>NW_026652278.1:95453556-95784855 GCF_009828535.3 Hylobates moloch
GCAATAAACATACGTGTGCATGTGTCTTTATAGCAGCATGATTTATAGTCCTTTGGGTATATACCCAGTAATGGGATGGCTGGGTCAAATGGTATTTCTAGTTCGAGATCCCTGAGGAATCGCCACACTGACTTGCACAATGGTTGAACTAGTTTACAGTCCCACCAACAGTGTAAAAGTGTTCCTATTTCTCCACATCCTCTCCAGCACCTATTGTTTCCTGATTTTTTAATGATGGCCATTCTAACTGGTGTGAGATGGTATCTCACTGTGGTTTTGATTTGCATTTCTCTGATGGCCAGTGATGATGAGCATTTCTTCATGTGTTTTTTGGCTGCATAAATGTCTTCTTTTGAGAAGTGTCTGTTCATGTCCTCTGCCCACTTTTTGATGGGGTTGTTTGTTTTTTTCTTGTAAATTTGTTTGAGTTCATTGTAGATTCTGGATATTAGCCCTTTGTCAGATGAGTAGGTTGCAAAAATTTTCTCCCATTCTGTAGGTTGCCTGTTCACTCTGATGATAGTTTCTTTTGCTGTGCAGAAGCTCTTTAGTTTAATGAGATCCCATTTGTCGATTTTTGCTTTTGTTGCCATTGCTTTTGGTGTTTTAGACATGAAGTCCTTGCCCACGCCTATGTCCTGAATGGTATTGCCTAGGTTTTCTTGTAGGATTTTAATGGTTTTAGGTCTAACATATAAGTCTTTAATCCATCTTGAATTAATTTTTGTATAAGGTGTAAGGAAGGGATCCAGTTTCAGCTTTCTACATATGGCTAGCCAGTTTTCCCAGCACCATTTATTAAATAGGGAATCCTTTCCCCATTTCTTGTTTTTGTCAGGTTTGTCAAAGATCAGATAGTTGTAGCTATGCGGCGTCATTTCTGAGGGCTCTGTTCTGTTCCATTGATCTATGTCTCTGTTGTGGTACCAGTACCATGCTGTTTTGGTTACTGTAGCCTTGTAGTATAGTTTAAAGTCAGGTAGCGTGATGCCTCCAGCTTTGTTCTTTTGGCTTAGGATTGACTTGGCGATGCGGGCTCTTTTTTGGTTCCATATGAACTTTAAAGTAGTTTTTTCCAATTCTGTGAAGAAAGTCATTGGTAGCTTGATGGGGATGGCATTGAATCTATAAATGACCTTGGGCAGTATGGCCATTTTCACGATATTGATTCTTCCAACCCATGAGCATGGAATGTTCTTCCATTTGTTTATATCCTCTTTTATTTCATTGAGCAGTGGTTTGTAGTTCTCCTTGAAGAGGTCCTTCACATCCCTTGTAAGTTGGATTCCTAGGTATTTTATTCTCTTTGAAGCAATTGTGAATGGGAGTTCACTCATGATTTGGCTCTCTGTTTGTCTGTTATTGGTGTACAAGAATGCTTGTGATTTTTGTACATTAATTTTGTATCCTGAGACTTTGCTGAAGTTGCTAATCAGCTTAAGGAGATTTTGGGCTGAGACAATGGGGTTTTCTAGATATACAATCATGTCATCTGCAAACAGGGACAATTTGACTTCCTCTTTTCCTAATTGAATACCCTTTATTTCCTTCTCCTGCCTGATTGCTCTGGCCAGAACTTCCAGCACTATGTTGAATAGGAGCGGTGAGAGAGGGCATCCCTGTCTTGTGCCAGTTTTCAGAGGGAATGCTTCCAGTTTTTGCCCATTCAGTATGATATTGGCTGTGGGTTTGTCATAGATAGCTCTTATTATCTTGAGATACGTCCCATCAATACCTAATTTATTGAGAGTTTTTAGCATGAAGGGTTGTTGAATTTTGTCAAAGGCCTTTTCTGCATCTATTGAGATAATCATGTGGTTTTTGTCTTTGGTTCTGTTTATATGCTGGATTACATTTATTGATTTGCGTATGTTGAACCAGCCTTGCATCCCAGGGATGAAGCCCACTTGATCATGGTGGATAAGCTTTTTGATGTGCTGCTGGATTCGGTTTGCCAGTATTTTATTGAGGATTTTTGCATCAATGTTCATCAAGGATATTGGTCTGAAATTCTCTTTTTTGGTTATGTCTCTGCCAGGTTTTGGTATCAGGACGATGCTGGCTTCATAAAATGTGTTAGGGAGGATTCCCTCTTTTTCTATCGATTGGAATAGTTTCAGAAGGAATGGTACCAGTTCCTCCTTGTACCTCTGGTAGAATTCAGCTGTGAATCCATCAGGTCCTGGACTCTTTTTGGTTGGTAAGCTATTGATTATTGCCACAATTTCAGAACCTGTTATTGGTCCATTCAGAGATTCAACTTCTTCCTGGTTTAGTCTTGGGAGGGTGTATTTGTCAAGGAATTTATCCATTTCTTCTAGATTTTCTAGTTTATTTGCATAGAGGTGTTTGTAGTATTCTCTGATGGTAGATTGTATTTCTGTGGGATCGGTGGTGATATCTCCTTTTTCGTTTTTTATTGCATCTATTTGATTCTTCTCTCTTTTCTTCTTTATTAGTCTTGCTAGCGGTCCATCAATTTTGTTGATCTTTTCAAAAAACCAGCTCCTGGATTCATTAATTTTTTGAAGGGTTTTTTGTGTCTCTATTTCCTTCAGTTCTGCTCTGATTTTAGTTATTTCTAGCCTTCTGCTAGCTTTTGAATGTGTTTGCTCTTGCTTTTCTAGTTCTTTTAATTGTGATGTTAGGGTGTCAATTTTGGATCTTTCCTGCTTTCTCTTGTGGGCATTTAGTGCTATAAATTTCCCTCTACACACTGCTTTGAATGTGTCCCAGAGATTCTGGTATGTTGTGTCTTTGTTCTCGTTGGTTTCAAAGAACATCTTTATTTCTGCCTTCATTTCATTATGTACCCAATAGTCATTCAGGAGCAGGTTGTTCAGTTTCCATGTAGTTGAGCGGTTTTGAGTGAGTTTCTTAATCCTGAGTTCTAGTTTGATTGCACTGTGGTCTGAGAGACAGTTTGTTATAATTTCTGTTGTTTTACATTTGCTGAGGAGAGCTTTACTTCCAACTATGTGGTCAATTTTGGAATAGGTGTGGTGTGGTGCTGAAAAAAATGTATATTCTGTTGACTTGGGGTGGAGAGTTCTGTAGATGTCTATTAGGTCCACTTTATGTAGAGCTGAGTTCAATTCCTGGATATCCTTGTTAACTTTCTGTCTCGTTGATCTGTCTAATGTTGACAGTGGGGTGTTAAAATCTCCCATTATTATTGTGTGGGAGTTTAAGTCCCTTTGTAGGTCACTGAGGACTTGCTTTATGAATCTGGGTGCTCCTGTGTTGGGTGCATATATATTTAGGATAGTTAGCTCTTCTTGTTGAATTGATCCCTTTACCATTATGTAGTGGCCTTCTTTGTCTCTTTTGATCTTTGTTGGTTTAAAGTCTATTTTATCAGAGACTAGGATTGCAACCCCTGCCTTTTTTTGTTTTCCAGTTGCTTGATAGATCTTCCTCCATCCCTTTATTTTGAGTCTATGTGTGTCTCTGCACGTGAGATGGGTTTCCTGAATACAGCACACTGATGGGTCCTGACTCCTTATCCAGTTTGCCAGTCTGTGTCTTTTGATTGGAGCATTTAGCCCATTTACATTTAACGTTAATATTGTTATGTGTGAATCTGATCCTGTCATTATGATGTTAGTTGGTTATTTTGCTCGTTAGTTGCTATTGTTTCTTCCTAGCCTCGATGGTCTTTACAATTTGGCATGTTTTTGCAGTGGCTGGTACCGGTTGTTCCTTTCCATGTTTAGTGCTTCCTTCAGGAGCTCTTTTAGGGCAGGCCTGGTGGTGACAAAATCACTCAGCGTTTGCTTGTCTGTAAAGTATTTTATTTCTCCTTCACTTATGAAGCTTAGTTTGGCGGGATAGCAAATTCTGGGTTGAAAATTCTTTTCTTTAAGAATGTTGAATATCGGCCCCCACTCTCTTCTGGCTTGTAGAGTTTCTGCTGAGAGATCAGCTGTTAGTCTGATGGGCTTCCCTTTGTGGGTAACCCGACCTTTCTCTCTGGCTGCCCTTAACATTTTTTCCTTCATTTCAACTTTGGTGAATCTGACAATTATGTGTCTTGGAGTTGCCCTTCTCGAGGAGTATCTTTGTGGCGTTCTCTGTATTTCCTGAATCTGAATGCTGGCCTGCCTTGCTAGATTGGGGAAGTTCTCCTGGATAATATCTTGCAGAGTGTTTTCCAACTTGGTTCCATTCTCCCCATCATTTTCAGGTACACCAATCAGACGTAGGTTTGGTCTTTTCACATAGTCCCAAATTTCTCGGAGGCTTTGTTCATTTCTTTTTATTCTTTTTTCTCTAAACTTCCCTTCTCTCTTCATTTCATTCATTTCATCTTCCATCAGTGATACCCTTTCTTCCAGTTGATCGCATCTGCTACTGAGGCTTCTGCAATCTTCGCGTAGTTCTCGAAACTTGGCTTTCAGCTCCATCAGCTCCTTTAAGCCCTTCTCTCCATTGGTTATTCTAGTTATCCATTCTTCTAATATTTTTTCAAAGTTTTTAACTTCTTTGCTATTGTTTTGAATTTCCTCTCGTAGCTCAGAGTAGTTTGATCGTCTGAAGCCTTCTTCTCTCAACTCATCAAAGTCATCCTCCATCCAGCTTTGTTCCGTTGCTGGTGAGGAACTGCATTCCTTTGGAGGAGGAGAGGTGCTCTGTTTTTTAGAGTTTCCAGTTTTTTTGTTCTGTTTTTTCCCCATCTTTGTGGTTTTATCTACTTTTGGTCTTTGATGATGGTGATGTACAGATGGGTTTTTGGTGTGGATGTCCTTTCTGTTTGTTAGTTTTCCTTCTACCAGACAGGACCCTCAGCTGCAGGTCTGTTGGAGTTTACTAGAGGTCCACTCCAGACCCTGTTTGGCTGGGTGTCAGCAGCGGTGGCTGCAGAACAGCGGATTTTCGTGAGACCACAAATTCAGCTGTCTGATAGTTCGTCTGAAAGTTTTGTCTCAGAGGAGTACCCGGTTGAATGAGGTGTCAGTCTGTCCCTACTGGGGGGGTGCCTCCCAGTTAGGCTGCTCAGGGGTGAGGGACCCACTTTAGGAGGCAGTCTGTCCGTTCTCAGATCTCCAGCTGCGTGCTGGGAGAACCACTACTCTCTTCAAAGCTGTCAGTCAGACAGGGACCTTTAAGTCTGTGGAGGTTCTTGCTGAGTTTTTGTTTGTCTGTGCCCTGCCCCCAGAGGTGGAGCCTATAGAGGCAGGCAGGCCTCCTTGAGCTGTGGTGGGCTCCACCCAGTTCGAGCTTCCTGGCTGCTTTGTTTACCTAAGCAAGCCTGGGCAATGGCGGGCGCCCCTCCCCCAGCCTCGCTGCCGCCTTGCAGCTTGATCTCAGACTGCTGTGCTAGCAATCAGCGAGACTCCGTGGGCACAGGACCCTCCGAGCCAGGTGTGGGACACAATCTCCTAGTGTGCCGTTTTCCAGGCCCGTTGGAAAAGCGCAGTATTGGGGTGGGACTGACCCGATATTCCAGGTGCCGTCTGTTTCCCCTTTCTTTGACTAGGAAAGGGAACTCCCTGACCCCTTGCGCTTCCCGAGTGAGGTAATGCCTCGCCCTGCTTCGGCTCGCGCACAGTGCACTTCACCAACTGTCCTGCACCCACTGTTAGGCACTCCCTAGTGAGATGAAACCGGTACCTCAAGCAGAAATGCAGAAATCATCCGTCTTCTGTGTCGCTGGGGCTGGGAGCTGGAGACCGGAGCTGTTCCTATTCGGCCATCTTCTGTACTTTCTTTTATCACTATCCACACCGGCTATTTTTAAAATTATTATTATTTTTTGTAGAGACGGGGTTTCACCATGTTGGCCAGGCTGGTCTCGAACTCCTGACCTCAAGTGATCCTCCTGCCTCGGCCTCCCAAAGTGCTGAGATTGCAGGCATGAGCCACCGTGCCTGGCCGAGGGTGCCTATTACTTTAAACCCTCACCAAGAGAGTAGCATCAATTTTTTTTTCTAATATAAGTAAAAACTGGTGTCATTGTTTTACTTTGCATTTATTTTCTCATAAGTTAGGTTGAGTATCTTTTAAAGTTTTAGGCTCATTTGAATTTTCTATTCTGTTAACTATAGCTTTTATAAAACTTTCAATTATCTTTTCTATTGTTTTATGATAATTATTTCTATAATAGGGAGATTAGTTCCTTGACTACAATGTGCCTCCTCATTTGCCATTTGTCTTTTGACTTTGGTATTGTAGCTTTTGTTATGTAAATATTTTTAATTTTTATATGATAAAATATATCAATTTTTTTTTTCACTTAGAGCTAAGAAAGTCTTCCCCATTTCAGGATTATTTTAAAATTATCTCATTGTTTCTTTTAATACTTTGTGATTTTATTGCTTGCATTTAAGACTTTACAGTATCTGGAATTTGGGCCAGGCACTGGTGGGTCACACCCATAATCCCAGCACTTTGAGAGGCCGGGGCAGGCACATCACTTGAGGCCAGGAGTTCAAGACCAGCCTGGCCAACATGATGAAAACCTGTCTGTACTAAAAATACAAAAATCAGCTGGGCATGCTATTGCATACGTGTAATCCCAGCTACTCAGGAAGCTGAGGCAGGAGAATTACTTGAACCCGGGAGGCGGATGTTGCAGTAAGCCAGGATGGCTTCCAGCCTGGGCGAGAGAGGAAGACTCTGTCTCCAAAAACAAACAAACAAAAATGTATCTGGAATTTATCCTAATATAATACATGAATAGTATCTAATTTATTTTTTTCTAGGTGGCTACCCATTTGTCCCACCACCATTTATTAAATAATCCATCTTTTTCTCAGGAATTTAAATCCTACCTTTAATATATAGTAAATGTCAATTTGTATTGGGGTCTGTTTTTTTGTATTGATTTGTCTATTCATGTGCCAATATATCATACTGTTTTAACTTTACAGCTTTATGTTTTAATATCTGAAATGGCTTATCACTCTTATTTTCAGAAACTCCCTTGCTTTTTTTGTTGTTTTGTTGTTGTTGTTGTTGTTGTTGTTGTTGTTGTTGTTTTGAAATGGAGTTTTTGCTCTGTCACCCAGGCTGGAGTGCAGTGGCTCACTGCAACCTTTGCCTTATGGACTCAAGCGATTCTCCTGCCTCAGCCTCCTGAGTAGCTGGGACTACAGGTGCACGCCACCATGCCTGGCTAATTTTTATGTTTTTAGTAGAGATGGGATTTCACCATGTTGACCAGGCTGGTTACTGTTTGTTTACTTTTTAATATGAACTTTAGAATCTGTTTGCCAAGTTCCAACAAAACCTGGTTGGTATTTTTATTGGGATTGTATTAAATTAATAGATGAATTTAGAAAGAATTAACATCTACGTGATGTTTTGTCTTCCTGAAAATGTGATGTACCCTCCCATTTGTTTACATTTTTTTTGTTTCTCTCAGTAGTGTGTTTAAAGTTTTCTTCATATAAATCATGCCCATTTCCTGTTAGGTTTGTTCTTAGATTGTTTATCTTTTTTTATTGCTACTATAAAGATAGAGTTTTTTTTTTCATTATGTTTACTCATCTACTGTTTTTTTTTTTTTAAGAGATGGGGGTCTTACTATGTTGCCCAGGCTGAGCTCATCCTCCCACCTGGGCTTCCCAAAATGCTGACTGACTGTTTTCAGTATTCTTTTTCTTTTTCAGACAGGGTCTTGCTCTGTCACCCAGGCTGGAGGGCAGTGGCGCGGTCTTGGCTCACTGCAACCTCCACCTCCCGGATTCAAGGGATTCTCCTGCCTCAGCCTCCTGAGTAGCTGGGCCGACAGGCACCTGCCATCATGTCTGGCTAATTTTTGTATTTTAGTAGAGACGGGGTTTCACCGTGTTGGCCAGGCTGGTCTCGAGCTCCTGACCTCAGGTGATCCGCCCACCTCGGCCTCCCAAAGTGCTGAGATTACAGGCATGAGCCACCGTGCCTGGCCCCAGTATTCTTATTTTTACAGATGAGTAGACTGACACTGAGAGAGGTGACTCACTCAAAATCTCACCATGAGTTATGGCAGAGATGGAACTTGACCCTAGGTCTTCTGATTATACCCTCTACGCCAACTTGGAGATAGAAACTGTCCTCTCTTTAACATACACTTTGGTGACAAATACCTATGATGGCTCTCACATGTTTGTTCCTTCTCAGAGCTTAAAGGAACCTCAAAATATGATCTAGCCCATTCTCGTTTTAGTCATGAGGAGAATGGCACACTATTAACAAGGAGCAGACTGAAATTCACAGGTGCAAGGGGGAAAAATAGATTTCTATTTGCTTCTGTCATCTTTGACCAATTCCTTTTTCATGAGAGCAGCTTCGAAATGTGAGGGAAGCTTCTCTCCATTGGAGCTGGAAATCATAACTTGCAGCCTGGATTTATACTTTAATTGGTAATGCTATTTTATTCACTCTCTGCTGTATTTTTTCATGAAACTGAAATTACCAGGACGGTTTCTATTTTACATACTTGTTTAAAATAATGCATTTTGCCCTGCTACTATAAAACGCACAACAGAAAGTTGTTGGTTTTTTTTTCTTTTTTGATTTCAGCACATTTCATTTTATTTTAAAGTAATTCTAGTTTCTGCTGACTACCGTCTTCTATTTTTTCAAGGAATCCAAGAACGGAAAGGTGGCCAGTTATTACTCTCAGGGACCTGCAGAGGGAGCTCAGCGGTTTGTTTGTTTATTTTTTTCTCCAATGCCTGTGGGTCCGTTGGTTAATGCGGGAGAGCTTAGAACTATGTCATCATCAGCTTGCGGCTTATCAACTATGTATTTTTGAGGACTCAAGGTAATTGTTCCTTTCCCTACAGCTTCACTATATAATGGATTACCACTCTGGGACCAGGATCAGTGCATAGGTAGTTTTAGTCAAGTGTATTCTGCAGTGCTTCTGAAAACCTCTGGAAAATCTCCCTTCTAGGGATGGACCACAATACATCTTCTGGCTTGGGTGCTGGGGAAATGTGGTATTAGACCAGGGAGCCCCAGAAACAAAGAAGCTTCCTACTGGGCCTGGGGATGATCATCCTTTCTTTCTTTTCTTTCTTTCTTTCTCTTTCTTTCTTTCTTTCTTTTCTTTCTTTCCTTTCTTTTTTCTTTCCTTTCTCTTTCTTTCTTTCTCTTCCTTCCTTCCTTCCCTTCCTCCCTCCCTCCCTCCCTTCCTTCCTTCTTCCTTCCTTCCCTCCTCCTCCTTCTTCTTCCTCTTCCTCTTCCTCTTCTCCTTCTCCTTCTTTCTTCTTCTTCTTCTCCTTCTTCTTCCTTCTTTCTTCTTCTTTTTTTTTTTTTTTTGAGATGGAGTCTTGCTCTGTCACCCAGGCTGGAGTGCAGTGGCATGATCTTGACTCACTGCGACCTCTGCCTCCTGGATTCAAGTGATTCTCCTATCTCAGCCTCCCAAGTAGCTGGGACTACAGGTGCCCACCACCACACTGGGTAATTTCTGTACTTTTAGTAGAGATGAGGTTTCACCATGTTAGACAGGCTGGTCCCGAACTCCTGACCTCAGGCGATCCACCTGCCTTGGCTTCCCAAAGTGCTGGGATTATAGGCGTGAAACACCACGCCCAGTCTTCTTCTTTTTTAAAAAAATAATAAATTAGGCTGAGGGTGGTGGCTCATATCTGTAATCTCAGCACTTTGGGAGGCTGAGGTGGGAGGATCACGTGAGGCCAGGAGTTCAAGACCAGCCTGGGCAACATAGCGAGATCTCATCTCTATGAAAAATAGAATTAGCTGGGGTGTAGGGTGTGCACCTGTAGTCCCAGGTACTCAGGAGGCTGAGGCGGGAGGATCACTTGAGCCCAGGAGGCAGAGGTTGCAGTGAGCTGAGATCGTGCCACTGTACTCCACCCTGGGTGACAGAACAAGGCCCTGTCTCGAAAACAAATAAATAATTTTATTTGCATTTCCTTAGACTGATTTTTTTTTCTTGGTAAAATGTTTTCCCGCTGAGTGAGGTCCCCTTAGCATCTCAACAATGAAAAGTAATAGAAGTCATAACAGATAAAAAGCTAACATCAATTTAAAGAGCAGCATTTTATTTTTTACTGTTTAGAGACGGGGTCTCACTATGCTGCCCAGGCTGAGCTCCAACTTCTGGCCTCAAGCGATCCTCCACACTCAGCCTCCTGAGTTACAGGTGTGAGCCACTGCGCCTGGCCCAAGAGCAGCATTTTAAATCAAGGGGCACTACAATTGCAAAGCGTTCTGACCTGTTGATCTACACAGTGCTTTTGTAAGAGGTGCTGAGAAGCCAAGGTTCTGCAGAAGTGAGGAAGATATTTTTTAAAACAGTGATCTCGCTGAAAAAAATCCCCCAGGTTTGCCTCCCAAAAAGCTGAAGGTATTTCCTGAGGGTGAAGTCAAACCTAAAAGGGCTATCATCCTAGTCAGACTGTGGTTCAGACTTAGGCAAAGTGAGATGAAAAATGTTCTTTCAGCAGGAATCATTTTCTAAATCTGTTATGCAGGATGATTTCATTCAAATGGGACTACCAATTTTCCAATTAAAATGTGAGAGTAGAAAAGTAATATTGTAGGTGCACATTTCCTATGTGGCACAGACTTTATTTTATTTCGGTAATGGGTAGGGATGCGGCACAGCCTTGATTAAACACTGAGGAACTCAGTGAAGGATCTGAATTAGTTGCAGTAGAATAATTCCTGGGGCCTTTGTTAGCATGCATGAACTTATTTATGAACCAGAGAAGCCTTATTCTCGGAGGTAGAATTTTTGTAATCTTGCCAGAGGAGGCGTTTATGGTTTATATCTATGTCAAAGGCAATGTTATTGTTGTGATCTTTGTTTAACAACCCCACCACCACAACAAAAAGCACCAGAACAGTATAGTGGAAGAGGCTGATTAAATTTTTAAGTTAATGTCCTTGAATTCAAGGTTGCATGACCTAAAAGCATGGCGTTTGTCACATGTCTAGGTGCTCAGTAAACACATGTTGAATGAATTAAATGAATTACTTTTGTCTCCCACTATGAACTGTACACCTGGGCCCATTTCCTAAGATGACATAAAGGAAACACCTATGCGTCTCTACAGGTCATTGAGTGTCTTCTTGGGCTGGACTCAGAAAACAAAGGGCAAGCAGCTGACCCAGGGCGGCTCAGATAGCTGCCAAGAGACACAGCTGGAGACGTGGGGCTTGCGGAAAAGAACCTGGCTGGCTTGGGTGCTGGGGAAATGTGGCGTTAGACCAGGAAGCCCCAGAAACAAAGAAGCTTCCTGCCTGGCCAGGGGATGATCATCTTCTTTCTTCTTCTTTAAAAAATAATAAATTAATTAGGCCAGGTGTGGTGGCTCATGTCTGTAATCCCGGCACTTTGGGAGGCTGAGGTGGGAGGATTGCTTGAGCCCAGGAGTTTGAGAACAGCCTGGGCAACATGGAGAAACCCCATTTCTACTTACTAAAAATACAAAAAATTGGGCCGGGCGCGGTGGCTCACGCCTGTAATCCCAGCACTTTGGGAGGCCGAGGCGGGTGGATCACGAAGTCAGGAGTTCAAGACCAGCCTGGCCAAGATGGTGAAACCCCGTCTCTACTAAAAGTACAAAAATCAGCTGGGCATGATGGCGGGTGCCTGTAATCCCAGCTACTCGGGAGGCTGAGGCAGAGAATCGCTTGTACCCAGGAGGTGGAGGTTGCAGTGAGCCAAGATCGTGCCACTGCACTCCAGCCTGGGAGAGCAAGAATCCATCTCAAAAAAAAAAAAAAAATACAAAAAATTAGCCAGTCACGGTGGCCTACACCTATAGTCCCAGCTACTCAGGAGGCCAAAGGAAGAGGATCACCTGAGCTACAGAAGTGGAGGCTTCAGTGAGCCATGATTGTGCCACTGCAGTCCATCCTGGGTGATGGGAGTGAGAACCTGTCTCAAAAATAAATAAATAAATAAATAAAATTAATTCTCCCAGCTTTATTAAGGTATAACTGACAAATAAAAATTGTATATGTTACAGTACACAATGTGATGTTTTGAACTACACATACATTGTAAAATGACTAAATTCAGTTAATGTACATATCCATTCCCTAACATATTTATCATTTAAAAAATAATTTATTTTTTATTTTTACTTTTGAGGCATGGTCTCCCTCTGTCACTCAGGCTGGAGTGCAGTGGCACGATCATGGCTCACTGCAGCCTTGACCTTCTGGGCTCAAGTGACCCTCCCACCTCAGCCTCCAGGGCAGCTGGGACCACAGGTATGCACCAGCATGCGAGGCTAATTTTTTTACTTTTTGAAGAGATGGTGTTTCACTATGTTGCCCAGGCTGGTCTTGAACTCCTGGGCTCAAGTGATCCCCCCTGCTTGGCCTCCCAAAGTGCTGGGATTACAGGCATGAGCCACCACACATGGCCTTTATAAGGCACTTTTTTTTTGTGACGAGAACATTAAAGATCTACTCTCAGTAATTTTCAAGTATAGGCTACGTTAGCTACATTATTATTAACTATAGTCTTCATGCTATACAACAGATCTCCAGAACTCTTTCATTCAGTTTAACTGAAATTTTGTACCCTTTGACCAACCTCTCCCCATTCCCTGCCAAGACCATCTCCTTCCTTCTGACCCTGACTTCCACTCCCACCCACCCCCATCCAGCTACATCAATTTCTTTACTTTTGAAATTGTGTGTTATTTGTTTCGAATCTCAGAAGTAATGTGTGTTCCTTGTGAAAATAAAAACTAAAGCACAAAGAAGAAAGTTACCCATAATCCTGGTACCCAGGGCAGAGATCATTCATATTTTAGTGTATGACGCTTTTGTGCTTGTGCCTAAATATGCCTGTGTATAAATATGATTTTTATACTAGCATACATGTGTGTTTTTACAATATTAGGATTTATGATACATATTGTTTCACATGGTTAGTGTTATTAAAACACAGTGTTTCCTAGAACATGTGTTTTATGCCTCCATAACCTAACCAATGCATGTGACGTTGTTCTGGAGGCTAATTCCATCAGATCAAATGGTGGCTCCTTGCTCTTCTATTTGATCGTTATGCGACTTCAGGCAAATTACTAATTTCCATGTACTTTAGTTTTCTTTTCTTTCTCTTTTTTAATTTAAAAATGTTAGTCCCATTATTTACTTAATGAATTTCCTTATCTCTAAAATGAGAAAGATAATATCTATCTCACATTGTTGCAATGGAGATTAAAATATGTTAATCAGTAAAGTGTTTAGAACATCACCTGGCACACAGTGAACTCTTAAATGTTATCATTTACTACTAATATTAGTAATATGAGCAATAGCATGAGTAGTAATTTAACAACTCTCTTAATTGTGGGATATTCAGGTCTCAGGTTTTTGATACTATAAATAATTCATTAGAACATCCTTGTAGATAAATTTCTGCACACATATCTGAGTATTTCCTCTAAGTATAATCGTTGGGTGTGCATATTTAAAAGTTTTGGTCCATTTTGCAAACTGTGCTCTGGAAAATTTGCACTATTTCACATTACAGTCAACATTGGAAAGATGCCACTGTACTTCCTTCAGCACTAAAGATTGTTATTTAAAAATCTGTATGTGAATTCATTTTTTCTTTAATTAGAAGAGAATTATTTTCATATGTTTATAATCAGTTGTATTAAATCTTTTGTGGGTTGCCTCCTTTTCCATGAATTGAATTAAATTGAACACATAAGTTTAATCTATTTATGTTTTATATATTGTTATAATTCGGTTTATATTTTATATAACCCACATTTATTGTAATTTAAACACTTTATTTCTACCACATTATTTGTGTTTTCTGTTTACTATATATATACATTTTCTTTTTTTCTTATTTTGTTCTTTTCTGCTTTCTACTGGAATGATTATGTTTTCTTTTCCCTTTTCTTACTTGACTTCTTCTTCGGAAGGTATATATTCTATTATTCTATTTCTATTCTTCTGTGGCTACTTTTCAATTTTTAACTTTGTTCCTGAATTAACAAATTCTTTACTTCTTGTTCTTTTTTTTTCTTTTGAGACAGAGTCTCGCTGTGTTGCCCAGGCTGGAGTGCAGTGGTACAATCTCAGCTCACTGCAACCTCCACCTCCCGGGGGTGAAGCGATTCCCATGCCTCAGCCTCTTGAGTAATGGGGATTACAGGTGTGTGCCATGACACCCGGCTAATTTTTGTATTTTTAGTAGAGATGGGGTTTCGCCATGTTGGTTAGGCTGGTCTCGAACTCCTGATCTCAAGTGATCCACCACCTCAGCCTCCCAAAGTGCTGGGATTACAGGGGTAGCCACCGACTTTACTCAGTTGTTCTTTCTGCCTTCCTCTTGCACAATACACAGTTCTTGGAATATTTAACTCCCTATCCCTCCAACTCTCCTCAATCAAACATGTCATTGTTATCTAGTATTTTATTTCACTTTTGTACCTCATTCCTAAACACTGTTATCATTCTTGTATAGCTGTTCCTTGTTTAGATTTTTCTGAATGCTTACCAGTTTCATTGCTTACCATTGCCTTTACATCTTGTTTGTTTCTTCTGGGTTTGTTTCTTCCAACATTTAAAGAAATCAAAAGAATTTAAAGAAATCCTTTAGTGCTCATTCAGTGAGAGTTAATGGGCTAAATATTCTCGGTTTGGTTTGTCTGAAAAAATATATGTTTTTTCTTTTGAGATGGAATTTTGCTCTGTCACCTAGGCTGGAGTGCAGTGGTAGGATCTCAGCTCACTGCAACCTCTGTCTCCTGGGTTCAAGTGATCCTTCTGCCTCAGCCTCCCGAGTAGCTGGGATTACAGGTATGCGTCACCACACCCGGCTAATTTTTGTATTTTTAGTAGAGATGGGGTTTCACCATGTTGGCCAGGCTGATCTTGAACTCCTGACCTCAGGAGATCTGCCGCCTTGGCCTCCCAGAGTGCTGGGATTACAGGCATGAGCCACCATGCCTGGCCTGAAAATGTTTTTAAGTTTCCCTCACACTTGAACAATGATGGTAGAAATCTAGATTAAGAGCTGTATTCTTTCAGCACTCCAAAAGTATTATCCCATTGCATTTTGGTTTTTATTGCTGCTATTAGAATAAGTTTACTATTAGCTTAAAGAATGCCCTCTCTGGTGGCTTTTAAGATCTTCTCTTTGTCTTGTGTTTGCATTTTTATCTTGATATATTCAGATGTGAACTTGTTTATTTTTCTTACGACGTGTTGTACTTCCTGAATCCACAGATTCATGTCTTTGATAAATTCCAGAAAATTTATCTCTCTATAAATACTGGCTGTCCTTATTCACTTAATTCTCTTTCTGCAACTTCTATTACATGTGTTTGGATATTTTCATTTTATCTGAATATCTCTTTCTTAAAAATATATTTTTATTGATGTAAAAATTCACATAAAATTAACCATTTAAAAGTGAAATTCAGTAAAATTTAGTACAGTCACAATGTTATGTAACCACCACCTCTATCTAGTAATAACTATTTTCATCATTCTGAAAGAAAGCCTTATACACATTAAGCCATTGGTCTCCATTCTCTCATCCCCCCAGACCCTGGCAACCAGCAGTTTGCTTTATGTCTCTATGGATTTACATATTCTGAGTGTTTTTGCATTTTTTGATCTGTGTACCGCATGTTGTATGATTTCTTCAAATTTACTTTCCAGTTCACTGATTCTCTAATCAGCTGTGTCTAAATCAGGTGAAACCTAGCTGCTGAATTTTTCATTTCAATTACTAAATTTGTTTTTGTTTTGTTTTGTTTTAGAGATAGAGTCTTACTTTGTCACCAAGGCTGGAGTGCAGTGACACAATCATAGCTCACTGCAGTCTTTCATTTTTCTTTTTTTTTCTTTTTTCTTTCTTTTACTATTATTATTTTTTTTGATACAAGGTCTGGCTCTAGTGTCCAGGCGGGAGTATAGCAGTGCTATCTTGGCTCACTGCAACCTCCACCTCCTGGGCTCAAGCCAGCCTCCCACCTCAGCCTCCTGAGTAGCTGGGACTACAGGCGTGCATCATCATTCCTGTCTATATTTTTGTATTTTTGGTAGAGATGGGGTTTCACCACATTGCCCAGGCTGGTCTCAAACTTGTGAGCTCAAGTGATCCACTTGCCTTGGCCTCCCAAAGTGTTGGGATTACAGGCATGAGCCCTGCACCCAGCCACTCACTGCAGTCTTGAACTCCTGAGCTTAAGCAATCCTTCTCCCTCAGATCCCCAAGTAACTGTGACTACAGATGCATGCTACTATGCTAGCTAATTAAAAAAATTTTTTAGAGATGGAGACTTGCTATGTTGCTTAGGCTGGTCTTGAACTCCTGGCCTCAAGCAATCCTCCCACCTTGACTTCCTAAAGTTCTGGGATTGCAGACCTGAACTGCCCTGCCTGGCTGGATTTTTATTTTTATTTTTTTAATTTTTGTTTGATTATTTCTTATTTTTACCTGATTTCATTTTTGATAATGTTCTATTATTTTCTTATGTTTTGATTTTCTTTCTTTCTGACATTAGTCATGTCAAATACTCTTAGTTTATAATTTATAAGATTATCCAATTTTCTGAAATCCTTGGGTCCTAATACTATTGTTTATTATGTCTGCTGGTTCTTAATCATGGTGGATTATTTCCTCAGGCATTTTAGAGGTTTTGACTGTGAGCTCATCCTCTGTGAAAATCTTGTGCAGCCTGAGTTCAGTGCCCTGGGGGTTTTTATTGGTTGGAACCATTTTCATATGATTTTCTTGGCTTTTTGTGAACCATGCTGATAGTGTGAATTTGAACCCAAATTTGAATGAAGTGCAGTTATCAATTTCCAGGAAGGACTTTTTTTTCTGACTCCCAGTGCAGTAAGTAACACAAAAGCTCTCTTATAATGCCACTGTGATATTACATGGATATTTATCTAGTCTAATCTTTTATTGAGATTGTTCTTTAAGTGTTCCTACTTGCTGTGGGAGTCTTCTTTACTTGCATGAGATGAAAACTCTGCCTTCTATCTTAGCAGGAATTCTAAAACCCAAGCCCCAAGGTTACTGAGGCTGATGATTTCTGGGCAGTCACAGTATCAGCTCACTCGCTCACTGCTCTGGTATTCAGCTCACTCTTTAAGCTGCATTTAAAATAATGTTTATCCTACATTATTCCATATTGCCAGATGTTTGTAATGGTTTGGTTTTCAAACCATCTCATTAAAAATGGAAGTTCCCCCCTTTTGGTTCAATTGCAGCTGACATAATGTTTCCTGTAGGATGGAAATGGAGCTTCAAGAACCACCTATGCCTTCTCCCCAAAGACTTGAAAGCCGGAATTTAGATGTGGTCTTCCTGGATTCTTATAATGAATGGAGGGTCTTCATGTAGCACAGAGAGCACAGCTCTCGCTGGAGCTGTGAAATGTGGTAGCCTTGGGTAAAGGTTCAAAGGTACAGCTCAGGACATACTGTACAGACTCGATGTGGTGCCACCAAGTTGCTAAGAGGCAAGATAAAGCAATGGCAGACAGACCTGTCTGAGCCCCAGGGCTTTGAAATGAGCCCCAACCTTCTGGAAGTAGAAGGCCTGCAGGAAATGGTACAGATTAAAAGTGGCTCTTGGCCTTGGAAAGGTGAGTTTTTATTAAATAGTTTATATAGTCTACCTTGTGTGGGATACTGGCTGAGAGATGCAGCTAGGGTGTTACCAGACTAACACAGGGGACTGTGTTACTCTGTTTTCCTTTGTTGTAAAGGAACACCAGAGTCTGAGTAATTTATACAGAAAAGAGGTTTATTTTGCTCGTGGTTCTGCAGGCTATGTAAGCATGGCACCAGCATGTGATTTAACAGAGTGAGAACTCACTCATCACCATGAGGAGGACACTAAGCCATTCATGAGGGATCCTTCCTCATGATGCCAACACTCCCCACTAAGCCCCACCACCAACACTGGAGGTGACATTTCAACGTGACATTTGGAGGGGACAAACATCAACACTATATCTGGAATGTTCACCTTCTAGTCAAAAGCAGCCAGAAAAACAGTGGTTCTGAATTTGAGTATAAAGTGTCTCAATTAGGAGGAAGATCTGTCATAGATGTTATGCTGGTTTTGTATATTGAAAATAATGACCATTAGAGCTTGCAAAACAAAAAACCCCATTTGTCCTAGATCAACCAATGAAGTTAGCAGGGCAAACTTTCTATGAAAAAGGTCATATGCCAGCTGGGCGTGATGGCTCACGCCTGTAATCCCAGCACTTTGGGAGGCCAAGGCAAGTGGATCACTTGAGGTCAGGAATTCGAGACCAGCCTGGCCAACATGGTGAAACCCCATCTCTACTGAAAATACAAAACTTATCTGGGCTTGGTGGCACACGCCTGTAGTCCCAGATTCTCAGGAGGCTGAGGCAGGAGATTCACTTGAACCCAGGAGGCAGAGGCTGCAGTGAGCCCAGATTGCACTACTGCACTCCAGCCCGGGCAACAGAGCGAGATTCTATTTTGAATTAGTGCCATGGAAACTTCTTGAAATGTAGATAAATGCTTATTAAGCAGTTAAAAGGTTGAAATGGAAGACAGTTTTAAGAATAAAGAGATAGTTTAAGCAAAAAAATATAGGTCAGCAGACCTCTTAGTCAATGTACCTAGTCAGTTCCTTAGAGTGACAAGTATTTTTATTAATTTCATTACAGAGAGCCTGGAATTAACTGAATCAGATCAAGCTTTGGGAATAATTGATGCCCAGAAATAAATAACTGATGCAGTACATTTTCCAATAGCTCACTGACTGGGGGCAGAGGCTCTTTTATATAATTAAAGTATGGAGGTGAGCCTAGGATTACCCAGAAATGTGCTGGTGACAAGTGTGGCAGCTATCTCATTATTTAATCTACCCGAAATGAATGTGCACAACTTCATGTCATTTCCTGGCCTCAGGAGCTGTGAAAAAAAAGTGCCACTCTTTAAGATCTAGGTTTCCCTTCCTGAATAAATAGCTAGACCTCCTTTCCCAGACTTCCTTGTGTAACTGAAATTCAGGTTCAGTCACTTGCTGCTTGCAGAGTCCAATGAACAAGGGTGAAGTCTGGTGTAAAGAAAGTGACTTTATTCTAAGGCTTAGCTTAGGGGAAGATGTACCGGCTCCTGCCTTTAAGGGTACTGCTTCCCTTTGTGGGCAGAAAGCAGGGCTTTTAAACAGGAACCTAGCATGAGCAGCACACAGGGGAGGGAGCGATCAGGTGCAAGGTCTACATGACTCACTGTGTCGCCTTATCTACTGAGTGGTCCAGCTGGGCAGAGCTAGGTTGTAAGGTGGCCATTGTCTGGAGATACTCTCCAGGTGGGAGCAACTTCCATCGTGGACATGCTTTAGGTTGCAGATTGAGTGTGGTCTTTTGAGGCGATCTCCTGGTGAGAGAGAGTCATGGCTCTGGAGCTTCTAAGTAAGCAGGTAGTTAGATCATCTGGCAGTATCATGTAGGGAACATCTGGTGAAGGGAAGCTGAGGGTTTTCATTGCATTTCTAAAGAGCTAAGTGAGAAGTGGGGAACAAGGAACAAGGAGGAAAGAGAAAAGAAGAAAAAAGTAATTAACAAAATAACTTGTTCTCTTTGTCTTGGAGAAATAGGGGTACGCGTTTATACCTGGAGTTCAGTATGATCATATGACTGAGTGCTTATGAATGGACTGTGAGCAGCCATGTGTGTCTGTCATTTCCAGATCTGGCCTATAAAAACTTTGCAGGTCGGGTACGGTGGCTCATGCCTGTAATCCCAGCACTTTGGGAGGCCAAGGCAGGCAGGTCACGAGCTCAAGAGCTCTAGACCATCCTGGCCAAAATGGTGAAGCCCCATCTCTATTAAAAATACAAAAATTAGCTGGGCATGGTGGCGGGCGCCTGTAGTCCCAGCTACTGGGGAGGCTGAGGCAGGAGAATTGCTTGAACCCAGAAGGTGGAGGTTGCAGTGAGCCGAGATCACGCCACTGCACTCCAGCCTGGTGAAAGAACGAGACTCCATCTCAAAAAAAAAAAAAAAAACAACTTTGCAGGCATGCTCAGACGTGCTCGTTTCCTCTTCTGGATGATTGAGGTGGCAACCCTCAGGAAAGCTACTTGTTAAAGAGGACTACAATCAGCCGCCATCAGCTTTGGTTCTTGTATGACCACATGGGGTAGAGTTGCCCACCCAACCCTCTGTGAGCTGTTATATTTCTATGGTGTTGAGCTACTGCACATTTGGGCCTATTTTGTTATCTCAGCCTAACCTCCCTGAACTAATGCATAGTATAACCAGGATGCCAAGGATATTAGAGGTCCTGTGAGCCCCTGTGTGTGTGACTCCCCGTAGAATTACTTTTCCTTGTTCTTTGATGAAACGTGCTGTAGCGCATCTCTGGCCATCACCCAGAGCCTGGCACCTGTGCTCCCTGTCCTTGCCGTCTAGCAGCCCAATCGCCAACCAGCCTTTGTCTAAATGTGACTGGCAATTTTGGACACCTGAGGATTCAAATCCCTGGGCATCTGAAACCGGTCCATGTGTTCCCCTGCCACACCCTCCTAGAGCGCTGGGTTTGACTGAGTGATTTTTAGAGGAGAAAAAACATGATTTTCATATTAAAATAAACATTCATGGGTAGAAGGCAAAACTGGATGAATTTCAAAGACCAAGCATAAGACTTCAAAGAGATTTCAAGCTTGCATTTGCAGTTCTGGATCGAGACCTCGGACCTCCCCTGGGGCACTCGTTCACTGTGTTTTGGGTTGTCAGAACTGCACTTTATTTATTGTTATTCTAAGGGTTTTTAGGTTTTAATCCAATAGCCAAATATTTTCTTTCAATACAGTGCAGACACCTAATTCAGGGTTGTTAAATATTATTAGAACATCAGATCATTTGTTATTGGTTTCTTTTATCTTCCCGTATCACCACGCCCCCCAAAAAAAGAAGGGAAGAAAGAAATTTACTACCCTAGAATATAAACTATGAAGTAGATTTTAGATGTGAGTCTCCCAGCCCACATGGGGAAGAACCAGGCTCCCTTTTAGTCTGTGGCTTCAGAAGCCCTCTCCCCTCCGCACAATGCACTCCCAGCTCCCCAAGCCCCCACTTTTCAGGAAGATGGGAGTAATCCTTCAGGCCCACAGGCCACTGGATTTCTTCACCCTCAACCTAGACAAGTCTTGAGTCTCTGTTGGAATCGTGAGCAACCTGGTCGTCTTGGACAGAATGGCCAACCTCTGCTCCAAGCAGCCTTGTGTACTGGGCACTATTTTTCTCTCCAAAAGTTCATGTCTTCTCCTGGTAGTCAGCGTCTCTTCAGCTAACATCTACTCAGGGAGAAAATAATCTCCTCAGGAGCTGCCAGCTGATTTGCAAAGACCTTCTCATTTCCTGAGAGTCAACCTTCCATCAGCAGCTCATTTCAGATTCACAGTCCACACTCCCCTTGCTGCACTCAGTCCTGCTTTGTGGCATCCTCTGGGATTGCTGGGCATGTGCTTACTCAACTTGGGGCCACAGTCTTCTGAGTGAGGAAAATACACTCAGGGTCAGATTTGCTTCCGGAGAGGTCTAGGGCAAAGCTGGTGGAGATGGGCCAGCACCAACAAGAGGTCCCAGAGGCAACGCCTTGACTCTCGCTCCCTGAGGACTGGGAGTTGCTGCCAATATCAGAGGAGCTGGGGCGGAGTCTCTGTGCCAGATCCCAGGGGTGAGTGCTCCACCTAGAAGGCAGGGGAGGGGGCAGTCAGGACCATGTGCAGAAATGGAGGGCAGATGGGAGAGGCCGAAAAGACAAGGACTGGAGACAAATGGAGATGCTGGGATCTTGCCCAGGGTGGGTCAGCCTGTCTATGTCTATAGCCTGGGGCTCTGAGAGCAAAGCAGCAATATTTGCAATGAGAATCTCCTGATGTAAAAAAAAAATACTTATTTTGACTAGGTAGTATATCCAGAGGAAAAACAGTGCTTGGCACTGTGGCACACGCCTGTAGTCCCAGCACTTTGGGAGGCTGAGGTGGGAGGATCACTTGAGCCCAGGAATTCAAGACCAACTTCGGGAACATAGTGAGACCCCCATCTCTACAAAAAATTAAAACAAATCAGCAAGGCATGGTGGCGCACCTGTAGTCACAGCTACTTGGGAGGCTGAGGTAGGAGGATCATTTAAGCCCAGGAGTTAGAGGCTGCAGTGAGCCATAATCACGCCACTATGCTCCAGCCTGGGAAACACAAGACACTGTCTCAAACAAAAAAAACAAAAACAAAAAAAACAAAAAAACACTCCACAGTGGACAAAAGGGCCTACTTTCACCTTATCCCCATGACACTCAGTTTTCTTCCCACAAAGCCACACTTCTCCTAGCTTCTCATTTATTGTTCTATAGTTTATGCATGTATAAGCATATGTGTTTGCATTATTTATTTGTTAGTTTATCTGTTTATATTTCAAAAATGGCACACTCTGTACAACTTTTCATTATTATGCTTTTGGCTGCAAGAAACTGAAAACCCCTATTAAAATAACTTAGCCTTTATTTGATGTAACAATAAGTTGAGAGGTGGGTGGTTCCAGGGTTGGGTTGAAACACACCTTGCATCTTAGAATCCTCTTACGGGGTGGATTTCCTTCCCTTGGCTCTAGGCCACAGCCTTCTGGGAGTGCAAAATGCTCCCTGCATCATTTCACTTCCTGAGAGGTTGAGAGCAAGGCTGGGGCAGGGCCTCGTCTTGGGCCACCAGAGGACCGTGTGGCCAGTACAGTGAGTCACGGCCAATATCGGAGGAGCTGGGGCTGGATTTTCCAGCGTCAAATTGCCAAGTGGGTTCTTTCTCGGTTATTTCTCATCTTCGGATGAGGAGAGGTCTTCCTGAGCCAGCTATTAATACTTTCAGGAGGACTTGAATTACATTCCAGGCTAGCAGGAATCCTTTCATCAGGGCCTGTGAGCTCCGGTAAACTTTTCCCCACCATGTCCTGGAATCAGGCTTTGTCCATACCTTTCCCTGTCCTGTGCTGCCTTTTTTGGGTCTCAAGATTTCAGCAAAGGGCCCAGCCCTGGCCCAACACCTGTTGGCGTTGTCTCAGACGTGGGATGGATGTGTGTGCTCCTCGGGGAGGGAGCCTCCCAGCCTGAAGGACTCAGCTGTGCCCTCATGGCCGGCCCGTTGGACCTTCTCATCTCTTTAGGCAGCCCTTCCTTCCTCACCACCGTGCTTCAGGGGACAGCTGACTCCCAGTCGCGTTTCTATTTCTTGTTCTGCTTGTTGTTTTCGAGCAATTCCCCAGTGGAGAAGGCGGAATATCCCATTCACTGCTGCTCTGGGAGACTGGCCGAAGCTCTTCTCTCTTCAGGTCACACTAGTGCCATTTTCCCCATGATTAATGTTTTTTTTTGTTTTGTTTTGTGTTTTGAGATGGAGTCTCGCTCTGTCACCCAGGCTACAGTGCAGTGGCACAATCTCAGCTCACTGCAACCTCCGCCTCCAGAGTTCAAGCGATTCTCCTGCCTCAGCCTCCTGAGTAGCTGGGATTACAGGTGCCTGCCGCCATGCCCAGCTAATTTTTGTATTTTAGTAGAGACGGGGTTTCACTATGTAGGTCAAGCTGGCCTCGAACTCCTGACCTCAAATGATCTGCCTGCCTCGGCCTCCCAAAGTGCTGGGATTACAGGCCACCACTCCCTGCCCATAATGAAAGTCTTTCCTGCCAGCCCACCCTGAGGATGACAGGCACCTGGAGATGGTATTTCAGTCCACTGTTGTCAGATTACATTAAATTTACATGCATTATTTATTTATTTTATTTATTTATTGTTTATTTGAGACAGAGTCTTACTCTATTGCCCAGGCTGCAGTGCAGTGGTGCAATCATAACTCACTGCAGCCTCAAACTCCTGGGCTCAAGCAATCTTCCCATCTCAGCCTCCCGAGTAGCTGGGACTACAGGTGTGAACCACTACACCCAGCTAATTTTTAAACATTTTTTTGTAGAGACAGGGTCTTGCTATGCTGCCAGGGTTGGTCTCAAATTCCCAGCCACAAGCCATCCTCCCGCCTTGCCTCCCAAAATGCTGAGATTACAGGTATGAGCACTACACCCATCCCAACATTTATTCATTTAAATAAGAGAAAGCATGGGATGGCTTCAGGGTTAGCCCCGGAGAGCCTCTCCCTGTGCCAAGCCCACAGCCAAGGGGCAAATGTGCTGCGGCACCTGCAGTATCTCCCAGGAGGGACAAATGCCCTTCCCCACAGTGAAAGCTACTGACATTAGAGCCAAGGGGGATATCCACACTTGGGTTGTCTGAACTTGGCTTCAATTCTGGCCCATGTCTTGTCAATCTAAAAAATTACTAAATCTGGCTGGGCACGTTGGCTCATGCCTGTAGCAGCACTTTGCAAGGCTGAGGCAGGTGGATCACTTGAGGTCAGGAGTTCGAGACCAGCCTGTCCAACATGATGAAACCCCATCTCTACTAAAAATACAAAAAATTAGCCAGGAGTGGTGGCGCACACCTGTAATCCCAGCTACTCAGGAGGCTGAGGCAGGGTAATTGCTTGAACCTAGGAAGCAAGGTTGCAGTGAGCCAAGATCACGCCACTGCACTCCAGCCAAGGCGGCAGAGTGAAACTCCATCTCAAAATAATAATAATAATAATTAATAAATTACTAACCTAGTAACAGTCAAGGTGTGGTCTGAGGGCCACTTGGGGCCTGGGAAGCTGCCCTTCGGATGATCTGGGTTATATTTCTGTATTCAAACTATGTTTCCACTTTGTTTGGGGAAGAAATTGATCATTTCCATATGCTTCGACAAAAGCAACTTCAACCAAACCATTCGTTCTCGTCAGTTTTTGTTCTGATGAAAATGCGGACATTTAAAATGACATGTATTTTGCCCAGTGATGAAATGCACAGAGTGAAAATCTAGAAAGTCTCTGGTTTACCATGCTCCTGTCACGTGGGTGCGTGAGTAGGACTAGGGTGGAATTAG
This sequence comes from Hylobates moloch, assembly GCF_009828535.3. Classification (NCBI taxonomy): domain Eukaryota; kingdom Metazoa; phylum Chordata; class Mammalia; order Primates; family Hylobatidae; genus Hylobates; species Hylobates moloch. The sequence continues at coordinate 95,478,473 of NW_026652278.1, forward strand.
ACTGTGGGCTGGTTACCAACGGTGACATGAACTTGGAAGGACGAATCAGGAGATGTCCAGTGACTACAGGTGAGTGTAGCTCACTGAGGAGACCAAGACCGTGGAGGCAGACAGCCCAGGCTCAGGGGGGGTCTCTATTTCACTAGCCACAGGACCTTAGTTTTCTTAGCTGTAAAATTGGGATCATAAGATCTTCTCTGAATTTTAAATAAGAGATCTTAGGTAAAGTGGCTAAATGAATGTCAGTTATTTAAATGAAAAATTATAGGGAGATGGGACTTGATACCACTTCCAAAGCAAAAATATACTAGGAAGAATAAAAGATTTGAAAAAGGCAAGGCTTATAAGAAACACACACTTTAAAGGGTTATAAAAATAATATATGCGAAAGCACCTTTTTTTTTGTTTTGTTTTGTTTTGTTTTGTTTTGTTTTGTTTTGAGATGGAGTTTGGCTCTTGTTGCCCAGGCTGGAGTGCAACGGCACAATCTTGGCTCACTGCAACCTCCACCTCCCGGGTTCAAGCGAGTCTCCTGCCTCAGCCGCCCAAGTAGCTGGGATTACAGGAGTGCACCACCATGCCTGGCTAATTTTTTGTATTTAGTAGAGATGGGGTTTCACCATGTTGGTCTGGCTGGTCTTGAACTCCTGGCTTCAGGTGACCCACTGGCCCCGGCCTCCCAAAATGCTGGGAGAAAGCACTTTTTAAACTGTGAAGAACTGCATAAATCTATGGACATTTTATGATTACCATTGTGACGGCGTCAGTCTGAGTTAGATCTTCATTCTTTAAGAGGACCACTCGCTCACCCATCAGACATTGATGGAGCATCTGCTCTGTGCCAGGCACTGTTGAGATATGGAGCAGCAGCCCACACAGGCGGGGCTCCTGCCCTCAGAGGGCCAGGAGGCCAGCAGGACAGACAGACAATCAATAACAGTGACAGGGTGATGAAAGTTAAAGACCCCTAGGGTGTAACAGGACTTCAGAGCAGAGGCCTAACTGCCTGGAGGAGTCAAAAGGCCTCCTCAGAGGAGATAACTTAACTAACTTAGAAGAGCTCCCGGGAAGTCAGAGCCAGGGAGGGGACCTGAGGCAGGTGTGTTAGTCTGTTTTTAGTTGCTATAAAGGAACACCTGAGGCTGGGTAATTTACAAAGAAAAGAGGTTCATTTGGCTCACGGTTCTGCAGGCTGTACAGGAAGCATGGCACCAGCATCTGTTTCTGGTGAGGGCCTCAGGAAGCTTCCACTCAAGATGGAAGGTGAAAGGGGAGCAGTCTTGTCACACAGTGAGAGAGGAAGTAAGAGAGAGAGAGGAGGAGGTGCCACGCTCTTTTTAACAACCAGATCTCATGTGAACTCATGACCATGGGGACTGCAGGGAGGGCACCAAGACATTCATGAGGGATCCGCCCCCATGACCCAAACACCTCCCACTAGGCCCCACCTCCAACACTGGAGATCGTATTTCTTTTCTTTTTTCCTTTTTTTTTTTTTTAGATGGAGTCTCGCTGTGTTGCCCAGGCTGGAGTGCAATGGCATGATCTTGGCTCACTGCAACCTCCACCTCTCAGGTTCAAGCAATTCTCCTGCCTCAGCTTCCCAAGTAGCTGGGACTACAGGCATGTGCCACCACACCCGGCTAATTTTTGTACTTTTAGTAGAGATGGGGTTTCACCACATTGGCCAGACTGGTCTTCGAACTCCTGACCTCAGGTGGTCTGCCCACCTCAGCCTCCCAAAGTGCTAGGATTACAGGCGTGAGCCACTGCGCCCAGCCTGGAGGTCACATTTCAGCATGAGATTTGGAGGGGACAAACATCCACATTATTTGACAGGCATGTGTTCCGGTGTCCCAGGCAGAGGGAACAGCCCACCCAAAGGCTTGGTGATGGGAGACAGCATGGCACAGATGAGGAACTTAGGCCAGTGCTAGTGATATCAGCATGGAAGCGGGAGGAGCCACAAGAAGGGGGAAAGGATTGGAGATTTACTGGAAAAAGAGGAGCACAAAAATTATTTTTGGAGGGGAAGACAGATATTTTAGGACACGCCATCTGAGATGGCTCCGAGGGATGTGAGATGTGACAGGCACCAGCTCTGAAGCAGGTTCACCGAGGGGTTTGCAGGGGAGCTCAGAGTGTTGCATCTGCTGGTCAGTGCAGTTCCCAAAGTGTCAGCAACCCCAGCTAGGAACAGCAGCTGCCCAGGTAGGAGGGAGGCAGAAGGTGAGGGTCCTCAGGGGTCCCTTATGGGGGCTGAACAGTGCGGGGCACCAGCATTAGCAGTGTGGCCACCGCAGTGGCCAGCCGCAGAGTAGCACTTACATATTGGGGTTACAAAAGTCTTACACAGGCAGAGGAATTTCTCTAGGAGTTTCCATGAATTTTTTGTGACATCCATGGGTGCCAGAGGACAAGATCTGTTCTTTGACATTTGCTTTCCAATTCTCATAGGGACCCAAAGTCAAACTGGGCAGCTATCCAGTGGTTCCTTGGCCTCATTCCACATGGCTTTATGTTTTTAATGTTTGCTTACTCCAAATAATTAAAATGCTTTATAGACTTCATGTAGCAGCTTTGACAGGAGGAGACTGAAGTGACATTCACGCCGTGACTTGGGGGAAACAGGCAAGGATAGGTATTGAATGGGACCTTTAGGCACGCTGCAGTAAGTCAGGACTTTGAAATCAGATGCACCATGTCTTTTATTGCTGCTGTTTTTTGTTTGTTTGTTTGTTTTTGAAACAGAGTTTTGCTCTTGTTGCCCAGGCTGGAGTGCAATGGCACAATCTCAGCTTACCGCAACTTCCGCCTCCTGGGTTCAGGCGATTCTCCTGCCTCAGCCTCCCAAGTAGCTGGGATTACAGGCATGTGCCACCACACCCAACTAATTTTGTATTTTTAGTACAGATGGTGTTTCTGCATGTTGGTCAGGCTGGTCTTGAACTCCCGACCTCAGATGATCCACCCATCTTGGCCTCCCAAAGTGCTGGGATTACAGGCATAAGCCACCCTGCCCATCCTATTGCAGTTGTTTTATGTTGTTGTTTTTGTTGTATGTTGTTATGTTGTATGTTTTTGTTTTATGTTTGTTTTATGGTTTTATGTTGTTTTTAAAGACAGGGTCTCACTCTGTCATCCGGGCTGGAGTGCAGTGGTGTGATCATAGCTCACTGCAGCCTCAAATTCCTGGGCTTAAGAGATCCTCCTGCCCCAGCCTCCTGAGTAGTGAGTCTCGGGGAGTACAGACGCATGCCACCACACCCAGCTTTTTTTTTTTTTTTTTGTAGGGGTGGGGTCTTGCTATGTTGCCCAGGCTGGTCTCAAACTCCTAGCCTTCCACCTCAGCTTCCAAAGTGCTGGCATTACAGGCATGAGCTACCATGCCTGGCCTACACCTTGATTTTAACTATTGCTTTGCCATTTTCTTGCAGTTACTTGACCTTGGACCATTTATTTCCTGTGAGCCTCAGTTTCTTTGAGTGTGAAATGGAATAAGGCTGTTCTATTACAGATTTGTCACATGGAGATTACAGAGTAAACATCTATCAAGCATCTAGCTCGGTTCCTGTTTCCCTCAGGTGTCTCCAGGTGCAGTCTGTGCATCATGGAAATGTCTGTAGGTCTGATACCTTTGGCAGGGAATGTCCTGTGGCCCCAGCTCATTCCTTGATGTAGTCTGTGCATCATAAAATGCCACAATGGCAGCTTTGTTTATTGGCTTTCCCCAACAGCATTGGGGAGAATTGCTGCCAAGTATTTTTCCATTTACGGAGAGCTGCTCTCCATACATGTGCTGCTCTTCTATAGGATTTGGGCTCAGGCTTGCTGGTTTGCTGGTGTGCATCCTACTGTCCCTGAATAGGGCAAAGAGCACCCCATGGTCCCCTGATGAATATGCAAACTGAGGGCAGCCGGAGCCTGAGCAACCTCTCCTATGTTTTATGCTCAACCGGTGTTTTTCCCATCCCTTATACACCTCCTCATTCAAAGAAGGATTCCAAGCAACTTACAGAGCTAGAACCAATGGAAGAAGCAATCACGAGTAGCTGAGGCAGGAGAATCGCTTGAACCTGGGAGGCGGAGGTTGCAGTGAGCCGAGACCATGCCACTGCACTCCAGCCTGGCAACAAAGCGACGCTCCATCTAGAACAAACAAACAAGCAAAAAGAAGAAATCACGAGGATGCAAAAATAAGAATAGTAACCCAAATGTAGGTCATGAGGCTTTGACTGCATTCGTAGAGGTGGCTTTCAGATTTGGCTCTGAACATCTTAGCAGCCAGGGTGGAAAGGAAAGCAGATGTAGCCAGCTTGCGATATCATCCGGCAAAACCATGTTCCCAGTACAAAAAGGAGCGTAAATCGTTTTAGCTGGTATTAAGTCTATCTATATTTAGTACTCATGGGGCACACAGACCTTTTATGGAGACAGGGACTTGTTGGATTAACAAAAGCAGCAATCTTATCCCCGAACTCAATAACATTTATAATCTGATTTTTCAAGGCAATTAGTTTGTGGAAAGCCACAAGCAATATTTTGAACAGATTTCATGGAAGCCGTGGAGCCGCAGGGCATTCTGCGAGGCGCTCTGCGTCTGGTCTGTTCTCTCTGATGAACTGCTCAGGTGGCATCGGCTCGTCTCAATCAGCTGAGCATAGGAATACAAATAGACTCCTACCCAAAAAATGAATGCCACCATATGTGTGTATTTTGACCACGCCCTTTAAACATTGATGAGGTTTTTGCTTGTAGTAAACTAAAAACAGTCAATCCAACAGGGAACTTGAAAAATACATGATTCTCGTTCACACAGTGAAACCGTAATTATTTGTGCCCAGTTGGGAATCTCTAGGTTTCCACGTGGTTCTTTCAAAACCCCAGTAACAGAAGAGGCTCTTCAGGGAAGGCGAGGCCTGAAAGCCCTGAACGGGCATTGGGGAAAATAGCTGCACAGTTTTTCTTTTAGTGTTGTGGAGGAGGGAGAGGGAGCAGAGGCCTTGGAAATCATCGAGTACGCGGGGGCAGAGAGGGCAGAGACAGGTGAAAGAACTGAAACACACTGAGAGGTCACAGAAAGTCCTCTGTTAACAACAATAGCCAAAATATCTCCCGGAAATTGGGAAACATTGCTGTTCTGTATCAAATTATATTAAGCTTCCAGCTTTGAGCCCACGTTTCTTCCTTCAGCCGCACATTCCTTTCCGCCACTCACTCTGCTGCCTTCTCGTCCTGTTTGTGCAACTGACATGTGATCTCTCAAAACCAAGCCTGGACTTGACTTCGCTCACCGACCTTTGTTCCAAAAAGAGACCCTCTCACGCTGCAAGCTTCGGCTCCCTGGAACATGGGGCTGCCCGGGAAGAGCGCCCATTGCTTTTGTAGCAATGGCCTGGGGCACGTGGATTAGGTTTGCTGTTTTGCATTAATGCTGCACACTCAGCCTCACAGGGTGATCCTTGACTGACAGCTGTGCTCCTCCCCAGCTGTGGGGGAAGTTACTATTCTTATCTAACAGCACGGGTCTGTCATTATGTTTCCTGCAGCAACCTCACTTGATTTTCACCAAGTATTATCATCAGTACCTTCCTCCCAATTTCTCATTTTGAAAATATTCAAACGTGCAGAAAAATGGAAAAAATCATAAAGTGAAATTCTTACACTTTTGGACCAGAGTCACCAATTTTGCCCCATTTGCTTGTTCTCTCTCCAGTGCATGCTTGGGTGCACCTCTCTCTCTTTCTCTCTCTCTCTCTCTTTCTCTTCCTCCTCCCCGGCCACTCCCTCTCTCTTTTTCCTATGTTATTTATATACATATATCCATTTCTTTTTGCTTAACTATTTGAAAATAAAGTGTAGTCATCACAATAGTTCATCTCTAAATACTTCAGCATGAACCTCCTTAGAATTAGAATGGTTTCCTACCTAATTGTAATATCATTGTCATACTTAATAAAATGAACAATTTCAGCCAGGTGCGATGGCTCATGCCCGTAATCCCAGCACTTTGGGAGGCCAAGGCGGGTGGATCAGTTGAGGTAAGGAGTTTGAGACCAGCCTGGCCAACATGGTCTCAAACCCCATCTCTATTAAAAATACAAAAAATTAGCCAGGTGTGGTGGCACGTGCCTTTAGTCCCAGCTACTGAGGAGGCTGAGGCAGGAGAATTGCTTGAACCCAAGACACGGAAGTTGCAGTGAGCCAAGATTGCACCAGTGCACTCCAGCCTGGGACACAGCGAGACTCTGTCTCAAAACTAACTAAATAAATAAAATGAACAATTTCATTATATCTTCTTATGCAGTATATATTCATTTGTCCAATTCAGGATCCTATTAAGGTTCAAGCATTGCATGTGACTGTTACTGCTCTTTAATTTCTTTATTATAGAAGAGTCCACATGCTTTTCTATCTTTTGTGATGCATTTTTTGAAGAGTTCAGACCAATGGTCTTGTGCCATATTCTGCCTTCCAGATTGATCTGGTTGTCTCTTTGTGGTGGTGTTTACTGTGTTCCTGGTAGCTCCTATTTTTTCCCTGTAACTCAGAGTACCTTAAGTCTAAATGTGTGATTAGATTCAGCTTAAACAACATTAGTAAGGACATTACAGAAGTGACCTTGAAAACTTGTGCTTTCATCACATCAAGAGGCACATGCTATTAGGTTGTCCTAATATTTGTGATGCAAGTTTGATATTTTGGCTAAGACTGTGACCACCAGATCTCTCCATTGTATAGATGCAGTTTGCTGTTGTTTCAACTGTCAAATTACCTGTAGGGTGGATACTTCGAGATTGTTTGAATACCTCGTCACTAACAATATTGTGTCCAGCTGTTAAAGAATCCATGAAGATCCCTGCCTCAATCAGTTATTACATTGAGAGCTGCAAAATTATTTTTTAAATTTGAGAATCTTTTCTACATTTATTAACTGGATTTCTGTAAAAGAGGAGTTTCCTTTCTTCTTCCACCTTTCTCTCTCTCCTTCTCTCTCTCTCTCTCTCCCCCCTCCCCCCACTCCCTTTCTCTCTCTCTGTGGCACAAGTCATGTCAGGCTCGTCTTGTGCTTTCTCTGCCCCAGATCTAAAGTCAGCCATTTCTCGAGGGAGCCCTGGTTCCTTTTAGTGGGAATGACACTTAGAAGCCAAAATCTGGGCACTGGTTGTGCTCAGGCCATTTCAGCGAGCAAAGCTGGGAGATGCGTTGTCAACATAATCATTTTGAGTGAGTCTGTGTGTCACCAGGTGAAGTGCAGTGGATGATCTCCCTCACCTCAAGCAATTCTCCTGCCTCAGCCTCCCATGTAGCTGGGATTACAGGTGCCTGCCACCACACCCAGCTGATTTTTGTATTTTTAGTGGAGATAGGGTTTCACTGTGTTGGCCAGGCTGGTCTCGAACACCTGACCTCGTGATCCACCTGCCTCGGCCTCCCAAAGTGCTGGGATTATAGGCGTGAGCCACTGTGCCCAGCCAGTCATGAGTTCTTAATGACATTTCCTGTACAAATGCCATAGTATAGGACTTCTCTTATCTCCCTTTATTTTGTATTTTCATCTCTTGTATTTCATCTCTTTTCTCTTACAGAGAGAATCTTGTTTCCTAAGTAGATTATTTGCTTTATCCAAAATAAAACTAGAACTGTTTTAGACTTGCAGTGTGTTAGGGTTCTCCACAGAAACAGAACCAAAAGGATTTGTGTGTATGTGTATGTGTTTTTATATGTGTATCTATAAATATATATATATATACACACACCTGTAACCCCCGCACTATGGGAGGCTGAAGTGGGTGGATCACCTAGGCCCAGTAGTTTGAAACCAGCCTGGCCAACATGGTGAAACTTCATCTCTACTAAAAATACAAAACTTAGCTGGGCGTGGTGGCACATGCCTGCAATCCCAGCTACACAGGAGACTGAGGCACAAGAATCACTTGAACCCGGGAGGTGGAGGCTGCAGTGAGCTGAGATCTCACCACTGCACTGCAGCCTAGGTGACAGAGTGAGACTCTGTCTCAAAACAAACAAACATATATACTGTTTATATGTGTATATATATAAAAAACATATATGAACATATATAAATAAACATATAATATATAATATAAATATATGCAATAACATATATAATATAAATATATACAATAAACATAGATTTACTCTAAGGAATTGGCTCATGCAATTACAGAGGCTGACAAACCCCAAGATCTGCAGCTATCAAGACCCAGGAGAGCCAGGCCAAAGGCCAGCAGGCTTGAGAACCTGATAGAACCAATGTTTCAGTTTAAGTCTGAAAGTAGGAAAAGAAATGATGTCCCAACCTGAAGGCAGGCAGGAGGAGGAGTTCTCTTTTATTCATGGGAGCGTCAGGCTTTTTGTTCTGCTTAGGCCTGCAGCTGATTGGATGAGCCTCGCCCACAGTAGGGGGGGCAGTCTGCTTTTATTCATTCTACCAACTCACATGTCACTCTCGCCTAGAAACACCCCCACAGACACACTGAAAATGTTTGACTAAATGTCTGGGCACCGCATGGCCTGGTAAAGTTGACCTGTAAAATGAACTAACATTACTGCTGTCAACAAAATTAGTAAGTCAAGTTTCACATTTATTTACCATTCTTTTTGGCCTTAGCATGTATCCCATTACAGACGGCAGTCAGAAATAAGAGTAAGTTGAGGGCTGAGCACAGAGGCTTGTGCCTGTAATCCCAGCACTTTGGGAGGCCAAAATGGGAGGACCACTTGAGGCCAGGAGCTCAAGACCAGCCTGGGCAACATAGCAAGATCTCACCTCTGCAAAAAAAAAAGGAAGAAGAAAGAAAAGTCACATGAATTAGCTAGAATGAAAAGATTTTTAAAATTAAAAGTTACTTGAAATACTTTTTTTCTCTCTGTGGTTATTTTTTAATTTGATATATATATATTTATGCTTACTTCTGTTTGCACTTAATTTTGGAATTTGAAAAATCCTTTTGGATTTAATTTTGTTTTTTGAATATGTAAAACATTTATATGTTTCAAAAATCAAAATGATATAAAAAGTTGTACTCTGAGAAGGCTCATTTCCATCTCCCCTCCCATCCTACTCCTTCCCACTCATCTGTTTCAAGCTTATCATTTTTGCATGTCTTTTAGCAAAAATAAGAAAATGCTCTCTGTACTATTTACTGAAGGCTTTTCTAATTGATTCCTCTCCATTTTCGATCACCAAAGTATTACATATTCACTGTAGACATTTCACAAAATGCAGAAAAGTGCCTAAACACCACAAAAATATTTTGGACACCTATTGTTTGATAAATCGTGTTAATTAACTGAGCTAAGTCAGATATTCATATGATTGGATTTAGATTTGGTTCAGTGGGATTTTCTTTAGTTTCTTTAAAAAACTCATACATCTTGTTCTTTTGAGTTACGTGATTTAATTATTATTTCTATTTTCACAAACATATTTCCTCTCTAAAGTCAGTATTTCCTTACAAGGATGGCACCCCGGAGAATAGGATGCAGGAAGTCATGAGGCACTTTCTTTGTCTACTTAACAGAAAAGAGGCTTCAGTTAGACGAGTAACACCAGGAAGGACCTCAACCCTGGCTCCACCCGATTCCCCGGAGGAAGTGCTCATCTCCATAAGCCAGGATGTCCTCCGACAACTGACTCCCTAGAGGAGGGAAGAACGCTCTGAAAACACACTGCATTTCAGTAGCAACCCAGTGCTGCCTTTCGCCTTGCCAGGCGGTGTACAGTTTCAATCGGTCGTATTTCTCAGGCAAAACACGACACGGCACAATTGGGATTGTACGAAGGATGGGTGTATTTAGAGGAAAAGAACAGAAAATGGCAATGGGGCCAAGACTGGCTTTTAAAAACAAAACATTTCATGTGTGTGCAGTGCTTCACTTGCTGGAAGTGGCCTTACATGTATTATTTCCACTGGTGTCACTCTGAAAACAAGGGTAGAAATGATCATACCTTTTTTAAAGATGGGGAATCTGAAGGTGGTTAACCCAGAGATGCTCTGTTCAATCAGCGGCGGAGCTGGGAGGCTCAAGGAGAGATTTCCTGGGTCAGAGTCACTGATTTTTCCTCCAAGTATGAACAAAGGTTTCAAAGAATGCAAACATTCTTGAAGCCAGAGTCTTACATAAAGCCAAATACCTTGTATTACAAATACTCAGTGTATTAGCTACCTATTGCTGTGTAACAACCCCCAAAACATAGTGGATTAAAGCAGCAGAGATGCATTTCAGGACTCTTGTCTCTAAGGAATCAGGATGCAGTTGTAGTTAGTCTGGGTGCCTGAGACTCTTCATTAGCCTAAAGAAAACCCAGGATCTCTCACAAGAGAGACTGAAATCAAGGTGTTGGCCAGGGCTGCAGTCCTCTCAAGGCTTCATAGAGGACACTGCTTCCAAGATCATTCACGTGGCTGTTGGCAGGCCTCAGAGCCAAACTCGCTATTGGCCAGAGACCCCAGTTCTTTGCGGGTCTTTCCACAGGGTTATTCACAGCATGGCAGCTTGCTTCACCCAGAGTAAGGAGGGAGGAGGGAGAGAGACGAGGGGCGGCAGGTGGGGCAGCGGGGAGAGAGAGAGAGACCAGATAATAGGAAAAAAAAAATAAGAGACAGACCAGATAACAGGAGAAAAATGAGAATCTTTTTGTAACCTAATCTAAAAAACGACAGTCCATCGATTTCACCATATTCTTTTTGTCACTAAGTAAGTCACTAGGTAGCAAGTCACTAGGTAGGTCCAGCTCACACTCAAGGGGAGGGGATTACACAGGGGCATGCATGCTGAAAGGTGGGGCTTACCAGGAGCCATTGTAGAGGCTGCCCGCCATATTCAGCAATTTAGTTAAAGATTTGTGTGTGTGTGTGTGTGTGTGTGTGTGTGTGTGACAGAGTCTTGCTCTGTTGCCCAGGCTGGTGTGTAATGGTGCCATCTCAGCTCACTGCAACCTCCACCTCCCGAGTTCAAGCGATTCTCCTGCCTCAGCCTCCTGAGTAGCTGGGATTACAGGTGCCTATCACCACACCTGGCTAATGTTGTATTTTAGTAGAGGCGAGGTTTCACTCTATTGGCCAGGCTGGTCTCAAACTCCTGACCTCAGGTGATCTGCCTGCCTCAGCTTCCCACAGTGCTGGGATTATAGGCATGAGCCAATGAGCCCGACCTTAAAGATTTTATTTTATATTAGCCCTTATGGGGATTTTTTTAGAATTTCAACAATTCAGTGAGATCTTTTTCAAAGAGAATCTAAAATATTATTGTCCTTAGAAGATATAGATTACTTTCCTCTATCCAAAAGATAATAGAGATTTATAATAGGGTATCTAATGTGATTGAAATTAATTTTGCTCCCCCATCCCCCCAAAAATAAAACCAAAAACCAGAAAACACCCAATGGGTGGGAGGAACTTAATGGCTGCTGTGTGACACAAAGGTAATATCCATTAGGAATTCACAAGTCTTCAGAGAAAGATGATGGTAGATCTCAATGCTTCTTCCTGCAGAATAAGTGCTATTAAAAGTTGGGATGGCCCTGACAAAGACTCAGTGACAGATATGGGCAATTGAGGCTCTCTAGATAAAATTGCCCCAAGGGCGGAAACCAGTGTGATAGTGGTCAGGCCCCTTGACTAAGTCCAGTGATAAAAGGAGAACCACGGTTCTAGCAGCAGATGCTGGAGCCTCTCCTTCTCAGTCATCCTGGGCAAAGCCTTTTGCCCAATGGGAAAGGATTTAGAAGTGAACCTAAAGAGCTCTAACACTGGGATCCCAGGGCAACGCTGGCATGGGACAGCCTTGGTCAATTGTAGCACTGGTGAAGGGAAAGCTTGTCCTCTTCCCACAATGGTGAGCCACTATAGCCTGAGCACCCTGGACATCATTGATAGTGGGGGTCTCAGAAGCGGGAAACTCAGCACCATCCATATTTCTTTGGACCCAATAGTGACAACATATTCCAGTGCCAACAGCTGCAATGGAAATGTGAGTATGATCTGGGATTTGTTATGTGCAAGCAACCAGGGCTGGCTCTTGGATGTGAGTGAGGGAGCTCCCTGTGAGAGCCTTGGGTTTATAGGGAATAAGGTGTTCTGAGGATGGGAAATAGATTCCCTACTAATCTGAGGATTATCCCACTGTTGTATTTTAGAGGCTATTGCAAGAGGTTGGGAAATTTACATATACCTCTATCCAAACTCTATAGCAGAACACCCCAGTTATATTAGATGTCTTAGATACTCAATGCAAATGTTTATTTATCAAATCAAAATTACCACAGGCTTGTAGCTGGCTGAGATGGTTTGGATCTGTGTCCCCATCGAATCCTATATTGAATTGTAATCCTCAATACTGAAGATAGGGGCTGGTGGGAGGTGACTGGATCATGGGGGCGGATTTCCCATGAGTGGCTTAGCATCATCCCCTTGGTACTGTCCTTGCCATTGTGAGTGAATTCTCATGAGATCTGGTTGTTGAAGAGTGTGTGGCACCTTCCCCCTTCTCTCTCTCTCTTGCTGTTCCAGCCATGTGACTTGTGTGCTTCCCCTGGGTCTTCTACCATGATTGTAAGTTTCCTCAGGCCTCCCCACAAGCTAAGGAGATATGGGCATCATGTTTCCTGTATAGTCTGCAGAGCCATGAGCCAATTAAACTTCTTTTCTTTAGAAATTACCCAGTCTCAGGTATTTCTTTATATCAATGCAAGAATGGACGAATACACTGATAAACCTTGCTTCCAGTCCCAGTGCTGTTAACAATTGGATAAGAGACTTCTCTGAACTTCAGTATTCTCAGTGATAGAACAAGGTTGAATTTTTGAGGCATAAGTTCCTCTGAGATCCGCTAAAATGGAATCTTTTAGAACATACACTACATCTTACTCATCTTTCCATCTCCAGTCACCAGCCCAGTGCCTAGCACAAGTTGGCACCAAATTTAATATACGTTAAATAGCTTTTGAGTACTTTTATTTTATTATTTTTGTGTTTTGAGACTGAGTCTCACTCTGTTGCCCAGCCTGGAGTGCAGTGGCGTAATCTCAGCTCACTGTAACCTCTGCCTCCGGGGTTCAAGCGATTCCCATGCCTCAGCGTCCCTAGTAGCTGGGACTACAGGCACCTGACAGCATGCCCGGTTAATTTTTGTATTTTTAGTAGAGACGGGATTTCACCATGTTGGCCAGGCTAGTCTCGAACTCCTGACCTCAAGTGATCCACCTGCCTCAGCCTCCTAAATTGTTGGGATTACGGGCGTGAGCCACTGTGCCATGCCAACTTTTGAGTACTTTAAAAAAAAAATGAACCAAAATGTTGCCCTCTGTTGGGATGACTAAATGCTAACTCCATGATAAGCACAGTTATTTCAAAGCTACATACGGGAGCAAAAACCTTGCACAGTTTTCATATCGAGATGTTTTTAGTTGCAAGTAGAAAAATATCCAGCTCAAGATGGCTTACGACTAAAAAGGATCTTCTGGCTCTGTAACAACTAAAAGGTTCACAGGTAGTAGGCTTCAAGTGCAGTTTGATCTGACTCTATTTCTGTGGCTGTCTTACCTCTACCCACCTCTGTGACTGGCTTCATGCTCAAGCTGCTTTCCTTCAGGGTCCCAAGACGGCTGCTGGCAGATCCGGAGATTGGGATCCTGCTACCTCCCATAACCATGGAACAAGAGTTCTAAACCATGTTCTAATTGGTCCATTCCTGAACCTATCACTGCGGTCAGATTATTTTAGACCAATCATGATCTATCCCAGTAGCCGGGGGTGGGATTAATCCAACTAAAACCTCTTGGCTTCAACACAGTGGAAGAGGGAAAGAGTGGATGTTGAGAGTGGATGTTGGGAATATTGTTAATCAATATCCACACCTTCAAAATGCTCATACTTACCCGAGAGGCACAAACTTCAGCCAGCTGCAACTCCAGCCTCTGCAGCTAATAATGCCAGGCCAGGATGTAGCTCCTCATTATTGAGTAAATTAGGATTAAATGATAAATTACTCAGTCCAACATTATTGCTCAGGATTCTCAATTACAAACAGTGGAATCTACTGGACTATATTAAGCAAAAAATGAATTTATTAAATGACATTAGATAGCAAACAGCATCTCAAAGGGGACCAAAGAGCCACATTCTAAAGCTACAGACAATGCCCAATCACGCCCCAGGGGCTGGTCCAGCAAAAATACTCCTGTCACTGCCACCAGACTTCTACAGCACTTAAGGGCTGGCTGCCAGAAGCACTACCACTATTGCCCAGATAGAACTGAAACCTCCTTTGCAAAAATTATAACTCAGAAAATTATGATGGTGAAAGAGATCTGACCTAACTGGCTCCACCTTGCTTCTATTCTCCAAGCTGCCCTTGGTTCATTCCCGGGTGTAGGCCAGACTAACTTTGGGAGGAACTTTGTTTATGGTTTAACTTTGAAACAAAGGCGATAATAGCCCTTTCGCAAAACAAACCCTCTTCTTTCTTGGGGACTAGTCTGCCTTTGTAGGACTAACCAATTAGCTACAAGATTAGAAATTGTGGTTTAGGAGTCCTGCGGATGGAGGCTGTAAGATTCTGAACCTCCCCAAGTTGCTCCTGGGGATAACATCACTATTGTAAAACCTAAGATCAGCACTTGAGATGCTTTGCAGATGCTGCATTTTGATGCACCAGCGGATGCCTCCCATACTAAGTAATTTGGCTCAGCCAGTTCTGTGATCCTACTTAGGATGAGAAGACAACAAGGAAAATCCACTTCGACTCCCTACTATCTCATCTGACCAATCAACACTCCCCACTTCCCGACCCCCTACTCACCAAATCATCCTTAAAAACCCCAATCTCCAAATTTTTGAGGGGACTGATTTGAGTAATAATAAAATTCCAGTCTCGTGTCCAGCCAGCTTTGTGTGAATTAAACTTTCTTGATTGCAATTCCACTATCTAGATAAATCGGCTCTGTCTAGGCATTGGGCAAGGAGAACCCGTTGGGCAGTTACAGAACCAAACACCGCCTCCACACTTCCTGAAAGATTCATCTCAATGCTTCATTGTTGCTCTTTTCTGTTTCCACATTTCCCGTGGGAGTTTCTGATAGGTGGAAGTTAAGCTATGTGTCTGCCCTGTAGAGGCAAGGGATTCTGGGGATGTGAATTTCCTGGATTCTACCTTGGGAATGCAGAACTCATAATGTGAGAAGTTATGCAAGATGTAGGATAAATGTTGAACATATATCAGTTGCAAATGATAAATATATCCTATATTAACCTATAAACATGGGAAAAGAAGAGGACACATACATTAAATCCTTCCATTTTGGAAAGAAGATCAAGGTAAACAAGGTATGTCATCCTCACAGATGGGAATTCTGTTTCTTGGTCTGAAAGTGGAGTTAGTTTTTTGGCCAACCAATTTGGTATCCCTAAATTCTGTGTTCTGGGCAGACTCTCCCTGGCACCTGGTTTGCCCTCTGGGGAATGAGAAAAAGGATCTGTCTTGTACTTTTTTTTTTGAGACAGAGTCTCACTCTGTCGTTCAGGCTGGAGTGCAATGGCACGATCTCGGCTCACTGCAACTTCCGCCTCCAGATTCAAGTGATTCGCCCTGCCTCAGACTCTGGAGTAGCTGGGACTACAGGCGCCTCCACCATGCCCGGCTAATTTTTGTATTTTTAGTAGAGGTGGGGTTTCACCATGTTGGCCAGGCTGGTCTAGAACTCCCGACCTCAAGCAATCTGCCCGCTTCGGCCTCCCAAAGTACTGGGATCACAGGTGTGAGCCATCGCCCCCGGCCTCTTGTACATTATTTTCATAAGACAGACATTGGGAAGGAGGCTTTTTCTGGGCCTACACAGCTGTAGCTTGTCTCATCTGTTGGTGGTAGTTCTGAAACTATATGGCCATAACCCTGGAGGTTAATCAATCATAAGTTTTGTTGGCCAGGTTTGAATAACTTTTGTATCACAGCTTCCTAAAAACTTTAGTTTTAGGCTTTTGACCTGTTTGTTTCCAGTCAATTCCATGAGCTTTCTACCAGGGCCATAGACCTTGTTTAGGCCTAGTCTTCAAATCTGGGAATTCCGATTTCTAACAACAAGCCTGTGTACCCTGGACATCCTCCCAAATCATGGTTTTCAACCATACACATTAGAGTAACTTGGGAAGATTCTGGAAACATGGAGGCATCATTTTTCAGTCTCTTCAAATCTCTATATTAAAACAGAGCACACAGGTAGTAAAGCCAAAATCCCATTCACAACATTTACAACCAAATTAGGTGATGAGATGTCTTCAAGAACCCACAAATACACCAGGTAGAGGCCTACCAGCAGCTACAAGATGTTCAGGTAGTAGCATTTCTGCAGCAGAAAGCAGAGAAAATCAACAGAGGAAGCATGGAGGGGCCTGAGAGACAACAGAACTCCAGAATAATGAACAGAGCTTTGAGCTGACTTGAGAATAGTTGCTGAACCTGGGAAGGCTCTTGCTCTTTCCAATAGCAATTGCATGCAAGAGGCTTGTGGTAAGAAAGTCCGAAGGGGCTGGAGCAATGTAGCCCCTGAGATCTCTCAAAACCAACCCATTAGCACTCCTTTCTAAGGGAAGTGTCCAACACAGAATAATCTGCTGAGAGTAGAAGAAAAATTGAGGAGCCAGATTTACATACACACAAACACACACACACACACACACACACACACACACACACACACAGAGAGAGAGAGAGAGAGAGAAAGAGAGATTCAAATACCTGTATCTAGGGCCCACCTCAGATTAATTAATTAAATCAGATTATTTGGGGTCATGTGGGCATCAGTAGGTTTCCAAAGCTTTTCAAGTGATTTTCATATGGATCCAGATCCAGAGTTAAGAACTACTGTCCTAGCCTTTGGTTTACCGTTTTTGTGATAGCCTCTCTGAGGAAATTCTGTAGGAAACTCAGTTGCCTAGATTGTCCAGGCAACTTGCCCAGGATGTCTCCTAGATGCACCTTCATAAAAGATGAAAACAAGCAGATGATATTTCATAAATACTTTAAAATATGTGGCCTTGTTCTCCAAGCCAGAGTTCCCTTACTTGTAAATGAGGAGAAAGGTAGTTCTTTCCATGCATTATCTCATTTAATCCTAACAAGAATCTCCACAGGATAATAATAAATGAGATAATATGTGTAAAGTGATTGGAACAGTACCTGGTACATAGTAAGCCCTTATTTTTATTGACATGCAGAGTAATCGTAAGTGCAGTCCCTAACAAATGGAAAGATTGTGGGCAGCTTTTATACACTTGGAAAAGCTTGGCTATAACTGAAAAACTATGAATATAACCAAGTTCAAGATTTAGTCCTACTTTTTAGGCAAATCCAAACCCCTTATGTTATTGTCCATCTGGTTCCTTTCCCTGTACTCCTTGGAGCTACTGTGGTTCATTTTCAAGGGAAAATATCAAGGTCAGATGCAAGGAACTGAAGAGAGTTCAAGTATTTTTGCTGGAACTGTTAGCATTCTGTGAAAGCTTTTCCCCTGGTGTGACTGTCCAGGAGTTAAGTGACTATTGCGGTTTTGCAGAGCTATGTGGGGCCATCTAGGGGGCAACAGGAAACACTGGCCCCTTTCCTAACTTTGATTTTGGCATCCAAATCAGAGCTCCCATTTCTGGCCCTTACAACAATACCTGTCCCACGTTCTGCTGAAAGACAGTATAAGAATGAATGGAATGTCTGCAAAGTGGGAATGACACCGTCACTGTCATCGAGGGCTTTTACTAAGAGCCTCCCTCCTTTGTTCCAGCCCTAAGACTATAAATATGACAGCCACAGAAGCTGGGTAATTAAGAAAGATCGACCCTGCTCTTGAAGCTACGCTTTGAAGCATGGTCAAGAAACATCAGTGCTGATAAACCACAGCTGTTCGCATCTCCCTTTCTAAGGCTGTTAAGGTTGAACCCAGCTCTCATTTCCGTTCCTTTTTGACTTCTCGACCTTTATGCCCGGTCAGGTATCTCCTCTCCCTCTTGTGTCTTGGCATAGTCGATCTCTCTCCAATGGCTTCACTGCCTTCTACAAATGTGCTCAGGTCTCCCCTACCTTAAACAAAACCTCTCCTAGCTGTGCTGTTACCCTCAACACCTGGTCCATCCTGCCCTTCGTTAGCTGCCGCTGTCCTCACGTGCTGCCGTAGCGGTTTCCTCACGTGTGCTTTGCGCTGCTCTTCTCCACGTTTCTTACCTGCGCCTTGAATTAATACTCGTTTAAGGGCGACCTCCAATCACCACACCCACTGGCCGCTTTTTCATCTGGTCCCCTCAAGTGGGATTTTGACACCCTTCCTCCCCTGGCTTCTGCACCTGTGTGCCCTGCCCTGTTTTCCTTTGCTTGGCACCAACTATTCTCCTCTTGTTAGGACTACGTGTATGTAAATGACATTCTTCAAGATTCTCTTTCTGATCTTTCACACTCTCTTGCTACACTCATTCACCCCTTGGTGGTGTCATCCTCTTTCATGACTTCAGATCTGGGCCAAATCAGTTAATTTTTTCTATCTATCTATCATCTATCTATCTATCTATCTATCTATCTATCTATCTATCTATCTATCTATTATCTATCTATCTATCTATCTATCTATCTATCTATCTATCTATCTATTTCATCAGTCGCTATTGCTTCAGGATGGGCCAAATCAGTTAACAGTGATCTCTAATTCCCAAATCTACTTAGAACTCATCTCCTGAGCTGTAGGCCCCTGTTTTCAACTGTGCACTCAGATGTGGCATTTGGGGTGTCAAAATTAATATTTCCCAAATCCACCCATCCCCTGGAGATCAGTTCTGCTGGCCCCAAGCTAAACCTGGGATCCCATTCTCTTTCACCTTCTACTTTTAATTCGTTGCCAGGAACAATGGAGAATTTCATTATGATTTATCCTCCCCTTTCTATTAGCACTACCTTGGTCAGTGCCACCTCACACCTGGCTTGGACAATTCCAATAGTAGGTTTTTAATGGATTTTGTCGCCTCCAGTATCCCTGTCCACCTGTCCTGCACACCATCTCTTGATTGATCTTAAAGTCTTACATGGGTCTTGTTACATAAGTCTCATTACCAACTAAGTCAAGTTTAATCACCTTAGGGGGATATTCAAGGCCTTTACAATCTATCCCTATCCTATCTCAGGTTAGCTTTTCAGACTAGTCAAACCATTCCCTTCTTATTCGACAACTCATTCCCTCACAGTACTTCATTCATTGGATAATGAATTAGTGAATACCTCTTAAGGACCAAACGCTGTTTTGTTTTTATTTTATTTATTTTATTTTTTAATTTTAGTTTCAGGAGTACATTGCATGTTTGTTACATGGATATATTTCAAGATGCTGGAGTTTGGGCTTCTGTCGAACCCATCACCTGAATAGTGAACATGGTACCCCACAGGTCATATTCAACCTTTCCTCTCCTCTCTCCTTCCTCTCTTTTGGAGGCCCCAGTGTCTATTGTTTTCACCTTTATGTCCATGTGTCTCCATTGTTTTGCTCCCACTTATAAGTGAGAACCCACAGTATGTGATTTTCTGTTTCTGCATTAATTGACTTAGGAGGGTGGCTTCCAGCTCCAGTTGCTACAGAGAACATGATTCCATTCTTACTTATGGCTACATAGCACTCCATGGTGTGTATGTACCACATTTTATTTATCCAGTCCACTGTTGATGAGCACCTAGGTTGATCCCATAATTTTGCTATTGTGAATAGTGCTGCAATACACATATGAAAGCAGGTAACTTTTTGGTAGAACAATTTATTTTCCTTTGGTTACCTACTATAAATGAGATTGCTAGGTTGAATGGTAATTCTATTTTCTTTCTCTGAGAAGCCAAGCATTGTTTTAGATGCCAATGATATGCAATGATGAACAAGACCCACAAATCTCTGTAGTCATGGATTTTACATCCCACTGGGCTTCAGAAGTGGAATTTGTGTTTGGTAACATCAGTAACCTAAAGAGAATTGCATGAATTTTACTACTTACTACCATTCCCATTTTCGAATTCCACTGCATTCATCAACTTTTGCTGCAATTGCAAACAGGCCTAAAATCTCAGTGTTCTAAAACAGCACGTATTTCTTTCTCACTCACCAGACTCACGGATATGTAGGTAGGCTGAGGCTGATATGCTTCAGTCTGAGAATTAATCAACGTTCACACGTTATTCTCATAGTGAAGGGTAGGAACTCCCAGGGACATGAATGGAAGCATACAATGTGTCTTCAGGTTTAGGCTCAGAACTAGCTCTTCTGCTCTGATTCCTCTGATCAAAGAAAGTCTCATAGTCCAGGCCAACATTACTGGGTGGGGCAGCATACACCCCTATGGCGGGGGAAGGAGAAATATAGTCTGCCACACCTACAACCTTCAAGGATGAGCTCAAATCCTTTCTTTCTAATGTATTTGTTAGAAGTTGTAGGGATTGCGGTATATATTCTTCACATATTGTGGTTTACTTATAGTTAATATGTATCTGATGATATAAAATGTAAGAATCTTGCAACTGTATAGTGTATTTTCCAGCCCTGTTATGCTGCAGTTATCATATGTAATACATTATGTATATTATGCACTCCAAAATATAATATTTTCATTTTGGCTTTTTAAATTAATTAATTAATTAATTACTTTTAAAAGAGATGGGGGTCTCCCTATGTTGCCCAGGCTGGTCTCAAACTACTGGGCTCAAGGGATCTTCCTGCCTCAGCCTCCCAAAGTGCCAAGATTACCAGTGTAAACCACTATGCCTGGCCAGAATAACTTTTTTTTCTTTTTAAGACAAGGTTTTGCTCTGTCATCCAGGCTGAAGTGCAGTGGCATGATCATAGCTCACTGCACTCTCAGCCTCCTGGGCTGAAGCCATTCTTCTACCTTGGCCTCCCAAGTAGCTGGGAACACAGGTATATGCCACCATGCCCAGCTAGGTTTTTAAATTTTTTTTTTTTTTTTTTTTTTTGAGATGGAGTCTCACTCTGCCACCCAGGCTGGAGTGCAGTGGCGCGATCTCGGCTCACTGCAAGCTCTGCCTCCTGGGTTCATGCCATTCTCCTGCCTCAGCCTCTCCGAGTAGCTGGGACTACAGGCGCCTGCCACCACGCCTGGCTAATTTTTTTATATTTTTAGTAGAGACGGGGTTTCACCGTGGTCTCGATCTCCTGACCTCGTGATCCGCCCCCCTCGGCCTCCCAAAGTGCTGGCATTACAAGCGTGAGCCACCGCGCCCGGCCTGTTTTTAAATGTTTTTAAAAATATTTATTTATTTATTTTTGAGACAGATTCTCACTCTGTCACCCAGGCTGGAGTGCAGTGGTGCAATCAGGGCTCACTGCAACCTCCACCTCTCAGGTTCAAATGACTCTTCTGCCTCAGCATCACAAGTAGCTGGTATTACAGCTGTGTGCCACTGCACCTGGCTAATTCTTTTGTATTTTTACTAGAGATGGAGTTTTATCATGTTGGCCAGGCTGGTCTCAAACTTCTGGCCTCAAGTGATCTTCCTGCCTCGGCCTCCCAAAGTGCCAGGAAAGTAGCCACGAGCCACTGCACCCTGACGGTTTTTTAATTTTAATTTTTTATTTTGTAGAGACTGGGTCTCCCTATGTGGCCCAGGCTGATCTTGAACTCCTGTGCTCAAGCGGTCCTTCTGGCTTGGCCTCCCAAAGTGTTGTGATTACAGGCGCGAGCCTCTGCCTAATTTTTGCTTTGAATAATCATATGCATTTTATAAAATTAAGAGGAGAAAATAATCTTATGTGTATACTCCATATTTACTATTTCCAGTGCTCTTCTTTGTTTTCTGAAGATCCAGATTTCCATCTGTTATAATTTGCCTTTATCCTGAAGAACTTTCTTTATTTAGCATTTATTTTAGTCTAGGTCTGCTGAAAACAAATCTTCTTTCTCTTTTTTTTGTCTGAAAGTGTCTTTATTTTGCTTTCATTCATGAAGGATAGTTGAGCTAGATATAGAAATTGATGGTGATAGTTTTTTTTTTTTTCTTTTTCAGTCTTTAAATATGTTGTTTCAGCCATCCTGGAATCCTTTTTTTCTGCCTATTCTCTACTTTCCTACACTCTGTAACCAATTGCCTACGCTGGGAATCTCCTTCCTTGAAGCCTCTTCTCAGCCCTCTGCCTACTTTGTTTAGAGACTCATTCTCTGGTTTTATCCAGGAGAAATTGTAATATGAGAATATACTGAAAGGGGAAGGGGCACAGCTGACCCTGTGTTTCTGTAGGCAGAAGACACAACAATGTCTTCATTTCAGATGATATGCCTGTATATCCAGACCATCAAAGTAAGTCTACTATTAGAATTAAATAAGAAAATTTTATTAAATAGGCAGATAAATGTGAATTTACAAAATTAATATCTTTGAGCTAGTAGTAAAAAGTTGGAAGCTAAAAAGTTTTATATTTCATTCATACATTAAAAATTATAACGTATTGGCTGGGTGCAGTGGCTCATGCCTGTAATCCCAGCACTTTGGGAGGCCAAGGCGGGAGGATCACGAGGTCAGGAGATCGAGACCATCCTGGCTAACACGGTGAAACCTCGTCTCTACTAAAAATACAAAAAATTAGCCAGGCGTGGTGGTGGGTGCCTATAGTCCCAGCTACTCAGGAGGCTGAGGCAGGAGAAAGGCGTGAACCCGGGAGGCAGAGCTTGCAGTGAGCAGAGATCACGCCATTGCACTCCAGCCTGGGTGACAGAGTGAGACTCCATCTCAAAAAAAAAAAAAAAAAATTATAACGTATTGAGAAATAAATATGTTATTTAGCTTGTCTTTTGTTTATATATTTTTCTATAACTGTCAATTATTATTAACATAAAGCATGAATAAACGGAGAGATAGCTCATGTTCTCATATGGGAAGATTTAATTTTAAAAAATTGTCATTCCCAGTTATTTTAATTTGATTCCAATAGATTCCCCATTTTTCAGAACTACATACAATCATTACAGGGTTCATGTGAAAGAATAAATGTTGAAAAATCAGTGGATGAGAACAGAATTTGAAATTGAATTAATGAATATATGGGAATTTAATATAAACAAAGGTGGCATTTCAAACCAGGCCAGAAAGGATGACTTATTTAATAAACAATGCTAACTAAGGACTATCCATTTAGAAAGAAACAAATGTAGAATTTAATTTGCATTATATGAAAAACAAAATGCCAAATAGGTTAAGGTGCAAGGTACAACATTAAATAATAAAAATACTAGAGGAAAATTCAAGATAGTATTTGCATTATTTGGGAGGTAACTTCTTAGTAAGATAGAAAAAGCAGGAGCAATAAATAAAGGAATATGATAGAAAAAATATATAATATAACTTTATGTATGTGCATGTGTGCATATATATGTGTGTGCGTATATA
Source organism: Hylobates moloch (assembly GCF_009828535.3). Taxonomy (NCBI): domain Eukaryota; kingdom Metazoa; phylum Chordata; class Mammalia; order Primates; family Hylobatidae; genus Hylobates; species Hylobates moloch. The sequence goes on from NW_026652278.1 coordinate 95,501,909, forward strand.
TATTTGTATTTGACTACATACAATTTAAAAATAATTGTATAGCAAAAGACACACGAAATAGAATCCTACTTTGGAATCTTCACAGAGAAAAATAAATAAATATATATATAAACAACAGACACACTAAATAGAATTCAAAGCCAAATAATATACCAGGAAAGATATTTATAACACGTATAGTGGATACATATGGTAAACCATTCTATTATACAAATCCTATTAATAGTTTTTTTAAAAAAGACAGCCCCATGGAAAAATGGACAAAAAGATAAGTGGCCAAGATGGCCATATATTCTCATGCCATTTCTGAAAAGCATCTGTCCAACTAGGAGCCAGATTTCTGAGCCCCTGCCCTCCCTATCTAATGATGTCATGTGATTAGTTCTTGCCAAGGTAAGTGATTGTGTCATTGCCAGGGTCAATGAGGTTAAGGAAAGGGTGTTGCTTTTCTATCCCCTTTTCCCAAAGCTCCAGGGAATGGTGAAACCATAGGATGAAAGGAGCCCAGACCCCTGAATCATCTCCTGGAAACCTGCCCACCAAACACCCTCATTGGACTGTTACATGAATAAGAAATAAAAAGTTTGAGTTTTCTTTACTTTTGAATTACATTACTCTAGCAAGTATAGTATGTGAACACAAAATTCATAGAAGTGAATTAGCCAGTAGTCAAGGAACATATGATTAGGGATTTAACCTCCATAGCGGTCAAGAAAATGCAAATGAACAGAGATATATCATTTTGAAGAATCCATCAAATTTGCAAAAATTAAAAGCCCAGTAATATCTAGGACAGTTAAGATGCAGAGAAATGGGCATTGCTGGTAGAAATGCACAATGCTATTACGCAATCTTTGGGGGAAGTAATCTGACAATGTTTATTACAATTGAAAATACATATTTATTATACAACATCTCATGTCATGTATATTTATTTTTGTGTTTCTTGCCAGAAACGTGTAACTTTAATCTAATCAAGCCCCTAGACCTAATTTTCAGTTTCAGAAATAGCAGAAGTAAAGAGAAAAGTTAAATGATTTAATGGAAAGAAATGATCAGAGCAATCCAGAATGTGGGACGTTCTACAAAATAACTTGGCTCGTCACCTTAAATGCCAATGCCTTAAGAAAAAAAATGAGGACTCTTCTTCACTAAAAGAGACCAAGGGGTGTAAAACCCAAATGTAATACATTAACCTAGATTGAAACCTGGTTAGCAAAAAGAGAAAACTCTACAGGAGATTCTTAGGACAATTGGAGAAAATTTGAATATGAACTGAATTATTAGATGATATTATGAAATGATTTTACATTATCTTAGATATGGCAGTGGTTTTATAGCTGTGTAGAAGATAATCTCTATTCCTAGAGAGGCATGCGGAAATATTTAGAAGTGAATTGTCATAATATTCAGGTGTGAATTATCAAGTAGTATAGCAAACATATGAATTATGCATACTTATAGAGATAAATCACACACATATATTCGATCTAGCAGTCCCATCTTTGTGAGCCTCTTCTACAAAATAACTGTGCTAACACATAAGAATGAATGTGCAGGGGTGGCTGTTGCCTAATTGTTTATTATGGCAAGAAGCTAAAAACAACTGGAGTGCCCATCAGTAGCAGAAGGTGAAGAAATTAGGACACATTCATGCCATGGAATATTATACAGCAACTAAAAAATAATGAGTATGACTTGTCTGCACTGACGTGAAGAGATATGTATGATCTATTAAGTCACGAAAATGTTATAAAATAATAGTGTATTATAAATTCATTTTATATAAGATGCTATTTATATAAAAACAAACCTTACCCTCCCAAACTGTCTACCTATAGATTGATCAATCATCTATCTATAGATTGATCAGTCATCTATCTACCTATCATCTGTGTTTGTGTGAAATATAAATATCAAGTGTGAACACTGGTGGCCTTAAAGAAGTAGGGGGAGATTTTTTTTTAATCTGTTTTATTTTACTCACTACAATTAGTGTGAGTGACAATTTAATTTCTTAAACACCTTAGGAGATAAATTTTGATCTGCCTATGACACCTTTTCCTGCTTTCCATCACTGTTATGGATTTATTCTTCAAAAATGTCATTTCTTATCATTGCAGTGGGATTTGGGGAGAGAGGGCGAGTTAATGCATGCTCAGTGCATCATCTCAAACCTAGGTCCCTCCCACTGCTCTCTCGAGCTTCTCTGTAGTCATGTTTCTTCTTCCTGAGGCACTCTTACCTGCATATAGAGTTTCTAGCTAGAAATAGTGGATCTGGGAACTCCTTCATGGAACTGTTCAAAGTTTAAGCATTGAGGCATCATATGAACTCTTGGACTTGGTTTGTTTGGGGAAGGAAGAGGAATGAACTGTGACCAATCCCTATCTTCAAAATTCCTCCATTCTCTTAAAAGAGACGCATTTGGTGGAACAACATTTCCAGCTGGTCTGATAATATACAGGCTGTCTGTTGGAGATCCACAAGAGATCTTTGCTCTTTCTGTTAGCAGCACTGACCAGAAGCCTTCTGAAGCCATTAACCTACTTTCTAATTGGCACCTGCTGCCTTGGTGTAAGTTATAGGGACATATTTATAGCAAGCAGTAGAGTGAAAGAGGATAAGCCAACTTAAATCACCAATCATAGAATTGGCACAACACAGGTGGGCTGGCATGCCTGGGTTAGGTAAGTAGGTCAACTGTTTCATTTAGGTGCATACAGGTAGTTTGTTGAGGGCGAATTTTGAAAGAATACAATCCCTAGGTTTGGTAATGCGTGTGTCAGAGGAGAAAAAGGAAGTGTCTCAGAGCATAGCTGGGGGTGGAGATTTCTCCTGTGGAAACGGCGGAGAGTGTATTGTTCCCAATGCCAGATCAGGAAGGAGCCTCTGGGAATCATTGTGTGCAGCGCTCTATCTGGACACAGACAGAGGTGAGGAGCTTCCTTTTTCAATAACTGAAGGACAGAGATGCCACTGCTTCTACAGAAATGGTTATGTCCTAAAAAGTACATTTTCTCTTCATAAATGATCAAAAGTGCACATTCAGTAAAAGTGGGACTTGGAAAGACTATAATTCTGGTCACTTTTTAATTTTTTTAATGGTCTCACTCTGTCGCCCAGGCTGGAGGGCAGTGGCATGATCATGGTTCCCTCGAACTCCTGGGCTCAAGCAATCCTCCCATCTCAGTCTCCCAAGGAACTGGGACTACAGGTGTGTGTGACATCACGATTGGCTTAATGTTTAAATTTTTTTGTAGAGACAGGATATCACAATGTTGCCCAAGCTGGTCTCGAACTCCTGGCCTTCAGGAATTCTCCTACTTTGGGCTCCCAAAGTGTTTGGATCACAGGTGTGAGCCACTGCGCCCAGCCTTGGTCCATTTTGTCATCAAGACACTCATCCTGGCTGCTTGTCCTCAGTGTGTCCCCAGAAGAAACAAAGTGAAGGATAACAGTAAAAGCACCAAAGAAACCCACCTAGGGCAGCCCCAAGAGCAAAGGTGGAGAGCACCAGTGAGAAGGCATGACTGTTCCCTCTTCCAGGCTGTTCCAACAATACTTAGCCCTGCCTGATTCCACAAATTACCTGCCCCCAGAAGCCAAGAAACTACCCTCTGCTTGAACAGCAAGTTCCCGAGCCCCGACTCTGCATGACCATGCCCCCCTTGAATCTTGGATTCCCTATTGTCCTTCCCACTTGTTACCAGAACAAATTTGGACCAGGGACATCTAACTCAAAGCTCTCATTCACTCTTTCTCCTGCACCTGGAGTCTGGGTCAGGTTTAGAGATTTGATGCTATATTTTGTTCTTCTAGGTTCACATGTTGGTATGATGCTTGCCTACTGTTTACACATCCTTGGACTTATCTTTCACTCACATAATTTTCCCTGTGAATGTGTACCCTAGGGCATATAAACTTCCCTTATGCAGCTTTTCAGCAACACAGATCAGCCGTCACCATATCTTGCATTGAAATGGCTCTTAGAGTTTATAAAGCACTTATACATATATTGGCTTGATTTATCTTCCTAGCTGACTTCTAAGGTCAATGATAGTACCTGGCTTTTTAAAATAAGGAAATTGAGGTACAAGAAGGTTAGGCAATGTATTAAGTCTACTCACCCAGTCAGTGCTGGATTGGGGCCAGGATCCAGGTTTGCTGGCTCTTCATCTTCTGCCCTCTGGTCTTTCAGCTCTAAGACCATCCTACTCCATTTGGAGCTGAAGATCTCCAAAATCCACTTCTTAGGCCCCTCACCAACTGACTTCCTTTTAGGTTTTGTCAATAGGAAGCATTCAGGGGAGATTGGCTAGGTAGGAAGTGGACAAAAAAGGCTTTTTTCTCCCCCCAGTGTCCAGTTCCAATCAGTGTTGCTCTCATAGCAGCAGGGAGAAGGTTCTAGCTGCCACTGCGTGACTGCACCCAGCAACTGCCATACTGTGCTTGTCCAGTGATGTCCACAGCAGCAGGACCATGCCCCCTTTGCAGTTGTACAGCCAGGCGGACTATCCTTTTTTTCTCAACCTGAGCCAGTGCTTCTGGACCATTTGAGCATCTGTGGGGCACATTCCCTGCCCCATGAGTGACTGGAATATCCACTGGGTTGTGCTGCCAGCTCAGACATCTAGGGTATGGCCAGGCTTCCTTTTTAGTGGTACAGGTACCAGCTAGACTGAAGGCCCTCCTCTAAATATGAGGGTCCACCACTATCAACACCGTACTTAGAATCTAGGCACTGGCAGTACAAAATGTCCTCCTGAAAGTCTGATCTCCAGAACATGGCACCCTGTTCTCAGAGGCTGCAGTACTAGCTGTGTAGAGATTTCCCTCAGCTGTTTAAGTGGAACCCCTACAACACCAAGGTCCTGTTAGCAATATTCCTTCCCTTTTATTCTGGCAGCCTGGGATGGTAGTTTCTTCCTGGTGTGAGTAATTTCAGGGTTATCTTACCGTCTGCTTTTTGTTCTTTCAGTCTTCCAGTGCCTGTGATGAATTCGTAATTACCTGTGGTTGCTTGCAGCAGAGTGGCCCGGAAGGCAAAGCCTTAAGAATGCAGCTGGCTGCTTCTGATGGCACTGGAGAATTTACAGAGGTGGGAAAGTGACAAGCTCAGGTCTTTAAGCCCTCAGCTCTGTTTCTTGGTAGAATAGCCCACAATCTCTAGAATTTATATTATAAACCTACTTATGATTACTTAAATAACCCAACAATTCCACCTTGAGGTATATACCAAAGAAACATGGAAAAATATGGCCTACAAAAACTTGTACAGGCATACTTTGGAGATATTGCAGGTTCCAGACCACCGCAATAAAGCGACTATCACAATAAAGCGAATCTTACAATTTTTTTCCTTTCCTGTGCATATGAAAGTTTTGTTTAACTTTCTTATAGATTCTGGATATTAGACCTTTGTCGGATGCATAGTTTGCAAATATATTCTCCCAGTCTGTAGGTTGTCTGTTTACTCTGTTGATAGTTTCTTTTGCCGTGCAGAAGCTGTTTACTTTAATTAGGTCCCATTTGTCAATTTTTGGTTTTGTTGCAATTGCTTTTGGCATCTTCATCATGGAATCTTTGCCAGGAACTTAAACAAATTAACAGGCAAAAAACAAACAACCCTATTAAAAAGCTGACAAAAGACATGAACAGACATTTTTCAAAAGAAGACATACATGCGGCCGACAAACACATGAAAAAATGCACAACGTCATTAATCATTAGAGAAATGCAAATCAAAACCAACATGAGATACAATCTCACACCAGTCAGAATAGTTAGCATTAAAAAGTCAAAAAATAACAGATGCTGGTGAGGTTGCAGAGGAAAGGGAACACTTATACACTGCTGGTAGGAATATAAATTATTTCAGCTATTGTGGAAAACAGTGGCAATTTCTCAAAGAGCTTAGAACAGAATTACCATTTGACCAAGCAATTCCATTATTGGGTATACATCCAAAGGAATAGAAATCATTTTACCATAAAGACATATGCACACATAAGTTCATCGCAGCACCGCTTGTAATAGCAAAGACATGGAATCAACCTAAATGCCTATCAATGGTAGACTGGAGTTTTAAAAAGTGGTACGTATACACCATGAAATACTACAAAGTCATAAAAGAGAATGAGATGATGTCCTTTGCAGCAACATGGATACAGCTGGAGGCCATTATCCTAAGGGAACTAACGCAGAAACAGAAAACCAAATACTGCATGTTTTCATTTATAAGTGGGATCTAAACACTGAAAAAACATGGACACAAAGAAGGGAACAGACATCAGAGCCTACTTGAGGGTGAAGGCTGGAGGAGAGAGAGGATCAAAAACTACCTGTTGAGTACTATACTTATTACCTGGATGATGAAATAATCTGAACACCAAACCCCATGACATGCAATTTACCTATATAACAAAACCACACATGTACCCCCAAACCTAAAACAAAAGTTAAAAGAAAAAAAGATCTTGGATAGACTTTACTTCCAAGAACATCTGCAAATGGCCAATGAACACATGAAAAGATACTCAACATCATGAGTCATTAGAAAACTGCAAGTCAAATCTATGAATGAGATACTACATAATGCTTATTAGGATAGATATTACAAAAATAATAGCAATAAAATAAAAGTTATATTTCTACTTATACTGTGGTCTGTTAAGTGTGCAACAGCATTATGTCTAACAAAACAAGCTTAATTAAAAAATATTGGTGGGAGCTAAGCTATGAGGATGTAAAGGCATAAGAATGACACAATAGACTTTGGGGACTCAGGAGGAAAGGGTGGGAAGGGGGTGAGAGATAAAATACTACAAATTGGGTTCAGCGTATACTGCTCAAGAGATGGGTGCACCAAAATCTCACAAATCACCACTAAAGAACTAACTTATGTAACCAAATACCACTTGTTCCCCAAAAACCTATGGAAATAAAAAAAATTAAATACTCTATTGGGCTGGGGACAGTGGCTCATGCCTGTAATCCCAGCACTTTAGGAGGCTGAGGCAGACGGATCACCTGAGGTCAGAAATTCAAGACCAGCCTGGCCGACATGGTGAAATACCGTCTCTACGAAATAGAAAACTTACCTGGAGTGGTGGCACACACCTGTAATCCCAGCTACTCAGGAGGCTGAGGCATGAGAACTGCTTGAACCCAGGAGGCAGAGGTTGCAGTGAGCTGAGATCACGCCACTGCACTCCAGCCTGGGCGACAGAACAAGACTCTGTCTCAAAAAAAGAAAATACTTTATTGCTAAAAAACGCTAACAATTATCCGGGACTTCAGTGAGTTATAATCTCTCTCCTGGTGAAGGGTCTTGCCTTGATGTTGATGGCTGCTGACTGATCAGGATGGTGGTTGCTGAAGGTTAGGGTGGCTGTGGCAATTTCTTAAAATCAAACAACAGTGAAGTTGGCTGCACCGATTGACTCTTCCTTTCATGAAAGATTTCTCTGTAGCATGCAGTGTTGTCTGATAGTGTTTTACCCATACATTCTGAACTCCATTCAGAATTGGAGTCAGTCCTCTGAAACCCTGCCACTGCTTTATCAAGTAGGTCTGTGTCATGAGATCCTTTGCTGTCATTTCCACAATGTTCACAGCATCTTCACCAGGAGGAGAAGATGCTCCTCAAGGGCTTTCTTTGCTCATCTGTAAGAAGGAACCCCTTATTCATTCCAGTTTGATCACGAGATTGCAGAAATTCAGTCACATCTTCAAGTTCCACTTCTAATTCTAGTTATCGTCCTCTTTCTATCACTTCTGCAGTGACTTCCTCACTGAAGTCTTGAACCCCTCAAAGTCATCCATGAAGGGTGGAGTCAACTTCTTCCAAATTCTTGTTAATGTAGATATGTTGACCTCCTTGCATGAATAATGAGTGTTCTTAATGGCATCTAGAAAGGCAAATTCCTTCCAGAAAGTTTTCAGTTTACTTTGGCCAGATCCATCAGAGGAATCATCATTTATGGCAGTTAAAGCCTTGTAAAATGTATTTCTTAAATAATAGGACTTGAAAGTCTAAATTACTCCTTGATCCATGGGCTGCAGAATGGATGTCATGTTAGCAGGCATGAAGACAACGTTAATTTCCTCGTACATCTCCATCAGAGCTCTTGGGTCACTAGGTACATTATCAATGAGCAGCAATATTTTGAAAGGAATCTCTTTTTCTAAGCAGTAGGTCTCAACAGTGGACTTAAAATACTCAGTAAACCATGCTGTAAATAGATGTGCTGCCCACCAGGCTTTGTTGTCCAATTTCTAGAGCACAGGCAGAGTAGATTTAGCATAATTCTTAAGGGCCCTACGATTTTCAGAATGGCCAATGAGCATTGGCTCCAACTTAAAGTCATCACCTGCATTAGCCCCTAACAAGAGAGACAGCCTGTCCTTTGAAGCTTTGAAGCCAGGCATTGACTTCTCTCTAGCTATGAAAGTCCTAGATGGCGTCTTCTTCTAATAAAAGGTTGTTTTGTCTACATTGAAAATCTGTAGTTTAGTGTAGTGATCTTTAACAATGATTTTAGCTAGATCTGGGTAACTTGCTACAGCTTCTACATCAGCACTTGGCTGCTTCACCTTACACTTTAATGTTATGGAGACAACTACTTTTTTTAAACTTCATGGAGCAACCTCTTCTAGCTTTGAACTTTTCTTTTGCAGCTTCCTGACCTCTCTTAGCCTTCATAAAATTGGAGAGAGTTTGGGCCTTGCTCTGGATGAGGCTTTGGTTTAAGGAAATGTTGTGGCTGGTTTGATCTTCTAATCCAGACCATTCACACTTTCTTCACATCAGCAATAAGCCTGGTTTACTTTCTTATTATTTGTTTGTTCACTAAAGTAACACTCTTAATTTTGTTCAAGAATTTTCCTTTGCATTCACAGCTTGGATGACTGCTCGGCACAGAGGCTTTCAGCCTGATTTGCCTTTCTCACTAAACTGAATCATTTCTAGCTTCTGATTTCAAGTGAGAGACATGTGACTCTTCCCTTCACTTGAACATTTAGAGGCCATCGTAGGGTTATTAATTGACCTAATTTCAGTATTGTTGTGTCTCAGTGAATATGAGGCCAAGGAGAGGGAGAGAGACAAGGGTACAGCCAGTGACACACAATCAGAACACACACAACATTTATCCATTCAGTTCATCATCTTGTCTTATGTGGGTGAGATTTGTGTAGCCCCGAAGCAATTAACAATAGTAACACCAAAGACTGCTGATCACAGATCAACATAAAAGATATAATAATCATGAAAAGGTTTGAAATATTGCAAGAATTACCAAAATATGACAGAGACAGGAAGTGAGCCTCTGTTGTGAAAATGGCACCGACAGACTTGCTCGTTGCAGGGTTGCCACAAATCTTCAATGTGTGAAACACACAATCTCTGCAAAGTACAAGAAAGCAAAGTGCAATAAAATGAGACACATCTGTACACGAATGTTCATAGCAGCATTATTCATGAAACTCAAAAGGTGGAAACAACCCAAATGTCAATCAACAAACGAAAGAATAAGCCAAATGTGGTATACACATACAAGGGAGTATCATTCAGCTATAAAAAGAAACAGGACGGGAGCAGTAGCTCACGCTTGTCATCTCAGAATTTTGGCAGGCCGAGGCAGGTATATCACTTGAGGTCAGGAGTTTGAGACCAGCCTGGCTAACATGGTGAAACCCATCTCTACTAAAAATACAAAAATTAGTCGAGTGTGATGGCACACACCTGTAATCCCAGTTACTCAGGAGGCTGAGGCAGGAAAATTGCTTGAACCTGGGAAGCGGAGGTTGCAGTGAGCCGAGATCATGCGACTGCTCCAGCCTGAGTGACAGAGAAAGACACCGTCTCAAAAAAATAAATAAAATAAAATAAGATATCCACAATAGGCAATTTCACAGAGACAGAATTAGTGGTTTTTAGGGCTGGTGTAAAGGGGAGGATAGGGGGTGGCATAGCTTTGGAGGTGATGGGCGTGTTTTCTAAATGATTTGTGGTAATGGTTGCACCACCCTGTGAATATACTAAAAAGCCCTGGGTGGTGCACTTTAAATGAGTGAATTATATAGTATATGAATTATATTTTAATAAAGCCATTATTCCCCCCCCCAAAAAAAACCCGAATAATATGAGAACTTATTTCTTTTATAAGAGGAAGTCCAGAATGAGGTCAATTTTACAGTTGATTCATTCAGTGGATTAACTGAATGTTAAGTAAAGACTTCAATTTCTCCATCATTTCACTCTTCATCTTCGATTAGCTGCCCTCATGGTTTTAAGACAACTGCAGTAGCTTCAAACATCCTGGAGACAGAAAAACGAGAGAGTTCTTTCCTAATTCCCTTTATTTGGGGAGGAAAAGCCTTCTCCTGTCAGTAGTCCCCAAGCTAATCATCCATCATATCTCATTGATTAGAAATGGTCTCCGGCTGGGCATGGTGGCTCATGCCTGTAATCCCAGCACTTTGGGAGGCTGAGGCTGCCGGATCACCTGAGGTCAGGAGTTCGAGACCAGCCAGACCAACATGGCAAAACCCCATCTCTACCAAAAATACAAAAAATTAGCCAGGCATGCTGGCAGATGCCTGTAATCCCAACTACTTGTGAGGCTGAGGCAGGAGAATTGCTTGAACCTGGGAAGCAGAGGCTGCAGTGAGCCGAGATCGTGCTGTTTCACTCCAGCCTGGGCAACAGAGTGAGACTCCATCTCAAAAAAAAAAAAAGAGAGAGAAGGAAATGATCTCCTATCAAATACTGAACCAGTCGCAGGCAAGGGTACTGGGGTCACCAGGACTGACTTAGAACAATCAAATTTAACTCTGAGTCCTCAGGAAGAGGGATGGAACTGAACTGAACCAGGACTCTGTCACCACAGAAGAAGGGGACAATGGCTGCCAGGCAGGCAACCCCAGTGCCTGCAGAAAATGATAGAAAATTTTCTTGCAGGAAGAATAAAATCAGAGAGTTGACAGAGAATTTACATCTATCTATCTATCTATCTATCTATCTATCTATCTATCTATCTATCATCTATCTATCTATCATCTATCTATCTATCTATCTCTATCATCTATCTATGTATACATCTATCTGTTAAAGCAAACTAAATATGGCCTGAGAAGTGTAGGGTCCAGCCCCACAGGGCCTGTGGGTTTTCTCTTTGTGTGTGGAGACGAGAGATCTTAGAAAAATAGACACGAGACAAAGAGATAGAAGAAAAGACAGCTGGGACCACAGGACCACTACCACCAATGCACAGAGCCTGGTAGTGGCCCCGAATGCCTGGATGCACTGCTATATATTGTATACAAGGCAAGGGGGCAGGGTAAGGAGTGTGAGTCATCTCAAATGATTGATAAGGTCAAGCAAGTCACGTGTCCACGTGACAGGGGGCCTTTCCCTTTGTGGTAGCGGAAGCAGAGAGGGAGGACAGAATACGTCAGCATTTCTTCTATGCACTTATCCGAGAGATAAAAGACTTTAATACTTTCACTAATTCTGTTACTGCTATCTTTTAAGAACTTAAAAGGAGGAGCCAGGTGTACAGACGGAACATGAAAGTAGACGAGGAGCGTGACCACTGAAGCACAGCATCACAGGGAGACATTTAAGCCTCTGGATGACTGTGGGCAGGCCTGGCTAATGTCAGGCCTCCCACAAGAGCTGGTGGACCAGAGTGTTCTCTGACTCCCCCCAGGGAAAGGGAGATTCCCTTTCCCAGTCTGCTAAATAACAGGTGCCTTCCCAGGCACTGGCGCTACCGCTAGACCAAGGAGCCCTCAAGCGGCCCTTATCCGGGCATGACAGAAGGCTCACACTCTTGTCTTCTAGTCACTTCTCACAATGTCCCTTCAGTTCTTAACTCTGTATGGACTGGTTTTTCTTTGGTAATAATAATACTACAAAGATTAATACTAAAAACTAATGATTTATAATATCCATATATAATCATCTCTATATTCTATTTCTCATATAACTTTCTCTTATCCTAACTATTTTCTTTATTATATTGGAACAGCCTGTGCCTTCAGTCTCTTGCCTCGGCACCTGGGTGGCTTTCTGCCCACAGAGAAGGACTCCATGCTTCTATATTTGAGTCCTTGTGGATGAACTGCAACCTAGCTTAATAGGCAGACAAGACTGAAAACCTAACTTAGTAGTATGCACCTGTAACAGTAGCTGAGTCTTGGCCCATCCCAGTGGCCACACTTCAACCACTCATAGACTGCTAAGCATTCAAACTGTGTTCAAATAAGGCAAATGCCAACCTGTAACCAATCCAGCTCTTTCTTTACCTCACTGCTGATTACGGTGTATCATTTCCCTCTTTTATTTGTCTATAAATGTGTTCTGGCTGTGAGACATCCCTGGAGTCTCTGTGACTCTGCTGTGACTCTGGGGGCTGCCTGATTCACAAATCATTCATTGCTCAATTAAACTCCTTTATATTTTACATCCATCCACCTATCTACTTACCTATTATTTATCATCTACTATTATCTACTGTCATTTACCTATCATCTATCTATTATTTATCACCTGTCAATTTAACTATCATCTATTACCTATCATCTATCTGTCTATTCTATCTATTCATCTTTATCATACATCTGCGTGTTTACCTGTATACCTATGTGCACGTGTGCACAAGCACACAGATTTTAAATGCCTATACTTTTGACTTCTTGTAACTAAGGAGTATGAATTTTACTTTTTAAAAAAAATCTGCAAAGATATGCATTTTCTTCCAAGTGTCTCAAGTCTGGGAAGATTAGAAAGAGCCAATTCGGCTGGCATACTCCTCACCTCTGGGAGACAGTGTGGGCCTGTGCTGCGTTGCCCACCTCTCCATCCTGGTAAAAGTGCTGGCTACCCAGAAGCAGGCCAGGAGGAGGAAGCCTTTGGCTGAGGTCTCCTCGGAGTGGGGGGCACACCCTTGATCTTGGCATCGCTTGCCTCTCTAAAGTTTCTGATCCCTGTCTTGCCTTTGCAGACATTGGCAAATGGGCCACAAGAGCTACCTCAGTCACATGTGGTTGTGTTTAACTCTATAGAACTTTGAACCAACCTCAAGCTGTGCCAGTGGGGAGATCAAAGTCAATAAAGTGTATGTATTTTATAAACGGTGAACTTTAGTGAAGAAACAAAACTCATTTAAGCCAAAGCCAAAGGGAGTGTTATGTTTTGACCGATGCATAAAACACAGAAAGAAGATTTCTTTCCCCGTGTGTTATTTGTTTTTTTTTTTAAGACTGTTTATTAAAGTTCATACTTTAAAATAAATATAGAGAACTCTCGTGTTCTCTTTGTAAACATGTTGAGTCCTTTGAAGCCAAGGATAATGAGTATGATAACAGATACTGTTTATCCTCTCCTGGGCTCCATGTTTAGTTAGCTGGGTCTGAAGACTCTTTCCTCCAGAGAGAGCTTTTCAGAATTGACTCTGTTAGAAAAGAGGGAGAGAGAGAAGACTTAGAGAGTTAGCATCTCTATTCAAAGTTCTCTGCCAACAAAGTCCTTCCCCTGGAGGACACAGCCTGGGCCAAATGCTCATCTTCCTGGACATCCACAGTCAAGCCAAAACCCACCAGGAGTGAAGTCCTGCCACCTGCCGGGATGTGCTGGGTCCCTTACTGGTCTCTGCCCAGTGATGTGCTGGTAAACGTGGAACTGTCAGTTCTGTGGTGGCGGGGAGAGGAGCCCTCCTGTGTGACACTTGCCCGTTTCCGCAGTGCGGCTCGTCTCATCGTGGCCTATGTCAAGCTACCCACAATCTGTCACGTAACCCAGAGCTGAGGATCAGATTGATGGGCACAGTGGCTGGCTCCCTGGCAGGGGAGAGCCGGCCTCCAGCACCCAGATCTCTACCTCTGCCCTGGAATATTTCCTTCCTGGGCTTGGAAGTGAATGCACAACTTTGTCTCAGTAAATATTTATAAATGGCAGCTTCCTCTGCTGTGGGGAAACTGTCTTTTCTTTTTTTAAATGTCCCATCTCCTTGTGCTGGACAGACCCCGGCTTTCATTTTCTTGACTCTCCCAGCATGCAGGGATGTGCTGGGCTATTTTGGTCCCTTCCCTTGGACATTTCCTTGAATTGTTTGGATGGCATTGTGTGATTCACAGAGCCCAGCTTCCTTTCCCCTCTTAGCAGCCGGGAAAATCAGGCCCCTTCATGTGTTTCTCTGTTAAGCAATGGATCCTGAAGTCATTCATTCCTCGCTGGGCAGGGGCGGGTGAGCAAGGGGCTCCGGTGCCCAGGTCTCCCAGGTATCAGAGATGTCCCTTGATGGGACAGAAGGGGGTCCCAGGAGGAGGCTGGGCTGCTGGGGGTGAGGACGTGCTCTGCTCCACAGGGGTCTCTAGGGTTTTGAGATCATGGTGAGTGAGCAGAGAGCCCATGTCTCATCATACAGCTGGAGGTACCTATCCAGTGATGAGAGTTGTGTCCAAATACAGAAACACAGATTTTGTGTTTCTATTGTTTGAAAGTTGGAAGAATAAGGAGTACCTTGCAAAGAGGCTGGGAGCTCAGCAGCTGATGCCTGTAGCTAACGGGGCATTTGTGGGGCCAGGGAGTGTACTTAGACCCAGGTGAGGCCAAGAAGGGCCAGGAACAGACTCTGGGCTGACAGTCCTGACCTCGTGGAACCTGACTCTGCTTCCACCCCATCATCTTCCTAGGACTGACTCAAAGGGGCCCACGGGACTCTTCTGAGAAAAGAGCCTTAGAAATCAGAGGGAGCTTAGCTTTATTATGACTATTTGGATCAAGGGACCCACAGCAGCTCTTCTGGCTGAGGCAAGAACTGAGGTGAGAGTTGGTTGTGGGAGAAGACCTAGGGCTTCCTCCTGAGCCGCCACCCTGCTGTCCCTTAAGCACCTGGCATCTGCTTGGGATTCTGGGGGAGGGGAGATCCTTTGGAAGGGCTCATATCCAAGTAGTTAGAAGTAGAGGAAGAAAAGAGAGCCCCACAAACAATTAGAAGGAAGATTTAGCTCAGTCCTGCTCTCTCCTTGCCACCTTCCAGCCAATAACGTTTGTTACTCCTGACGCTGATAACAACAGCAAATAGAGGTATCATTGCTTGCAGATTTAGTGCAAGTCAACCCTTGTGCAAACCATCCTGCACCTCTTACAGCATTTAACTACTACATTAACTTGGTGAGTTACATGTTTTATTAATATTCCCATTTTATAACTGGGAAGACTGAGGCTTAGAGGAAGGTTATAGATTTGCCCAAGGTCACATAGCTAAGAGTTAACGGAGGCCAAAGTCTGAGCCCAGGTTTATCTGCTTCCAAAGGCCATCCGTCTACCCACTATCCAATCTGCTTCTCTGAACCCAGGTGGGGATGCGGTGAGCTGGGATTCCTGTGTCCTGGTCATGTCTTAACAGAATATATTAGTAACTAGACCATATCCTAACTTCAGGACCAGGCTCTGCCAAGCCAGGAATATGAGAGGACGAACAGCACCTCCCTCACCACGCCCCAGAGACTCCCCAGGCCTGAAGGTTTCCTGTGAGAAGTAGTGTGGCATGCTCGGAGGGCATCTGTCCGCACCTCTTCTTAGCTGCGCCTGCACGCTGGGTTCGTTTTTCCACCCTGCTAACTCACACCTGCGTTGCTCTGCCTCCTCTAATCCTCTTGGGCAGATGACCCAGCCAGACAGTCAGCCTGGCTTTCTGTTTCACTTTAGCCTTTGGACTCTGAGCTCAGTTAACATGGTACAGTCCACAATTAAGCCCTGCGGTGCCCAAGCCCAGATCATTGTCCCTGGTCACTGCTGGGGAGGGAGGGAGACTGGACAGAGCCCCCCTCCCACCCTGAGTTTCCTGTTTGGTCCTTGAGTGGAGACACAGACCTCAGCTTCACACTCACCTTGCCTTTCCTGGTTCCTGAGTTCTCATCAGCTTGGCTAGACTATGATTCTTCCTCCTCATGGTGGCAGCACAAATTCGGCCATGGCTAATCAACTCCATTAATTGCCCAGACTCCATTAAAAATCGTGGTTAGCCTTTGCCAATGTGCAAGGCAAGACAAGGAGTGAGTCTTGGGTCTATATAAGGTCCAGCTAACCCTGTGTGACCTTGGAGAAATTGCTTACCTCTCTCTGCCTAACTTTCCTTATCTGCACAATGGGGATAACATTATAACTCACCTCAGCCAGTTGTTTTTAGGATTAAATGAGTTAATACATGCAAAGTGCTTAGCATGATGCTTGGCTCAGAAGAACCTCTGTCTAGGTGTTAGCTGTTCTATGATTATACATAAATTACTTCACTTCTTCTGTGGGTCATAATTTGTGGTCACTAAGCAATGGATGGCCAGATCACTGAGCCAAAGTAAACTAACTCTTTCTTATTAGTTCCAAGTACGTTAGTCACCAACCAGATTCATAGTATTGTACTTGGCTCAATTAGTCCCAGAGCACTCTCAAGTCCCGTTGAACCAGAATTGCCAAACAGTGTCTGAACTAGTTAAGTGAACCCCAAAAGGTGAAAAGAAACTTTTAGCAAAGATGTAGTCTGGTTTTAAATTCCTAAAATCAGCCAGGCGTAATGGTGCACACCTGTAGTCCCAGCTACTTGGGAGGCAGAGGTAGGAGGATTGCTTGAGCCCGGGAGTTGGAGGTTGCAGTGAGCTGTAATTGTACCACTGTACTCCAGCCTGTGGGACAGAGCAAGACCTTGTCTCTACAAAAAAAATTTAATAAATAAAAAGAGATCCCTAAAATTCCAGTGTAGCCAGGACAAATCACACCATCCTCCCACCCACCCAAAATTATCATATCCAGATGGTCTGATGAGTGTCCAACATTTTCAGTGAACTATATGGGAATGTATATTAAAAATTAGAAAGAATAGGCCCCACTTGGAACAATCTAGTATGAGACAAAAAATAACAGTAAATTCCAAAGCAAGCACTCAGGAATAGACTGAAGAATGAGCAGTGATTGATGAGCAAGTGCCTAAGTTGGTGTAAAAAAGCAAGGGGAGCTTTGATGGCTGCTTGGTGACTTGGGTTTTTTTGTTTGTCTGTTTTGGGGGTTTTTCTGTTTGTTGGTTTTGGGACTTTTGTTTGTTTGTTTTGGGGTTTTGTTGTTGTTGTTGTTTTTGAGACAGGGTCTAACTCGGAGTGCAGTGGTGTCATCTCGGCTCACTGCAACCTCCGCCTCCCGGGTTTAAGTAATTCTCCTGCCTCAGCCTCCCAAGTAGCTGGGACTGCAGGCACAGCCCACCAGGCCCGGCTAATTTTTGTATTGTTAGCAGAGACACGGTTTCACCATGTTGGCCCAGCTGGTCTTGAACTCCTGGGCTCAAGTGATCTATCTGCCCACCTCAGCCTATCAAAGTGCTGGGATGACAGGTGTGAGCCACCTCACCTGGCCATGGTGACTTGTTTGAGCTCACCATTTGGTTTGCAATGTCTCCTGTCTTTGCTGAATTAGCTCCGGGCCTGTATGTGACAAAGGGAGTTGTTGGAACCGTGACTCTCTGGCTGTGGAATTTGTGATTTGCAAGGTGGCTCCAAACTCAGGAGAGACCTGAGTGGGACAGGAGGCCCACTTCCCACCTTCCCAGCACGTGCCACCCCCATGCTCTGGTTTATTTAAGCCTACCTCTCTGAGGCTATCCAGAGAGCTGGGTAAATAAATAGCCCGCCCACCAGGAAGACAAGCAGTTCCTATCCTCTTCAATGCCAGGGAAGAGGGGCAGACCTTCCCAGCCATCTGCACCTTCCCTCAGCCTGGGAAGAACTAAGGAGTTCTTTACTGTAGCATTGTAATTACTGAAGTAATGTGTGTGCCTGCATCAGGACAGAGTTCAATAGCTGCCTTGAAGTTTCTGTGGGCCCTCTGTTTTGTAAGCAACGTTGTGCCAGAGATAATTGTTACTGTTGCTATAGTGTTGCATCTGGAAGACTCGTTCCCAGGAAGATGAATGGCTCCTTCCTGCGCTCTGGGTTCTGATGCAGTGAGGTGCCTGCTGGTGTGTGCAGCATGGTGCTTAGGGAACTGAGGGAAGGAATTTCCTCATCCTTTCCCCCTCAGACTCTTTCTTGCTGGCTTTGTCCTTCCTTTCTTCCTCCTGCCTTCCCTGCTTCCTTCCTTTCTCTCTCTTTCTTTCATTTTTGAGATGGGGGAATCTTGCTATGTTGCCCAGGCTAGTCTTGAACTCCTGGCCTCAAGCAATACTCCCACCTCAGCCTCCCAAGCAGTTGGGATGACAGGCTTGAGCCACCATGCCTGGCTTCACTAGCTGTCTTTTACCAACAGGTAAAAATGGCCATGTGTTCACGTTGTTGTGAGGATCCACGAGAGAAGTCATGTATTCGGTTGGTGCAATTACTTTTGCACCATTTTAACAGAAGCAGGTTGAGAATAGTTAAGCCCTAGACACATGGAGATGCCAGCTGATGGAAAGTGCAAGATTTGGAAATGAGGGGGTCCCAAGCCAGACCCATCTATGAGGAATCCAGATTTGGAAACCAGCTACCTATCAACAGATGCTGTTCCCTGAAAAGCATTGACTTGAAATTGGTGGTCTCTGGGAAGAGGGAGGACACACTCTTCCATGCTCATCCGCTCTCCCTCACCGCACAGAGGCTGGGACTCAGGTGTGGATCCCTGAGCACAGCTGGGAAGCCCAGCACATCTCTCTCTCCTTCATGGTCCCATACCAGTACTCGGCATTCTCATTTTCAGCCCTTTTTGCTCCCATGAAGAGGAGAGTCTGACAAATGAATTTCCCCAATGAAGCCAATTACTGATAAAGCATAAAGTATTATTATCTTTGAGATAATGGTGTCTGAAGAGAGAAGAAGAGAATGGCCTTTACGTGTAGAATTTCAGGCGTGGGCGACCGGAGGAAAGTGGGCTTTTGATATACACACACACACATGCACACACACATGCATCATGCCCCAGTCCTGCAATCACACATAGGATGCACGCATATACCACTCTCTAGAAAGGGCAGCGCTGGCTGGCTCTTCTCTCAGGAGGAGAAAATACTAAGCGCATTGTGGAAACTCCTCTTTCTCCCAGTCCTCACTAAGTGGCTAGCACATTGAATGCCGCCTTTGATGCTTCCTTTTCTCGCTCGCTAAACTGCAGACTTGTTGAGGCTCCTGTCTTCACACTGCAACTCCTCAGCACATGGGGTACACATGGCGAGGGAGAGTGAAGGGTGGCAAATTCCTCCAGGAAGGCTGGTGTGAGTCTGGCTCTGAGGCCTAGCCCTCCCTGGCACCGGCAGACCCGGGCTGGCCAGGTCCTGCTAGTGCAGATGGCATTCCCAGCCTTTGTGCTCGTATCTCCTTTGTCAGGGGCTGGGGGTTCCTCGGGTGATGGAGCCCACCTCCCCAGCACCATAGCCCTGAAAGCCACATTCTGAGTCGGAGAGAAATCAGGCTGGCAGCAGATTCCACAGCCGCGGCTGTAGAACTGTTCTGTTTGCTCTATTAAGGGACTCTCCTCTTAACTGCCGGGTGAGTCAGAACATTCCATTTCTTCTTCCCTCTCCTGTCTGTCCAGCCCAGCCAGAATTCCTGTCTGAATTCTTCTTCATTAATAGTGATGTGCTCTCCACCCGGAAGTTCCTAAGAGCTCATTTCAGTGGATAATGATTGTTTTTGCAGGAGGGACCCCGATGGTTTTTCCATTTCTGTTTCCATAATATGTACCGAAACCCACACTTCATTGAAAGCAGATGGTGAAAGCGGCCCTCGACATGTGAGAGGAGACACCAGGCTAGGACGCCTCTGATTTGTCTGCCTTCTGGGCAGCCCTGGCACCGATGGGGGCCAGGGCACTGGAGCCCTGGGACTTGACATGAGAGCAGGAAGCTGGATGATGGAAAAC
The DNA here is from genome assembly GCF_009828535.3 of Hylobates moloch. Classification (NCBI taxonomy): domain Eukaryota; kingdom Metazoa; phylum Chordata; class Mammalia; order Primates; family Hylobatidae; genus Hylobates; species Hylobates moloch. The sequence goes on from NW_026652278.1 coordinate 95,521,797, forward strand.
AGAAACGGCGGGCCTGGGGTGGGAAGATCAAAAGAGAGGGGAAGAAAAAAGCCAATGGAAGAGATGAAATTGGGATTCTCCAAGCCTCTCATTCCCGTGTCCTGAGTCTTACAGTGTCAAATTCTTGGGAAAGCAGTGTGCATCAGGCAGCCGCCCCTCCAGAGGAAATTGGTACTAAAGCCTCAGCTCCAGAGACCTGGGCCTGACCCTCAGCCTCGTCTGCCTCTGTGTAATGTAATGAAAAGCATATTCTCCAACACATCTTTCCCAAGCACATCAACCCGATTGCTCTGTCTCCAAAAAAGGCAAAGAGGAGGCTTGCTGATTTCCCAGCAAAAAACCGTCACCACCGAAGCCTGCTGTGGGAAGCAGGCTTTCCACAATTCTGCGTTGTATAGAGGTCCCAGGCACTGGCCCTATTAAGTCCCTTAACCCTAAGCTTCCAGAATGCAGACTTGGACTCCACTCGCTCAGCATATTCCTCGGTGGCTGTTGCTCATCCGAAGCCACCGTCCCTGTAGCTCTGCTGGGCGCGCTGGATGGAGGGGGCAGACACCCAGCTCTCTTGGGCAGTGGAGAAACGTGCACGGCCTCAATCCTGACCCCAAACTTCAGCACAGCTGTCTACTGGTGCCAGAACCCTCTGCACCTTGACACCAAGCCCCTTACTCTACATGCACCTGGACTGGGGGGTTCATCTTGGGGCCGAGTGGAGGGGTGGAGGTTTAGCCCTTACCTGGGGTGGGGAGGCCTGATAAGGCAGGTCTTCCTGGAAACTTTTTTTTTTTTTTTTAGTGAATATTGGAAGCATCTCTTGGGAGAAAACTTATCCCAAGAAACAAGGGAGTCTGGCATGATAACTTTTCTTTCCTTTAAGAGATGGCATCTCACTCTCACCCAGGCTGAAGTGCAATGGCCTGATCATAGCTCCCTACAGCCTCCAACTCTTGAGCTCAAGAGATCCTTATGCCTCAGCCTCCTGAGTACCTGGATTATAGGTGCATGTCACCACACCAGCTAATTTTTTTTTTTTTTTTTTTTTTTTTGAGACAGAGTCTTGCTCTGTCGCCGAGGCTGGAGTGCAGTGGCTCGATCTCGGCTTACTGCAAGCTCCGCCTCCCAGGTTCACGCCATTCTCCTGCCTCAGCCTCCTGAGTAGCTGGGACTACAGGCGTCTGCCACGGCGCCCGCCACCACGCCCACCACCAGGCCCGGCTAATTTTTTGTATTTTTAGTAGAGACAGGGTTTCACCGTGTTAGCCAGGATGGTCTTGATCTCCTGACCTCATGATTCACCCGCCTCGGCCTCCCAAAGTGCTGGGATTACAGGCATGAGCCACCGCGCCCGGCCAATTTTTTATTTTTGTAGAGACAGGGTCTTGCTCTGTTGCCTAGGCTGGTTTCAAACTCCTGTCCTCAAGGGATCCTGCCGCCTTGGCCTCCCAAAGTGCTGGGCTTATAGGTGTGAGCCAGATACCCAGTGGCCCTGGCATGACAACTTTAACTCAGTGACAAAGGTGAGGGGAAAACCGTGGTGATGTGAACAGTGAGGATGTGACTTCAGCTGGCTGTTTGCCTCTGAACTCTGCTCCCCATTGACTCATGGCACAGTCCTCCTGGGAGCAGGGCCTGTGAGCACATGGACCACACTGATTCAGGGAAGCTGTGCTCGGGCCCCTCCCGGCCGAAGCTGACAGAGAAGTGTTTTCCCCACCAAGCCAGTAGAACAGTGAAGATTTGACAACTCGGGAAATTCAATGCCTGCTCAGTGCCTGATAGGCAGGAAACCCAGGTAGGAAGTGCAGCTTGCCAGTGGGAAGTTGGGGAAGAGGAGGAAGGGCTGGAAGCAGGAAAGGAGAGGAGGAGCCATCGGTAACTCAGCAAAAGTCAGTGACTCTGTGGATGAGGGGAGCACCAATGGTCTTGTGCGGCTCCTAGGCAGACAGGTGGGCAGCCAGTGGAGACCTTGTGAAAAATAGGAGATTTGCAAGATTGCTCAAAAATGCTAGAACACAAGGCTAAATGAGCCTAGATCCCCATGGTAAGAAGTGTTTCCTTCTGAGAAAGTGAGCATGCACACAGCTGCAGTAGGGGCAGATTTGCACACACAAGCCACTCCTTGCAGTCAAGCCCTAACGTTTTCACTTTTCAGACAATCTTGGGTAGTATATTCTCACATAAGAAAACACCCTGTCCTGTTAGGATTCAGTTACTAATCAAGTTTAATCTCCAATTCAGGAAGTCCAATTTGAGAGCAGAAATATTCTGCTTTAGGGGAACCTTGGAAAGACTGAAAATCCAGACACCAAAGAACACTGAGTGGCTGGCCACGATGGCTCATACCTGTTATCCCAGCACTTTGGGAGGCCGAGGTGGGATGATCACCTGAGGTCAGGAGTTCAAGACCAGCCTGACCAACATGTAGAAACCCCGTCTCTACTAAAAATACAAAATTAGCAGGGCCTGGTGGTGCATGCCTGTAATCCCAGCTACTAGGGAGGCTGAGGCAGGAGAATAGCTTGAACCCGGGAGGTGGAGGTTGTGGTGAGCCAAGATCGCACCATTGCACTCCAGCCTGGCAAAACTCCATCTCAAAAAAAAAAAAAAAGAAAGAACACTGAGCTTTAGAGAGAACCTGAAGTGAAGTTGCTCAGGGATTCTGAGGGGAAAGTGTTATTTTGTAGACAGTCAGGGAAGAGGGAAATGGAGGCCTGGACGGGATGGTGGCTGAAGGACTCGAAACCCATCCATCCTCTCAAGGGCACAAAGACTGGGAGATCTCTTATTTACACTGGGGTTTTGATGATACTTTTTTCTGAAGTCCTCCTTGACTTTTTGCCTGTCTTTCTGATTTTATTTTATTTTAGTCTGCGTCTTGCTGTGCCACCCAGGCTGGAGGGCAGTGGTGATCATAGCTCACTGCAGCCTCAAACTCTTGGACTCAAGCAATCTTCCTGTCTCAGCCTCTCATGTAGCTGGGGCTACAGGAGCATGAATCTGAGCCCAGGTAATTTTATTTTTTCTTGGTAGAGACAGGGTCTTGTTCTGCTGCCCAGGCTGGTCTAGAACTTCTGGCCTCAAGCAATCCTCCTGCTTTGGCCTCCCAAAGTGCTGGAATTACAGGCATGAGCCACTGCGCTCATCCTATTTAGCGAGAGTAACATAATGAAATTCACGTGCTCATCACCCAGCTTCAGAAATAAAGCATGACATGTACAACTGAAGCCTCTGTATACCTTGCCCACGGTTTATGTCACACTCTCTTCCCAAAGGCAGCCACTATCCTGAATTTCATCTTCGTCATTCTCAGCCACATCAGACTTTCCTGTATGTATGTGTATATATAGAACTAGATCTATACAATTTGTTCAGGTGTTTGAACATTGCATACGTTATATATGCAGTGCATATCCTTTGCTCTTTACCTCTTTCCACATTTTGTTTGTGATTTTTACCCATGTTCATTCATTTCCACTGCTGTATGATAGTCTATGGTGTGGCTCAACCAGAATTTCTTTAAATACATTCTCTTCTTTGGGAACTTTTAGGTTGCTGCCCTTTTCTCTTTCTTCCTTCTTTTTTTAGTTATCATATACAAGGCTGGTTGGAACGTTCCTGTTGATGTTTCTTGGTGTACATAAGAAAGAAGTTTTCTGTTACTGTTGTTTTTTTCGGGGGGTGGTTTGAGACAGGGTCTCACTCTGTCACCCAGGCTGGAGTGCAGTGGCACAACCTCGGCTCACTGCAACCTCTGCTTCCTGGGTTCAAGTGATTCTCATGCCTCAGCCTCCCGAGGAACTGAGATTACAGGTGCATGCCACCACACCTGGCTAATTTTTGTATTTTTAGTAGAGACAGGCTTTCGCCATGTTGGCCAGGCTGGTCTTAAACTCCTGGCCTCACGTGATCCGCCTGCCTCAGCCTCCCAAAGTGCTGGGATTACAGGCGTGAGCCACTGTGCCCGGCCGAAAGAAGTTTTTCTAGAGCATATACCTAGGAGTGTAGTTGCTGGCTCAACTTGGTGAGATATTTCCAAATTGCTTTCAAATGAGGTTTACCAATTTGCTCTCCTATCAGCAAGATATGATTCTGCATCCTCCATAACATTTGCTTTGGTTTTATCAGGCTTCTTTCTTTTTATTAAAAAAAGGGTTTTTTTTGTTTTGTTTTGTTTTTGTTTTTGTTTTTGTTTTTTTCTAAGCAAAACTTTCAAGTGCGGCAAAATTCAAAACTATAAAAGGACAGAATGTGAGAATTCTATGACCCTGGTCTCCAGGCAGCCCATTTGCAGTTTGGAGTACCATTTTCTAATGGATCCTTCCATGGGCATTTTATGTGGACACAGGCAAATGTGTGTGTGTGTGTGTGTGTGTGTGTGTGTGTGTGTGAGTGCATGTTTGTGTGGATGTGTGCATATGTATGTACCCTTTTTTGTTTGTTTTTTGAACACAGAGCTTCCTCAGTCTTTTGATTTGGTTTGTTTTCTTAAGTCATTCACTGTTATTTGACTCTTTTTTAAATCAGAATAATAAAATTTTTGTGAAACGTACCATGCATAATAGAATAGAAAACATGTATGTACCAACTGGAGAAGAATAAAATTAATCCCTGCATACTCTTCTTTCAGGCTCAGAAGGGGGATCATGTCTGTAGCTTAGAAGCACCCTTTGATACTCTTATCTAAGAGAGCCCTTAGCCTCCACCTTCAGGAAATCCCTCTCCAGACTTCTGTGTTAGTGATTCCTTTGCTTTTCTTTATAGATTTCCAACTCATGTTTGTATCCTCAAAAAACGCCTCTCTCTGTTTTGACTGAGTAGCAAACAAGTAAATTGCTGCTAGCTTCCTGGGAGAAGAAATTCAACTGAATCTCTGGGTTTAGATTCCCTGGATGTGTGAGAGCATCCCTTCTGGAAGGGTCAGGGGCAAGGCCATTGTTGAAACCTGGAAACATGGGAGCACATCACTGAGGCATCCATTTGTGGAGCAGGGTCTGGATTCAGCAGTGACTGGTCAGGCAAGTAGGCTACCCAGAACTTCCTGGGTCCAAACTTACCATAATCTACCTCCAGCTCCCAAGAGTGGGTCAAAGAACATTTCCGTGAGGGTGAAATGAGGATTCTCAGCTGATCCAAGTGGTAGGTTGTGGAGGAGAAAGAAGAAACCTCAGTACCGGGACAAGATAGATAAGCATAAATATCTATGTTATACATATTAAAGTTTTAAATTATATGTAAAACTTTATTTAAAATTTTTAATGTATTTTTTTATATATTTAAAGTTTTTAATTATATATAAAAGTGTTTTTCTTCCTAAATGGTCTCTATTTTCTCAAGGTTGATTCTTTTCTGTTTGTTTCAGTCTTCTCAGCTGTGTGCTAATCCTCAGCCTGCACAGTTTAAGAGCTGAGAAGGCCGGACGCAGTAGCTCACTCCTGTAATCCCAGAACTCTGGGAGGCCAAGGTGGGCGGATCACCTGAGGTCAGGAGTTTGAGACCAGCCTGACCAAAATGGTGAAACCCCATCTCTACTAAAAATACAAAAAAATTAGCCGGGCGTGGTGGTGTGCACCTGTAGTCGCAGCTACTCTACTTGGGAGGCTGAGGCGGGAGAATCGCTTGAACCCGGGAGGTGGAGATCACAGTGAGCTGAGATTGGGCCACTGCACTCCAGCTTGTGAACAGCGCGACACTCCATCTCAAAAAAAAAAATGCTGAAGAATACAAAACTGGAAGTTCTGAGTTCATGACTGGGACTTGGTGACTTTCACACTAGAGTGTGATGTGTGCAGACATTTGTTGGGGGAACCCTTAGTGTCAGTGTCTTAAGATATTGGTAAGATTCTCCCAAGGCTGTTATAATCTCCTGGCTGAAGAGGACGGGTCTGACCTCCAGAATGCTGGCAGTTGAGTGGCAGAAAAGAGCTGGATGTCTCCATTAAGCATTGAGTACACGTACTGTACCTGTGCCCTCCACTGTGACTGGCAACCCCCGGTCCCCTGACCTTCTGTCTTAGCCACTCCAGAGAGGCAAGGAAGAAGTAGAAAATACCAAGGGTGTAGAACCAATGTGAAGATTTCGAGAAGAATTGCTTCTCTAACAGCTTTTACCCTGTTCTCCTTACTTTGTCATCTTCTTTACTCCAAATTGTAACTTTGTAATATCTGGACCTCCCGTATTTTATTTCAATTCTACTTTTAGGCTGGAAATAGTTTTTGGTGTTTATGTATTTATTGTAGTCTTGTGTCAGATGCAAGCAATAGAAGCAAACTCATGCTACCAATGTTTTGTTTTCCTGCTTCTTAACAAAAGTCACAAGTTCATTTAGTCCATTTTTCTTGTTGCAGGCAAAGCGTTGTTGCAGGAAACATGCTATGTATTTCGGGACTTTTAATAGATTAGCATCACGTTTCTGGTCCTAATATCTACATCCATCAGCTTAAGCTAGATTATGTGGCAATAATACATGTCCTCCAAAATTCTAGTGCCTTACAACACCAAATATTTATTTCTTGCTCATATACGTATTGGCAGTGGGTCAGATTTCACTCTGCATTTTTTTTTTTGTTCTGCAATACAGGCTGAAGGAACAGCCTCTATCTTAGTCTTGTGGAACAAAGCAATGGCAGAACCATGCAACTCCTAGAACACCGATGGGTCTTGACACGCCTGTTCAGGAATTGTATAAATTCCACGGGACAAAGAAAGCCACGCGGCAAACTCTGCCCTCAATAGGCAAGACGTGTACTCCTCCCACCATGTGGGGTGCCAAGGAGGGGCCCCCTTGGGGTTAGCCTAGTAGAGAAGAGGAACAAATATTTGGAATAAATAATGCAGTCCACCACAGTTATTATTGTTGTTTGTCTGCTTGTTTTTCTACCATGACTCAAATACAAGCTTTTAAAATTTTAACAGTTAAACTGACTAATCCCAAACTAGGATTTATCTTTGTTTTTTTTGAGATGGAGTCTCGATTTGTCACCCAGGCTGGAGTGCAGTGGCGCAATCTCTGCTCACTGCAACCTCTGCCTCCCAGGTTCAAGCGATTCGCCTGCCTCAGCCTCCCGAGTAACTGGGATTACAGGCACGCACCAACATGCCCAGCTAATTTTTGTATTTTTAGTTCAGACAGAGTTTCACCATGTTGGCCAGGGTGGTCTTGAACTCCTGACCTCAGGTGATCCGCCGCCTTGGCCTCCCAAAGTGCTGGGATTACAGGCATGAGCCAGCACACCCGGCCCGAATTTATCTTTTTCATGCTATAATTTTCCAAGGTAAGAAGTTATTATCTAATATCTCTGTACTCACTGTCTCTGTCTCTGTAGTGAGCACGTGGCCTGCATCCTCAAAAGACAACTGACACTTGTGTTAGCTCCTTAACCATTGCATTTCGTGACCTGTCAGCTTTCCATCCCAGGACATAAAGGAGGTTCCCACTGCTGCTCGTCCCTCCAAGGCACCCGTGTCACTCTCAAAAGCCCACTCTTGCCCTGGGGTTCTTCTAAACAGAGCCCCACTGCTGCTGCTGAATGAGCTCCTAGAAATGCTCTGTATTTGTTTTTTATGTAGGTATTTATTTATTATTTTGTAGAGACAAGGTCTCACTATGTTGCCTCAAACTCCTGGATTTAAGCTATCCACCCGCCTCGGCCTCTCCAAGTGCTGGGATTACAGGCTTGGGCCACCATTCCGGGCCTTGCTTTGGATACAGTCTCATTTCCACTAAAGTCCTGGTATCCACTGGCTTCCGTCCTTAGGGTCCTGTGAGATCCCTGCTTCTCATTTAGTCACATATATATCCTCACGAGAGAACCCTGCTGCTTGAAGAAACTTGAAAGAGAATGTGTTCTAGCAAGCAGAAAAATCGAACACACCTCTTGTCTCTAAATAGTCTATATTTGAACACAAGGCAGGTGCTGGATCCTTCCTGTTCTCTAGCTGCTGAGTAGGCATAATTAATTTGCTTTACAGTTTTAGGAACAATAATTAGCTCATGATTTACGCTAAAGAAAACATTCCTATCTCTTAGGCTTTATAAGGGTTTATTTCAACTTTCCTTATTGTTTATGTTGAGAGTTCCAAGATCCATTGGCTTCGTGAATTCTGCAAAAAATCCACTGTCTAAACAAACAGCACCTTTCACTGGGTCTGTTGGATACAGACTATTTATTTTTGTGTAAAAGTGACCAACATCAAGTTACACATTTGTTCCAGATGTTGCACCCAAAAAAGCTAAACTAGCCAGTGCGTAACAGTGTCAACTGGGTTCCGGAAGTGAGAAAGCTGAAGCCTCCACATGCTTGGAGAACAATGATGCTTAGGCCAAGGGCTGGGACATTGAAGGCTGTTGTGTTTTGTGGTTAAGTGTGGCCATTGTGAACATCTGGCCCATCCAGATACTCAAATTGGTCACACACTCAGCTAGTAGTGATCTGCCGGTATGTGGGTCTGTATTACATTACTTTGCATGTAGATGTGTCAGGGAAAGTCATAGAACTGGGGTTGCTAGAAAAGCAGTTCTTCGGCCGGGCACAGTGGCTCATGCCTGTAATCCCAGCACTTTGGGAGGCCGAGGCGGGTGGATAACAAGGTCAGGAGATCGAGACCATCCTGGCTAACACGGTGAAACCCCGTCTCTACTAAAAAATACAAAAAATTAGCCGAGTGTGGTGGCGGGCGCCTGGAGTCCCAGCTATTTGGGAGGCTGAGGCAGGAGAATGGCGTGAACTCGGGAGGCAGAGCTTGCAGTGAGCCGAGATCGTGCCACTGCACTCCAGCCTGGGTGACAGAGCGAGACTCCATCTCAAAAAAAAAAGAAAAGCAGTTCTTCACCTGGACTCGAGCAAGGGAGGAGGAGCCTGTGGCCATCATTAAGGGGCCTCACGCACATTCCCTTTCTCCGGGGGCACACCTAGAATGGCACTGCCCTCTCACCTGGAGCTCAGGTGGGGAATAGGACTTGCTTTGGCCAATGAAATGTGAGTGAAAGCCTCAAGTGCTGGTGTGCTCTTTGCCACAACGCCTTCTCCTGGCACAGTGATGATAGACATACAGGTCAAGGCGGCCCCTGAAGCTCGGATCTCAAGAGTGAAAGCAGGCACCGACGGTCTGTACTGGACGTGTGGTGTGAGCAAGAAATTGGCTTCGTTATGTTAAACCAGTGAGAGTCTGTGGTTATTTATTACTGTGGGTTAACTCAGACAATCTTGGCCAGTGAAATAACCTGGTGACTAACAATCCAAGCTTTTTCTAACTCTGATGCAAAACTCAGAAGCCATGAGAGAGAAGATTATAAATTTGCTACTTTTTTTTTTTTTTGAGATAGAGTCTTGCTCTGTTGCCCAGGCTAGAGTGCAATGATGTGATCTCGGCTCACTGCAACCTCTGCCTCCTGGGTTCAAGCGATTCTCCAGCCTCACCCCCCTGAGTAGCTGGGATTACAGGCATCTGCCACCATGCCTGGCTAATTTTTGTATTTTTTAGTAGAGGCAGGGTTTCACCATGTTGGTATGTTGGTCAGGCTGGTCTCGAACTCCTGCCTCGGCCTACCAAAGTGCTGGGATTACAGGTGTGAGCCACTGCACCCAGCCTAAATTTGACTACATTTTTTAAAAATCAGATTTTTTCCAAATGGTAAGAATCTCCACATTCAAAGCAAAGGGGAAATAATAAACAGGAAAAAATATTTGCAACTCAGAGCAAAGAAAGGGCTTATTCCTCTAGGGTACATAGAGCACCTATAAACTGAGAACAAAGGCTCACAGAAAAACAGGAAAATGATGAATGGACAGAAAAGAAAATCAAAGTGTCTCTTAAACACATGAAAATGAAGCCTAATGTTACTTCTAAGATAAATGAAAACAGGCCAGTTGCGGTGGCTCATGCCTGTAATCCCAGTACTTTGGGAGGACAAGATGAGAGGATTGCTTGAACCCAGGAATTCGAGACCAACCTGCACATCATAGTGAGACCCCTGTCTCTAAAAATAGTAATAATAAAGTAGAAAATAAAAAACCAAAACTATGCTGATGACAATTTTTCAACTAAGAAATGGGAAAAGATTAAAAAAAAAAAAAAAAACCTTAATACTACTCAGGTGAGGGTGTGGGGGAGTGGGCTCTCTCCCACATTGCTGGTGGGAGTGGAAATGGGTAAAACTTAATTGAACAAAATTGTTGCATATCTATAAAAATTTTAAATGCATTACCCTCTGAGTTGTCAATTTGCTCCTAAGAACTTACCTTATGGATTGCACTCTTCTATGCAAAATGCTGTATTGTTTATAATGCCAAAGCTTGGAAACAACCACTAAAATGTACATTCCATGAAGGTGGGGATTATTTCTTTGTATGCTTGTTTTGTTTGCTATTATGTCCCAATGTGTAGAACTGAATTAGCAGAGGCTGGGAAGGGAAGGAGGAAGAGGGTATGAAGGGAAGTTGGTTAAGGGGTACAAAAATAGTTATAATGGTTAGGTGCCAAGGCTCATGCCTGTGATCCTGGAACTTTGGGAAGCCAAGGCAGGAAGATTACTTAAGGTCAGGAGTTCAAGACCAACTTGGGCAACACAGTGAGATAACATCTCTACAAATATTCTTTTTTTAACTAGATAGGCATGGTGATAATGTGTCTATAGTCCTAGCTATAAGGGAGGCTGAGGCTGGAGGATCACTTGAGCCCAGGAGTTTGAGACTGCAGTGAGCTATGATGACACTACTACACTCCAGCCTGGGCAACAAAGTGAGACATTGTCTCTAAAATAAAAATAAATTTAAAAATACTTAGTTAGAAGGATTAAGTTCTAGTATTCAATAGTACAGTAGGGAAATTGCAGTTAACAATAATTTATTGTATACTTCAATATAGCTAGAAGAGAATTGTAAGGTTCCCAACACAAACAAAAGGCAAACGTGAGATGACGCATATCCCAATTACCCTGATTTGATCATTATACCTTGTATATATGTACAAAATATTACATGTACCCCCAAAAGATGTACAACTACGATATATCAATAAATTAAAAATACCATATATTCACTAATTACTTTAAAAATGAAAAAGAATAACATTAGGCCATCAATAAATGTCTGTTGAATGGATTAGTGATTTTTGTTAAGTGAAAAAAGCAAAATGCAAAACAGTATGAATTTTATGCTACTGTTTATGTTCAAACTGTTAGGAATTCTACAGGACAAACAAATTGGTTTCTTCAAAAATAAATTGCAAGGAATTAAAAGAAAGAAAAGTAGAGGAAGAATCTACAGATTAAAAGAGACTTAAAAGACCTATCAACAACTGCATTCTGTGGACCCTACCTGAGTCCTGATTCAAATAAACAAACTGTAAAAAAAAAAAAAAAAAAAAAAATTACATGTTTGAGGCAATTGGAAATTTGTATACTGACTAGATATTTGATGATTGTAAGGAATTATTGTAAATTTTCAGGGGTCATTATTGTATTTAGGTTCTGTTTTAAAAGTCTCCATCTTTTCACTATATACACAAATATTGATAGATGAAATGCTATGATATCTGGGAGGGGACTATGGGCTGTGGATGAAACAAGATCATTCTGGATTTGATACTTGTAGCAGGTGATGGGAACATGAAGGTCCCATTGTAGGATCCTGTTCACTTATTTATTTATTTTTGAGAAGGGATCTCACCTTGTTGCCAGGCTGGAGTGCAGTGGGATGATCTTGGGTCACCTCTGTCTCCCGGGCTCAAGAGATCCTCCTGCCTCAGCCTCCTGAGTATCTGGGACCACACAGGCCTGCACCACCATACGCAGCTAATTTTTCATGATTTTTGTAGAGACGGGGTCTCGCCATGGTGCTTAGGCTGATCTCAAACTCCTGGGCTCAATCGATCTGCCTGCCTTGGCCTCCCAGTGTGCTGGGATTATAGGCATGCACCACCACACGGGCCGATTCTGTTCGCTTTTCTATATGTTTAACATTTTCCACAGCAAAAAGTTGACAAAAGGATACACACAGACATGCAGGCACACACACACACACACACACACACACACACACACTCCTCCACTGACTTGTCTATGTACACAGTGTCTCTAGAAAAATCCCTAAGCAGCTCATTATGTTGGTTGCCTTTAGGGACAGAAACTGTGTGGTTCTGTGTAGGTGGGAGCTTTTATAGTAAACCTATATATACTTTTTGAATTTTGAACACTGTGAATATATACTCTATTTTAAAAATTAAGTTAAAGTACAATATTTTAATCCAGGTCTTGGCGTCAGACAACCTGAGATGGTGCCCAAACTCCACTATTATTAGCTCTGTGACCTCAGGCCAATATCTCAAGTCTCTCGGCCTAAATTCCCCTTCTATAAGATGAGGATAATAGACGGGGAATGTCAGACACTTAGCATAATGCCCAAGACATGGTAAACTCCTAATAATTCAGGCCTTTTCATTTGTATCACCTTGAGTCAGGGACAGCGGGAAGCAAGGAGAGGAAATGAGAGTGAGAAGCTCCTTGGCTTGGGCTGAAAGCTTAGAGAGAACTGCTTGTTTGTTTTTGGGTGTTCGGAGAGTCTTGCCTTGATTAATATCAGCTGTGTGAGAGGAGACAGACTTACTTATCTTAGAGAAGATGACTTTGGTGGGTACCCTGTTTGATTTTCATATGCCTTTATTTTAAAATTGTGGTTTGAGGACTGCTTCAGGAATTGGAAACAGCTGGGGCCCCGTGAACCTCTGCGTGGTTCTGCCTTGGGCAATTCTTACCTCTCTGCGCCACTAGATCATCTTCATCTGGAAAATGCGTGAGTGAGTCAGATGACAGTCCAGGACCCTCCAGCTCTAACACGCAGTGATCCAGTTAACATCTCCTAGTTACTTCCCAGAAATATTCCCATGTCTGGTTCCAGGGTTCTCTAGAGGGCACTTGGAGTTCATTGATTCATTCAATCATTCATTCAACAAACACATGCCAGCACCGTTCTAGATGCTGAAAATTCAACAGTGAAATAAAACCTATATGTTTTCTGCTCTCATGGAGCTTACATTCTAGTAGTGGAAGATAAATAACAAACAAGTGAACCCACCAGCAATCAACAAGTGTTGAACTGCTTCAGATGATCACATGTACTATTAGGAAAATGAAATAGGACAGTGGCGTAGAGAACTATAGGGTGGTCAGCAAAGTTTTCATCCTAGGGGAAAATATTAAGCTAAGACCTCAAAGATAAGGCATGAGTCACGCAAAAATCTGGAAGAAGTCGTTTAGAAAAATGCAACTCAAATGCAAAATAAATGCCTTCTGCTATACCTCCCGCATGTGTCTACTTTTTTAGGAAACCCACTTTTCACGTTCCAATCTACTCCCCCAGCCTACAGAAGGGCTACATTCTAGGAGATGTTTATTACTCTAAAAAATAATTCATCCTGAGGTTCCTTTGTGAACTTCTCTGGTGATTTGATTTTCAGAAATGCAAACACTATATTCAGATGATAGATCGATTTGGTAATAAATGCCTTATTTTATTCCACAGACTATCATAACAAATACTAAAAATTGTGAAAGACCCTAAGAATAGTATTTAACTTACAAGAAGAAAAGAAGAGTCTTTGGAATTTGCTTTTTCTTTTATCTTATCTTGTCTTATCTGTTATTTTTCTTCAAGTGTCCATGCCCTCAGAATCTTCACAGAGGAGAGAATGACAAGTCTCTGTTCCTTGATACCTTATCTGCTCCAGGTCACTTTGCTATTCTCCAGGCAGTTGTTTCATGGGACAGAAACATGCACAGGATGGAGCGAGGCTACAGTAACCACGTGCAAAACTCTAAGTGATCTCATTCCTTCTTCATTCACCCAAGCGCTTGCTTTCATAAAACTTTTTGATTAAAATGTGCACATAGGCTGGGCGTGGTGGTTCACGCCTGTAATTCCAGCACTTTGGGAGGCCGACATGGGAAAATTGCCTGAGCCCAGGAGTTCAAGACCAACTTGGGCAACACAGCGAGACGCCATCTCTATTTTTTTTAATTAAAAAAATGTGTATATATGTTCCGCTGACATTTAAGAAAAGACCTAGAGAATGAAGATCAGTTGAATTCAACCACTGGCACTTAGCACTATAAAGGTGACCCCCTCCCCGGTCACACACAGCATTGATCCTCCACTTCAGGCATCAGGACTCAGTCACCACTTGGTGATACCTGCAAGCTACACTCACTTATCAATTGATAAAGAGTATTGTCAGAGCCAATGGCTCGTTAGGCACGGTGGGGACAGAGTCTAGTGCTCGCAATACTTTCAGACACCCACAAAATGTTTTACTTTCTTTTAAAGTCAGAGGAGAAAATGTTCTAATATATACTGTTGATATATTTATCTTCATACAAACATAATCTTAAAATACAATTTTAATTTTTTTTAAGGGAGGAAAGGCCTCTGAAGACAAAAGAGCCCAGGCCCCTGATATTATCCAGGGTTCATGACTAATAATGCAAGAATAAGGTTACATCACATTTATGATCTATGATCAGGAGCGGGTGTGTTAGAGGCAGAAAATTTTAAACAGGTTAAGTGAAAAAAAAGTCACATTGGGAGAAACAATTTGCCGTATGATGAAAGTCTTGCTTTTGACTTGCTTTTTTTTTTTTTTTTTGAGATGGAGCTTTGCTCTTGTTGTCCAGGCTGGAGTGCAATGGTGCGATCTCGGCTCACTGCAACCTCTGCCTCCTGATAGGTTCAAGTGATTCTCTTGTCTCAGCCTCCCAAGTAGCTGGGATTATAGGCGCATGCCACCACGCCAGGCTAATTTTTGTATTTTTAGTAGAGACAGGGTTTCATCATATTGGTCAGGCTGGTCTGGAACTCCTGACCTCGGGTGATCCACCCACCTCAGCCTCCCAAAGTGCTAGGATTACAAGCGTGAGCCATTGCGCCCTTACTTGTTTTTTTGATCCACTCCATCGTTGTCTCCCCTCCCTTGTTTGACATCACTGGTGTCACTTCGGTCATCCTCTTTGTCACATGGCCATGAGGAGGCACGGATAGTTCAGTGGTAGAATTCTCACCTGATGCGTAGCCATTGGGAATAAGTGAAAACATGGAGGTCAAATAAGTAGCCTATGACCTGAAACACAGCAAGTGCTTAGGAAATCATCTTCCTCTCTCCTGGCCCCTCATCCTTCCTCACTCCATTTCCATCCTCCTTTCCTTTCACTTTCTGCCTCATTCTCTCCCTTTTTCCTACCCACTTTCTCCTTCCCTCCCTCCGAGTTTCCTGCCTTCCCTTTTCTCTGGTATCATGCCTTTCCTTGCACCATGCCAAGGATAGAGCCAGAAATAACACCGAAAGCAGAAACTCAAGCCTTGGAATTACAAGGTACATGCAAAGGAATTTTTTGTGATACGCCTGCCTTTCCCGAAGGACTCATCTGGTTTTTTTTCTTTTCTTTTTTCTTTTTTTTTTTTTAGACAAAGTCTTGCTCTTTTGCCCAGGCTGGAGTGCAGTGGCGTGATCTCGGTTCACTGCAACCTCCGCCTCCCAGGTTCAAGTGATTCTCCTGCTTCAGCCTCCCAAGTGGCTGGGATTACAGGTGCTGCCCACCACGCCCAGCTAATTTTTGTATTTTTAGTAGAGACAGAATTTCACCATGTTGGCCAGGCTGGTCTCAAACTCCTGACCTCAGGTGATCCACCCACCTCAGCCTCCCAAAGTGCTAGGATTACAGGCGTGAGCCACCGCGCCCAGCCTGTCCTCTTACATGCAAGGCAGTGTGTGTGTGTGTGTGTGTGTATGTGTGCGCGCGTGTGTGTGTGAAGCCACCTGCTTTAGTTTCTTAAGAAGTCTTGCCACGAATTTTGTCTAAGTCTCCACACTGCTTCCCTTAGAAATATCCTAAAAATATATTTCTGTGGCTTGACAGCAAGTTGAGAAACATGACAGCCAAGGACACTGAATTAATGTAAGTCATAAAAGTTTAACCGCCATGAGATTCGCTCTTGAGACCATAAAACTGTAGTCAATGAAAAATAGCAATGGACTACAAGCATGGGGGTAAATAAATTATTTTTTGCATTTTGCTCCAATCTTGGGTGCAGAATGAGCATCATATTACCTTTGTTGCAAAACTTCGAGTTTGCAAATAAACATGATTTAGACTTTAAAAGAAAATGGAGTGGGGCAAAAGTTGGCTGCATGCAAAAGAAGGTCCTTGCTAAGATTTTCAGCCGCTAGATTTATGACAGTTCTGAAAGGCTAGAAAGTTGAACCATATTTAAACACTGACTCTGCCACTTGCTACAGGGGCCAGGCCCTGACCTCATCTAGAATAGTGATATTTCTGGAATTTTAGTTATCTCTACTCCAAAAGAGCACAATGATCTCAACAGAGAAGCTTTAGCCTGTCCGTTACTATACCTAACATGGGATATAAGGTGTGTAAGGTACAAAATAAACACAGTTTATAATAATATTATTTTGAAAAACCTTTTATTTATTATAAATATATTGTATAAAGCAATTAAGGATTACACTGGTTTCTAATTACCTATGTATCATTATTTGTGTAAAATATCTGCTCACTTGAAAATGGAAAAACACAAAAATACAAGGAGAGGTTAAAATAGGTGAAGCATAAGGAATTTTTTAGGATGGTGAAACTATTCTATAATGTTGGATCTATTACATGATGCATTTGTCAAAACCCATAGAATGTTACCGCAGAAAGAGTTAACCTTAATCTATGCAAATTAAAAAATTATTTAGGAAGCTAGAGGATCCCAGGATGGAATGAAGACTATGACAAAAGACGGACTGCATTACAAACATAGGATACATCCTTACTAGAGGAGGTGGGGAGAGAAGGTGCTGATTAGGTGAAGTCACTTGGGGAATGAATGCTGACTCTAGGACCAGTGGGAAAAGGCACTGAGTGCCCATCAGCATTGTACCTTTTTGTTTTTTGTTTTTTTTTGAGACGGAGTCTCGCTCTGTCGCCCAGGCTGGAGTGCAGTGGCGCAATCTCGGCTCACTGCAAGCTCCACCTCCAGGTTTACGCCATTCTCCTGCCTCAGCCTCCCGAGTAGCTGGGACTACAGGTGTCCACCACCACGCCTGGCTAATTTTTTGTATTTTTAGTAGAGACGGGGTTTCACCATGGTCTCGATCTCCTTGACCTTGTGATCCACCTGCATCAGGCTCCCAAAGTGCTGACATTACAGGCATGAGCCACTGTGCCCCGCCAGCATTATACTTTGGCTGGTAAGATTGCTGCCATGGGGATATGGTTTCACAATTTCAAATCCACTAGTCTAGTTACTAAGTCAAGTCTACTGGACTTGAACAATGAAGTAATGTATGGCAGGTGGCAGGAGTCAGGTGTCTTACTGTTGGATTGCAGGGTTACAGACAAGCAAGAAGAGCAAGCTGGAGGGCCAGGTCAGTGGCTCACATACGTGATTACAGCACGCTGGGAGGCTGAGGCAGGTAGACCGCTTGAGCCCAGGAGTTCAAGACCAGCCTAGGCAACATAGCAAGATCTCATCTCTATTAAAAAAACAAAAAAGAGAGAGAGAGAGAAGGCTGGAATAATCCATGCAGTGCCAAGTTAGAGTTGGAGCCATCAATGTGAACTCATGTTTAGCTTAATTTAGATACAGATGGCTACCTACATGGGTTAGTATATACACATATTTCCTTGCTGTCTGCTGAGCGAGCCTAGAAGGAATGACTACCCAGTAACAACACACACACCCAGTACCTAGATTGTGGTTTTTAACACCATTCTCTGATAGAAGGGACCAGGGTGTCTTGAAGAAATGGCTGTTTCTAGAGAATATACAAGAAGAGCCAACATCTTATAGTGCCAGAAAGTAAGAACGGGCTCAAAACCAAAACAAAAGCAATAAACACCCCCCACCCCTGCAACAAACAAACAAACACATGAACAAAACGCACATGGAGTGAAGACACTGGAGCCAACTGAAGGAGCTCACAAGCGCCAAAGCTGATGTACCTTAAGCAACAAAATAATTAACATACTGATATTTATATTTATACAAAGTATAACATAAATGTCCACAAGCCCATGCTGATATACATTCATGATCAAATTAAAAAAAAAAAAAGGGAGGCTGGGTGTGGTGGCTCAAGCCTGTAATCTCAGCACTTTGGGAGGTCGAGGCAGGCAGATCACGAGGTCAGGAGTTCAAGACCAGCCTGGCTGATATGATTAAACCCCGTCTCTACTAAAAATATAAAAATTAGCCCGGCGTGGCGGCGTGTGCCTGTAATCCCAGCTACTCAGGAGGCTGAGGCAGAAGAATTGCTTGAACCCGGGAGGCGGAGGTTGCAGTGAGCTGAGATTGTGCCACTGCACTCCACCCTGGGCAATAGAGCAAGACTCTGTTTTGAAAAAAAAAAAAAAAAGAAATAAAAAAAAATGGGAGCGTATAAACATATCTCCCATGCAGAAAAGTTTCAAATAAGTAGATAGTCTCTTCTCAAGGGGTAAGAGCCTAACTTTCCATGCCTTAAGTGTGAGTCATGCATGGGGACTTCCAGAGTATAGGAGGGAAAGGAGGTAGGGGAGAGTAACTTCACAGATGGGAATCTGATGAGCTCTACCTTACCCAGGTGATCAAGGTCAACAGCCACATAAATGGAGTTGATGGCACATGCCCTTGAAATGATGTGATG
This sequence comes from Hylobates moloch, assembly GCF_009828535.3. Taxonomy (NCBI): domain Eukaryota; kingdom Metazoa; phylum Chordata; class Mammalia; order Primates; family Hylobatidae; genus Hylobates; species Hylobates moloch. The sequence continues at coordinate 95,540,476 of NW_026652278.1, forward strand.
AGAATGGCACTTCACCTGTTTTGTCTTCCTCCTCCAAACCCGTAACCCCTGTCCATGAGAAAAGCATCAAACTAAGCCGAATTGAAGAGCATTCCTTAAAATACTTGACCTGTACTCCTCAAAGCTGTCAAAGTCATTGAAAACGAGGAAAGTCTAAATAACCATCACAGTCAAGAAGAGCCTAAGGAGACACGATGACTAAATGCTGTGCAGTCTCCTGGGTGAGATCCTGGAGCAGAAAGAGGACACAGGGCCGGGCGCGGTGGCTCACGCCTGTAATCCCAGCACTTTGGGAGGCTGAGGTGGGCAGACAGCTTGAGCTCAGGAGTTTGAAACCAGCCTGGGCAACATCGAAAAACCCTGTCTCTACCAAAAATACCGAAAGAAAATTAGCTGAGCCTGGTGGTGCGTGCCTGTAGTCCCAGCTACTCAGGTGACTGAGATAGGAGGATCACTTGAGCCCGGGGGGTAGGGTGAGGCTGCAGTGAGCCAAAACTGCACTACTGAGCTCCAGCCTAGGCAACAGAGTGAGACATTGTCTCAAAAAAAAAAAAAAAAAAAAGGCACCTAGGCCTGTAATCCCAACTCTTCGGGAGGCGGAAGCAGGAAGATCACTCAAGCCCAGGAGTTCGAGGCCATGCTGGGCAACATAACAACATGCCATCTCTACAAAAAATGAAATACAAAAATTAGCTGAGCATAGTGGCGTGCACACATAGTCCCAACTACTTGCTGGGCTGAGGTGAGAGGATCTCTTCTTGAACCAAAGAGTTTGAGACTGCAGTGAGCCATGATTGCACCACTGCACTCCAACCTGGGTGAGAGTTAGACCCTATCTCTGAAAATAAAAAATAACTAAATAAGTGTTCCTGTCAAAAACAAAAACAAAAAAACAGGAATACAGTTTATCAGTTCTCTCTCCAAGAAAAAACAGAAATTCACCTGCTTGCTCCCTTCTTTTAATGCCTTACATGGGTCCCTCCCTGCTGAGGGCACCGGTGGTTCTCACCATCTCACCATGCCTTTCTTTCTGGGATGTCTCCTCCAGCCCATGGATCTACAGTAACTCCTATTCAATTGTAAATGACCTTTGTTCCATGAATTTCTGAGATTTGCACAGCACAAAGTATCTTCTGACGGAGTTATTTGTGATGCATCCATGGGTGCTCCCTGCCCCCACGCCATCCCTATCTCATGGTCAAAGCCACCATGACCTCACTGGCCAGCAGGCAGAGTGCACCACTGCCACGCACCACACACCATCGCGGATTGTTCCTCGCTGAGTACAATGGCCCGATTTCTTGAATGGATAATCATACAGATGTCCTCTTAGTGCGGTTTTATGTTTGGACGCTTCTAGTGTTTGAACCCTGCAGTGGCTGCAAATGACTTCCTCTCACATCTAAGGGGAAGGGTTGATGACGCCTAGCTTGCCAGGTTGTTGGGAGCTTACAGCTATATGTGGTAATGCCTGCAAAAGGCATGGCACAGCTCTTGCACATACAGACACGCAGTGACTATTATCTTCACCATTTTCCCACTGTCCTGAGGACAGAAGAGGTGTATGGCCCAGTGCAATGCTTTCCAGATTGTGTCCTTGGTATCACTAGCAACGGGCGTGCTCTATCATGTATGTTTTGGAAGTTCTGTGCACCACACCTTCTCTCAGAGCTGTAAAATATAAATTAGTCCGTTATGGGGTTGGACAAGCCCTACAGTAAAGAAAGGCTTAGGCCGGGTGCAGTGGCTCATGCCTATAATCCCAGCACTCTGGGAGGCTGAGGCGGGCAGATAACGAGGTCGGGCGTTTGAGACCAGCCTGGCTAACATGGTGAAACCCCGTATCTACAAAAAATACAAAAATTAGTTGGGTGTGGTGATGGGCGCCTGTAATCCCAGCTACTGGGGAGGCTGAGGCAGGAGAATAGCTTGAACCCTGGAGGCAGAAATTGCAGTGAGCCAAGATCATGCCATTGCACTCCATCCTGGGCGACAAGAGCAAAATTCCGTCTCAAAAATAAATAAATAAATAAATAGGCTTAATTTTGCTCACTAAAATTCCCCCCACCCACTGGACTCACTGTGTGTGAGACATCAACCAGCGAACCAGTTAGGGACCCAAGGGATCTAGTATCGGTGCGGAAGGTAGGAGGAGATGGAAGTTTGAAAAGTAAACATCTAAAATGCCGATGAGGCCAGGAGTGGTGGCTCATGCCTGTAATCCCAGGCCGAGGCAGGAGAATTTCTTGAGGCCAGGAGTTTAAGACCAGCCTCGGCAACACAGTGAGATCCCATCTCTAGATAAAAATTCAAAAACTATTGGGTGTGGTGGCGTGTGCCTGTGGTCCCAGCTACTTGAGAGGATGAGGTGGGTGGATCACTTGAGGCCGGGAGCTGGGTTTTGAGCCTGGGCGAGAGTAAGACCCTGTCTCTAAAAACTAAATAAATAAAAACAAAACTAAAAAGCAGATGAAAATGTGGGCTGCCAGCTTCTCATAGGGCATTTGGAAGACTGGCGTGAAACAGACTTTCGTGTGGCTCCCTGCAGGACTTGAGGCTCTTCTCCCTTGCAAGCATGAAAGGTTACCAAGATAGTATTTGTAAAATCAGAAATGGGACTGTATTAATTTTATACCACTCAGAAGCTACTGTTTTAATCATTTGTAAAAAACCAAAACTAATATTTATCAAAAATGTAATAACAGTCAAAGGTTTTCTTTCTGGTTTCACTAATTGCTTTTTTTTTTTTGTGGCTGTAATCTGTAAGGCACAATCCCAGTGAATGATTTATTTCGTGTCAGGAATTGGTGGGTTCTTGGTCTCACTGACTTCAAGAATGAAGCCGCGGACCCTCTCGGTGAGTGTTACAGTTCTTAAAGGCGGCGTGTCCGGAGTTTGTTCTTTCTGGTGTTCGCAGTTTCTTCCTTCTGGTGGGTTCGTGGTCTCGCTGGCTTCAGGAGTGAAGCTGCAGACCTTTGCAGTGAGTGTTACAGCTCATAAAGGCAGTGTGGACCCAAAAAGTGAGCAGCAGCAAGATTTATTGCAAAGAGAGAAAGAACAAAGTTTCCACAGTGTGGAAGGAGACCTGAGCAGGTTGCCACTGCTGGCTCCGGCAGCCTGTTTTCATTCTTATCTGGCCCCACCCACATCCTGCTGATTGGTAGAGCCGAGTGGTCTGTTTTGACAGGGTGCTGATTGGTGCGTTTACAATCCCTGAGCTAGACATAAAGGTTCTCCACGTCCCCACTAGATTAACTAGATACAGAGTGTGGACACAAAGGTTCTCCAAGGCCCCATCAGAGTAGCTAGACACAGAGTGTCAGTTGGTGCATTCACAAACCCTGAGCTAGACACAGGGTGCTAACTGGTGTGTTTACAAACCTTGAGCTAGATACAGGGTGCCGATTGGTGTATTTACAATCCCTGAGCTAGACATAAAGGTTCCCCAAGGCCCCACCAGAGTAGCTAGATACAGAGTGTCGATTGGTGCATTCACAGACCCTGAGCTAGACACAGGGTGCTGATTGGTGTGTTTACAAACCTTGAGCTAGACACAGGGTGCCGATTGGTGTATTTACAATCCTTGAGCTAGCTAGATACAGGGTGTCGATTGGTGCATTCACAGACCCTGAGCTAGACACAGGGTGCTGATTGGTGTGTTTACAAACCTTGAGCTAGACACAGGGTGCCGATTGGTGTATTTACAATCCCTGAGCTAGACATAAAGGTTCTCCATGACCCCACCAGACTCAGGAGCCCAGCTGGCTTCACCCAGTGGATCCCGCACAGGGGCTGCAGGTGGAGCTGCCTGCCAGTCCCGCCCCATGCGCCTGCACTCCTCAGCCCTTGGGTGGTCGATGGGACTGGGCACCGTGGAGCAGGGGGCAGCGCTCGTCAGGGAGGCTCGGGCCTCACAGGAGCCCACGGAGGGCGGGGGAGGTTCAGGCATGGTGGGCTGCAGGTCCCAAACCCTGCCCTGCAGGAAGGCAGCTAAGACCCGTGGAGAAATTGAGCACAGCAGCTGCTAGCCCAGGTGCTAAGCCCCTCACTGCCCGGGGCCGGTGGGGCCGGCCAGCCGCTCGGAGTGCAGGGTCCGCCGAGCCCACGCCCACCCGGAACTCACGCTGGCCCACAAGCACCGCACGCAGCCCCGGCTCCCGCCCTCGCCTCTCTCTCTACACCTCCTCAAAAGCTGAGGGAGCCGGCTCCGGCCTTGGCCAGTCCAGAAAGGGGCTCCCACAGTGCAGCAGCGGGCTGAAGGGCTCCTCAAGTGCAGCCAAAGTGGGAGCCCAGGCAGAGGAGGTGCCGAGAGCGAGCGAGGGCTGTGAGGACTGCCAGCAAGCGGTCACCTCTCAATTTCATTTGAGGGAAGTCTTTTTTTTTATTTTAGAAACCCTTAAATATCAGTTTAATGATACAAAGTAAACCTAACACTAATCTTCAAATGTCATGAGGCAAATGAAAAGAATGCTAATTCTAAGGGGAAAGGGGTCAAACCCATGTATGTTTGAACTCTTATTTTCCTTGTCTGAACAAAACAAGAAACAAAACACAAACATAAATACTGTTATCTCATAAAAATATTCTATAGGCTGGGCGTGGTGGCTCACGCCTGTAATCCCAGCACTTTGGGAGGTGGAGATGGGTGGATCACCTGAGGTCATGAGTTTGAGACCGGCCTGTCCAACATGGCAAAACCTTGTCTCTACTAAAAATACAAAAATTAGCCAGTTGTGGTGGCACACGCCTGTAATCCCAGTTACTCGGGAGGCTGAGGCAGGAGAATCTCTTGAACCCAGAAGGCAGAGGTTGCAGTGAGCCGAGATCACGCCATTGCACTCCAGCCTGGGCAACAGAGCCAGACTCCATCTCAAAAAACATATATATATTCTATAAAAGTGGGGTAACAGTAGTTCTATAAAGGTAATCTTTAAGCTAAGTAAAGTCTTTCTCTGAAAAGTAATTTTTAATTTTTACAGCATTCAGAAGCTGTCAGCTCCTATTTAGGCTACTAGTTCAGCATTTTTTAAGGTGATCATATTTATGAGACTACTCATACCTTTCTTTGAAGTTCTGCCAGGTTGTAAGGTAGCCTGGGCAACAGAGCCAGACTCCATCTCAAAAAACATATATATATTCTATAAAAGTGGGGTAACAAATCAATGCCTTCAGGAAATATAGGAAGATTTTAGTGTGACAAATCCTCCAAAACTTTTTCAAAAAAAAAAAAAAAAAAAAAAAATCATTACTTCCCTATTTACCCAGATCATTTTAGTGACAAAAAAACCTTTTAACTCTGTTTTCATCAACAAAAACCAAGACTCCAGAGAAATAATGTGGAGTGCGTGAATTTAGTAAGTCTCCAGTGATAGATATTAAAATCAAGTAATTATTGCCAGAAGCAAAAGTAGAGAGGTTGACTGTCCCCACCCACTAAATGTGTCCCCTAAGGATACCTATTTAAAGCACAGGTGCGAAGTATCTGGGAAGGATACATATAAATCTGATACTGGTTGCCTCCAAGGAAAGTAACAAGGGTAGGAGGGAGACTTCTTTTTTTTTTTTCTTTTCAACGATATGTTCTTTCCAACCCTTCGAGTTTTGACCCATTTTTAGGCAGGAGAGTAGGGTCTGGAGACAGGGAGCCTTCACTTCAGCCTCTGATTGGTCATGGGCCAAGTCTTCTTTTGTGTAGGATGCAACTTCAGCCTCTGATTGGTTGCAGGCTGAGCCTTCACTTCAGCCTCCGATTGGTTGTGGGCCAAGTCTTCATTTATATAGGGTGTAACCAATAGGAAACCTCTAACGGGTACTTAAAGCCCAGAAGATTTGCAACTAGGGCTCTTGAGCTGCTTGCTCAAGCCTGCTCCTGATCTGTGGTGTATACTTTTGCTTCAGTAAATCTACGCTTTTGTCTTCTAAAAAAAAACAAAATAAAATAAGAAAGACGGGGGCTGCGCTGGAGCCGAGGCAACCAGGGACTCCTGTTTTCCAGTTATGTGCAGTGAAAGATGCTTTCACCCGTGCCAACTCTTCTGCTGCAGGGAAAAGTGGAACTGGCTTCTAAAGGGCCCTTCCTGGTGAAGGCCCCTGTATGCACAATGGTTTGGGGTGACCTGAAACTTCTCCAGGAGGCTCCAGCCTAGAATGGCTTCCCTTGCTCCCTGGAGACTTTCCAACTCTTCTGGGAGGTGAGTGGCTGTCCTTCTAAGATCACTGTGCTTACCGAGATAAGATAATCCCTGGTTTATACGCTTAAGAGGAGATAACTTCAGGGTGTGTGTCTGCCCAGATCCCAAAAGCCTCCGAGAGGAAAAGCAGGCCCTTTCAAAGCAGTCACAGGGAGACTGAAGTGCAAATGTGGCCCGGCACTTAGCTGGAGGAAGGTGGAGCCCTGCGGTGTTTTATTGGCAGAGTCACAAAGAGTCCTAATTCCTCTCTTTGGTCGATTTAAAAGCCTCAGGAACAGACAAAACTCAGAGTGAAACACAGAACTGTATGTTCAAACATGTCTAAGGAAATTCTTCTCACGGGAGACAGTTCATCTCATCAGCCCAGTCTTCTAGAGCTCAGATTCTTCTTTTGTGTAAATATGAATGTAAAAAACCTAGAGACAGTGCATTTTAGTTATTCCCATAGCACTGGGAATAGAGCTTTTCAGAATCTCCTTCTAGTCCAATTGCTCCACTGAATGACTCTATGCGACAAAGATGCTCTCTGGTCTTTCTTCTTGTGACAGTGATTTGTTGTTACCAAAAAGTATCTTATTGTGGATATTTAGTTGTGTAGGCAGAAAACAGGGAGTGATTCTTGAAGCTGTGTGACCCTTTTCTTTTTCTCCTTTTTCTTTTGAAAACTTTTACTTTGGGTTCAGAGGTACACATGCAGGTTTGTTATATAGGTAAACTCATGCCATGGTAGTCTGTTTTAGAGATTATTTAATTGCCCGGGTAATAAGCCTAATATGCAGTAGTTATTTTTCCCGAACCTCTCCCTCCTCCCACTCTTCACTCACAGGTAAGCGGGCTCCAGTGTCTGTCATTGCCCTCTATGTGCCCTTATGTTCTCATCATTGAGCTCCCACTTATAAGTGAGAACATGTGGTATTTGGTTTTCTGTTCCTGCATTAGTTTGCTAAGGATAATGACCTCCAGCTCCATCCATGTCCCTTCAAAGGACATGATCTCATTCTTTTTTAAGGCTGCATAGTATTCCGTGGTGTTTGTGTACCACATTTTCTTTATCCAGTCTGCCATTGATGGGCATTTAGGTTGATCCCTGTCTTTGCTATTGTGAATAGTGCTGTAATCAACATATGTATGCTTGTGTCTTTATGACAGAATGATTTGTATTCCTCTGGGTATATACCCAGTAATGGTATTGCTGGGTCAAAGGTAGTTCTGTTTTCAGCTCTTTGAGGAATCACCTATGTGCCCTTTTTTAAATCTGAGTTTCTCATCTGTAAGCTACTTGCTTTTGAATTTCTGGCCTCTAGAACTGTGAGGGAACCGATTTCTGTTGTTTTAAGCCACCAAGTTTGTGGTAATTAGTAACAGCAGCCCTAGGGAACTAATACAGCCCTGAAGTGGTGAAGAATTGGGTTTGTTCAGAGATTTGAAGGAGACAGGAGAGCAAGGTGGAGGGTGGCCCCACATGGGGGTGGAGCATCAGAGTCTGGGTCACACCGGGTCTTAGAGCCCCTGGGAAGAAGTCTGGATTGTTCTAAGGACAACAGGAAGTCACTGAGAAGCTTAAAGTGACTCACTTTTTGAAAGGAGACCACGGCTGTGTGGAGAGCGAATGGAAGCAGAGAGGCCATGCAGAGGAGTGAGTGACAGACAACAGCAGCCTGGACGAGGAGGGGAAGTGGAGGCAGAGGGCAGAAGAGACAATCAGGGAATATTTGGTAGATAAAGTTGACAGGACTGATGACAGATTGGATATAGGGGGAAAAAAACAAGAAGAAAGGAAAAAGAAACACCCAAGGATGACGCATAGGTGTATGGTCTGGGCCACAGGAGTGGATGGTGACCAAGAGAGAAAACAGGTTAGGAATACGGCCTGAGAATCCAGGCTTCCATCTTGAACATGTTCAGTTGTTCAGTTGAGATGGCTGTAGATTATCCAAAGAGAAATGTTAGGTGAGTATCAGAATGTACAAAACTGTAACTTGGGAAAGACATCTAGGCTAGAGATGTAATGAAGACATCATTATAGAGATTATATAAGGCTTGGATTCCCCAAGGGAGAGACAGAGAAGATAGTTCAGAACCAAACCTTGAGAAATACCCACACTTAGAGATTAGAAAGAGGAAGATGACTCAATAAAGATAATAAAAGGGACCAAAGCGGCCAGTGAGATGAAGAGAAAGCGGATTAGTCTGTTTTCACAATGCTACAAAGACATACCTGAGACTGGGTAATTTATAAAGAAAAGGGGTTAAATTGACTCACAATTCCTCATTGCTGGGGAGGCCTCAGGAAACTTACAATCGTGGTGGAAAGGGAAGAGGCACGTCTTACATGGCAGGAGGCAAAAGAAAGTGAGTGAAGGAAGGAAAGGGGGAGGAACCCCTTATAAAACCATCAGATCTGGAGAGAACTCCCTCACTATCACAGGAACAGCAAGGGGGAATCCACCCCCATGACCCAATCACCTTCCACCATGTCCCTCCCTCAATACCTGGGGATTACAATTCAAGATGAGATTTGGGTGGGGGCACAAAGACAAACCATATCAGAAAGCTAGGAGAATATGCTGTCCCAGGGGCCAAGAAAGGCTTTTAAAAAACAAATGACATGCTCATTGCTGACAAATGCTATTGAGAAATTAAAAAAAAAAAAATAGCATGAGGCTGCAGAAGGTTTTTTAAAGAAAATATTTTTGGAGAGAGAGTCTAACTGTATTGTGTAGGGTGGTCTTGAACTCCTGGACTCAAGTGACCCTCCTGCCTCACCTGCCTCAGCTTCCCAAGTATTGGCATTACGGGTGTGAGCCACTGCACCTGGCCTTAAAAGTGACTTTTTGATTCAGCAACATAGAAATCACTGGGACCTTGCCCAACACAATATCAGGAGCAATGATATGGTTGGACTTCAGCCTGGGGTGAGTAGAAGAGTGAATGACTCTAAATCAACTCCATATGGAATGAAAGTGAAGACATTAGAACAAATCTATTAAAATATTGTAAGAAAGGCCAGGCACGGTGGCTCACGCTTGTAATCCCAGCAATTTGGGAGGCTGAGGTGGGCGGATCACGAGGTCAGGAGATCGAGACCACGGTGAAATCCGGTCTCTACTAAAAATACAAAAAATTAGCCAGGCGTGATGGCGGGCACCTGTAGTCCCAGCTACTTGGAGAGGCTGAGGCAGGAGAATGGCGTGAACCCAGGAGGCGGAGCTTGCAGTGAGCCAAGATCGCGCCACTGCACTCCAGCCTGGGTGACAGAGTGAGACTCCGTCTCAAAAAAAAAAAAAAAAAAATTGTAAGAAAATACAGAATAATTTTTTTTACAATCTTGGGGTAGGAAGGACTAGCAAAATAAAATAAAATAAAATAAAGCACCAAATCAAAACACACAAACATTAATAAATGTGACTACATATAAACAATTAAAAGCTGTATGGCAGAAAAATCATTAACAAGTTTTAGAAAAAGTATGAGTTACAGATTTTGAATCTGACATATTTGCAATCTATACAATAGGAAAAAGATTACTATTCAGGATTACAAAATGATGTCTACGAATCAACTTAAAAAAGGATAAATAACCCTATAGAAAAATGGGCAAAAGATATAAAAAGGCATTTCACAGAAGAGGAAAACCAAATGGCCAAGAAATATAAGAAAGATGCTCAACTTCATTAGTAATCAGAGATATGTTCATATCAAGCTCTGGTAAGAGGTGGAAGACTGGACATTCCCAAACATGGTTGGTCATGCTTGGTCATGGTACACTCCTGTACCAGTAGTGTAAATTGGTACAGCCATGAAGGGCAATTGGCAGTATTTATTAACAATATCCACTTTGTATACTCTGCCCTTGAGGAATCCATGCATGTAGGCTGGATGTGGTGGCTCATGCCTGTAATCCCAGCAATTTGAGTGGTGAAGGGAGAGGATAGCTTGAGGCCAGGAGTTTGAGACCACCCTGGGTGACATACCAAGATCTCACTCTTACAAAAAATTTAAAAATTAGCCAGGCATGGTGACATGGGCCTGTGGTTCCAGTTACACAGGAGGCTGAGAAGGTAAGATCACTTGAGCCCAGGAGATTGAGACTGTAGTGAGCTATGATCACACCACTGTACTCCAGCCTACGAGAGACAGCAAGACCCTATCTCTAAAAAAAAAAAAAAAAAAAAAAAAAAAAAAAATGCATGTATCAGGTGGTTCACTGTTGCATTGGTAGCAGAGAAATATTGCAATCAAGGGATCAGTGGCCTTACATTCTTTTCTGGAGCTCCGGGTGCTCTTCCAAGCTCACACAACATTGAGGTTTTATTTTGGTTTTGATTTTTTTTTTTTTTTTGAGATGGAGTCTCACTTTGTTACCAAGGTTGGAGTGCAATGGTGTAATTCCAGTTCACTGCAACCTCTGCCTCACGGGTTCAAGCTATTCTCCTGCCTCAGCCTCCCAAGTAGCTGGGATTACAGGTACCTGCCACCATGCCCAGCTAATTTTTGTATTTTTAGTAGAGATGGGGTTTCACCATATTGGCCAGTCTGGTCTTGAACTCCTGACCTCAGGTGATCCACCCACTTCAGCCTCCCAAAGTGCTGGGATTACAAGCATAAGCCACCATGCCTGGCCTCAATTCTTTGAGATTGTAGGACTGAGGTCTCCATTTTTTCACTGGCTGTCAGCTGGGGGCCATTCTGAGCTTCCAGAAGCCACTCATAGATCCCTGCCACATGGTCCCCTCCCAACACAACAGTTCCCTCCTTCAAGGCTAGCAGGATAATCCCTCACTGCAGTCTGCTAAGATGGTCTGTGTCACATAATACATTCAAAGAAGTTACCATCCCATCAGCAAGAGGGAATAATATCTGGGAAATCATTAATAAAGTCATGGAAGTTATTCTGGCCTGGTTTGAAGTAGATAAGCCTTTGATAATTTCTGCCCATAAATTTAGTTTATTTTATTGGAAATTAGAAACTACTTAATTATGTGGCCTCATTATATTGTGTGTTCTTTATCTCTGACTTCTAAAAAAAAATTGACTTACCGATCAAAACCTTTAATTTTGACCAGACCAAAAAGGTAGCCAAAATGAACTCAACCAGGTAATAAAAATAAAACAATTCCTTCAACACCGGGCTTCCCACAGCTCTCTGCCCTGCTGCTACTTGTACTAAACATTTCCGTAGCTTCCTCTTTCCTGGAGAATGCTGGGACCTGCTGTCAAAAGCAAGTTGTGTGCAGGGGTTTGCAACCTGGGTTTTGTTTTTCTTCTTTGTCATTGTGGATAAACTCATTGATGATGTGGTCCTTGATTAGGATTGAATAGGACCAGCGGTGGGGATATATATAGGTATATAGGACCCAGGATTTCCTGCAGAGCTTGTCATCTTTGGAGCATTCACCGTGGAAAATAAAAGAATTCCTCGCCCAGTAGTTCCCTGTGGCTACAGTACCACAAAGCTGTGTTCTTTGGACAGGTTTGGCTGCCCCAGCAGTCCATAAGAGATTTCCTCTTTGTCACTGAGCCACCATCATGAACAAAGTGTTTTGTCAGTTGGCCCGGACCTCCAAAGACTCAAGGGTCACGTTAGCAGGAAATTCCAGCTGCCAGTGTGGCTGTGAGGTGGCCATGCCTTAAAGAAACTCATTTTTGTTTTGAGTTGTCATCATCTTTTCTTGGGTTCAACAACTTTGGATGAAACTGCATCTATTGTTGTTTCTACACCTGGAATTAAGCTGTCCCACTGAGGATAGTCATGGCAACTCCAGGGAAAGACCATGGAAAATAATCAGAAAATCCTTCTGAGAGCCAGAGAAAGAACTCTGCCTTGCACGAAGGTGCTCAAAGTGTATCGGAGCCTGTGTCCACCTTGCATATGTACCAGGAGAAATCAGACTCCACCACGGGCCCAGTTCTCTTCACCCCATTCAGCTATAGTTCATCTACTGTTTATTTCTTTAGACCTGGGCCAGCCCATCCCCTATCCAGTACCTGCCCTGGGAGGAAGTATATAGAAGGTCTTCAACCCAGATGTGCTGATCATTGTACTCAGATAATTAGTGCTGCCTGGGACTTGATTTGTTTAACTCTTTGAATTCCCCACGTGTTCTTGGCTAATGCTAACTGATTTAATTTGGATTTGTGTCCCCACCCAAATCCCATGTCACATTGTAATCCACAATGTTGGAGGTAGGGCCTGGTGGGAGGTGACTTGTATCATGGGAGAGTGGAACCTTCATGACTAGTTTAGCACCATCTCATTGGTGCTGTTCTTATGATAGAGTTCTCATGAGATCTGGTCATTTTAAAGTGTGTGGCACCTCCCCACTCCCTCTCTTCCTCCTGCTCCAGTCATGTAAGATGTGCCTGCTTCCTCTTTATTTTCTGCCATAACTGAAAGTTTCCTGAGCTCTCCCCAGAAGTTGAGCAGATGCCAGCACCATGCTTCCTGTACAGGCTGTGGACCCGTGGGCCAATTAAATCTCTCTCTCTCCTTTTTTAAAATAAATTACTCAGCCACAGGTATTTGTTTATAGCAGTGTGAGAAGACACTAATACAGTTTAGTCCTTGATCTTGGTTCAGCCACCAATGCTCTGTCTTGTCAATCATGGTTGTCATACTCTTTCTAACCCTAATTGTAAATATTCCCTTTTAGAGTCCAGATAGTGGCCCTCTCCCAATCCCAGTCCCACTGATACCTAAAGCCCACCTGCCCACGGAAGGCAGCTTTTTAAATCAAGGCACCCTGACCCTGTCTGGGCTTCACTCCACCTTCCCTCAGGGTAAGACTCAAGCTCGAGGAGAGTGTGGGGCAATGGACAAGGTCAGACTCCAGAGCAAGATAAGCGATGGGATGGGGGTGGAGATGATGACCGTGTCTGTTGCCTGCATTTCCTAGTAGCATACAAATCACTCCAACATTTCCTGCTGTGATTAAAGCTATAAAAAATTGTGTGGAGGTCAAAATGAACTCATCAAAATGACTGGGTCAAAATGGCATTGATATAGGGGTTAAAAAGAAATCACTTAGGCAGATAGGATATGGGAGTCCTCAGTAAGGCTTTTCTTTTTAATGAAAAGCAGCCCCAAATCATTTTCTAACAAAGAGCAGCCAGTAAAGTTGAGCTGCAGACACAGACAAGCAAGCTGGGAGCTTGCATGGGGGAATGCTGGCAGGAACTAGGGACCGGACATGTTCAAGATGGCGGCTCCATCTTCCCTTTTCTGCCAGCCACCTGTACAGTAAGGAGCCGACAAAAGGGCGCCAACCAAGGGAAGAGTTCACTTGCATAATAAGATTAAGGTGGGATGACCAGCCTTCCCGCCCCCGCCCCTGCTATGTAAATGTCACAACTGATCCAACCGATCTGTGAGCCCTATGCAAATCAGACACCGACTCCTCAAGCCAGACTGTAAAATTGGGTTCATCCGCTATCAGATGGTCTTTTCCGTTCGGAAGACCCCTCTCTCTATAAAGAGAGCTGTTTTTCTTTCTCTTTTCTTCTGTCCATTAAACCTCCACTCCTAAACTCCTCGTGTGTGTCCCTGTCCTAAATTTTCCTGGCATGAAAGGATGAATCCAGAGTATATACCCCAGACAACATAGCCACTTCAGCACAATACACATACACACGCCAACTGCTCAGTCCTGGGTGACAATAACTGTTACAAGGCCACATTAATAACTCCTCATTTAGCAGTGTTTGTAAGTTTAAAGAGCACCTTCATATCTCATTTTTAAATTAATTCTAAAATTATATATTTTTAAATGTTTCAATGCTTCTGAAATTTATATATGTCTTACCTTCAGTGTTTTATAGTCACTATTGGCTAGACATCAGCAATTATGTAGCTGCCATTGCCTAAGCTTAAAAAACAAAAACAAAAAAACCAGCATCAAACTCTGTAGGGCAGGTGGCAGTCACCTGGAAAGGTCATGGAACAATCAGGGAGCTCTCTTATCATCCGTAGGGACTGTTATTTGGTGAGGGAGAAAAGAAGCGAAAAGTGAATCAGATGAGTATAGCAATTCCTAAAGTAGAAGTCAAAGAAGTCGAACTCTTCAATAATTACAGGGCCATCTTAAGAACTTAGCACCATTGGCTTTAGCTCTTTCATGGGTTCTTTCAAGAAATGCTGTATCGGCCGGGCACGGTCACGCCTGTAATCCCAGCACTTTGGGAGGCAGAGGCAGGCGGATCACGAGGTCAGGAGATGGAGACCATCCTGGCTAACATGGTGAAACCCCTGCTCTACTAAAAATACAAAAAATTGGCCTGGTGTGGTGGCGAGCACCTGTAGTCCCAGCTACTCAGGAGGCTGAGGGGGAGAATGGCGTGAACCCAGGAGGCGGAGCTTGCAGTGAGCCGAGATCACGCCACTGCACTCCAGCCTGAGCGACAGAGCAAGAATCCGTCTCAAAAAAAAAAAAAAAAAAAGCTGTATCATTAAAACTCTTCGTGGCACAGAGGACAGCTTATGTGGAAAAACACAGCTGTTGGCGACTCTGTATCAAAAAAGCGATTCAGATTAAGACGGCAGATAGGAGGCAGGGCTAGCTTGTAGCTCCCACTCGGATGGACAGAGCAGCATGTGGAGACACATCGTGAACTTTTGCTTCAAGAACTACCACAGGAACATACCAGGAAAGCCAAGAGAATCCAAAGACCATTTGAAGGAACTGGATCACCACTGAAGTCTCCCTGAGATGCCAAAAAACTGTGAGTCTTCTTGCTTTCCCAATGGCTAGGCTCATGGTCTGGGGCAAGTTCTCAGCCCTGGTCACTGGCTGCCTGGAAATAGATGGCGGGGCACAGCAGAAGTGAGACTGAATTTTAGGACTGCTGGCTGTATGGGAGCAGGGTGAGGGCTGTGACTGCTGGCTTTCCCCCACTTAGCTGGCCACTTGCATGACTCAGCAGAGGCAGCCGTTATCCCCCTGGCAACATAACTCCATTAGACTGGGAACCACACTCCTATCGCCTACAACAGCTACAGCAAGCCATGCTCAAGGAAAGACTGAGCTCAGACATGCCTATCCGTGCCACAACCTGGTGGCCTTTCTCTACCCACCCTGGTAGCCAAAGACAAAGATCATAATCTCTTGGGAGCTCTATGGTCCTGCCCACCTCCTGAGAAACCAGAATACTTAGCAAGGTGTCCTTAGGGCAAGTTTGCATTCCCCCCATAGGACTGCAGCTGATGTGCTCTTGAAAGCAACACCTCCTGGCTGGAGGGCAACCAACACAAAACCAGCACACTAAACAAAAACATTACAAAGGACCCCCACAGAGTCTACTTACCTCCCCTGCTACCTCTACTGGAGCAGGTGCTGGGATCCACAGCTGCAAGACCTGAAGACTGGACTCTTTGCAGACACTCCCCAGTACAAACCCAGAGCCCTGTAGCTCCACTGGGTGGCTAGACCTAGAAGGACAAAATCAATCACTAGGGTTCAGCTCTCAGGAAACCCCATTCCTAGGGGAAGGGGGAGAAAACCACATCAAGGGAGCACCCCATGGGACAAAAGAATCTGAACAGCAACCTATGAATCCCAGATCTTCCCTCTGACTTAGTCTACCCAAATGAGAAGGAACCAGAAAAACAATTCTGGTAATATGACAAAAAAAAAAAGGTTCTTTAATGCCCCCAAAAGATCATACCAGCTCACCAGCAATGGATCCAAACCAAGACAAAATCTCTGAATTGCCAGAAAAGAATTCAGAAGGTCAATGATTAAGCTAATCAAGGAGGCATCAGAGAATGGTGAAGTCCAACTTAAATCAAAAACATGATACAAGATATGAAAGGAAAATTCTTCAGTGAAATAAATAGCACAAATAAAAAACAATCACAACTTCTCGAAATCAAGGATGCACTTAGACAAATGAAAAAGGCATTGGAAATTCTCAGCAACAGAACTGAACAAGAAAGATTCTTGAAATTCTTTCCTTCGTCTTGACTTTAGAAAACCTGATGACTATGTGCGACTCTGAAGAAAGAACTTAAGAGCTCAGAGACAAGGCTTTTGAATTAACCCAATCCATAACAGACAAAGAAAAATAATTTAAAAATGAACTAAAACCTCCAAGAAGTTTGGGACTATGTCGATGTCCAAACCTAAAAATAATTGGTGTTCCAAGGAAGAAGAGGAATCTAAAAGTTTGGAAAACATATTTGAGGCAATAATGGAGGAAAATTTCCTCAGCCTTGCTAGAGATCTAGACATCTAAGTATAAGAAGCTTAAAGAACACCTGGGTAATTTATTGCAAAAAGATCATTGCCTAGGCACATAGCCATCATATTATCTAAAGTCAAAATGAAGGAAATAATCTTAAGAGCTGTAAGGCAAAAAATCAAGTAGCCTATAAAGGAAAACCTGTCAAATTAACAGGAGATTTCTCAGAAGAAACCCTACAAGTGAGAATAGATTGGGGTCCTATTTTTAGCCTCCTTAAACAAAACAATTATCAGCCAAGAAGTTTGTATCCAGCTAAACTAAGCTTTATAAATGAAGGAAAAATACAATATTTTCCAGACAAACAATTGCTGAGAAATTTGCCACTATCAAGCCAGCACTACAAGAACTGCTAAAAGGAGCTCTAAATCTTGAAACAAATCCTCAAAATACACCAAAATAGAACCTCTTTAAAGCATTAATCTCACATGACTTATATAACAATAACAAATTTTAAAAATAAGGTATTAAGGCAACAAATAACCTAGTGAATATAATAGTACCTCAAATCTCAACACTAACATTAAATGTAAATGGCCCAAATGCTCCACTTAAAAGATACCAAATGACAGAATGGATAAGAATTCAGCAACTAAGTTTTTCCTGGCTTCAGGAGACTCACCTAACACACAAGGACTCACATAAACTTAAGGTAGGCAGGTGGAAAAAGATATTCCATGCAAATGGACACCGAAAGTGAGCAGGAGTAGTTATTCTTATATGAGACAAAACAAACTTTAAAGCAACAGCAGTTAAAAAGACAAAGAGACATTACATAATGATAAAAGGATGAGTCCAACAGGAAAATGTCACAGTTCTAAATACATATGCATCTGACACTGGAGCTCCCACATTTATTGAACAGTAACTACTAGACAGAAGAAATGAGATAGATGGCAACACAATAATAGTGGGGGACTTTAACACTCCACTGATAGCACTAGACAGGTTATCAAGACAGAAAGTCAACAAAGAAACAATGAACTTAAACTATTCCCTACAAGAAATGGACTTAACAGATGTTTATAGAACATCCTATCCAATAACTGTAGAATATACCTTCTATTCATCAGCAAATGGAACATTCTTCAAGGTAGACCATATGATAGGCCACAAAACAAGTCTCAGTCAATTTAAGAAAATCTAAATTATGTCAAATACTCTCTCAGACCATAGTGGAAAAAAGTTGGAAATCAATTCCAAAAGGAACCCTCAAAATCATGCAAATACATGAAAATTAAATAACCTGCTCCTGAATAATCATTGGATCAATAATGAAATCAAGATGGAAATTTAAAAATTATTTGAACTGAACAATAATAGGAACAAAATCTATCAAAACCTCTGTGATACAGCAAAAGTAATGCTAAGAGGAAAGTTCATAGCATTAAATGCCTACATCAAAAAGTCTGAAAGACCACAAATAGACAATCCAAGGTCACGCTCCACAGAACTTGGGAAACAAGAACAATCCAAAATCAAACCCAGCAGAAGAAAAGGAATAACAAAGATCAGAGCAGAACTAAATGAAACTGAAACAAACAGACGACAAAAAAAAAATTACAAAAGATAAGTGGAACAAAAAGCTGGTTCTTTGAAAAGATAAACAAAATTGATAGACCGTTAGCAAGATTAACCAAGAAAAGAAGAGAAAATATTCAAACAAGCTCAATTAGAAGAAAAATGGGAGATATTGCAACTCATACTACAGAAATACAAAAGATTATTCAAGGCCACTGTGAGCACCTTTATGTGCATAAACTAGAAAACCTAGAGGAGACGGATAAATTCTTGGAAATATACAATCCTCCTAGATTAAACCACGAAGATATAAAATTTCTGAACAGACCAGTAACACGCAGTGAGACTGAAATGGTAATTAAAAAATTGCCAACAAAAAAAGCTCAGGAACAGACAGATTCACAGCTGAATTTTGTTAGACATTCAAAGAAGCATTGGTACCAATCCTATTCACACTATTCCACAAGATAAAAAGGGAATCTTCCCTAAATCATTATATGAAGCCACTATCACCCTAATACCCAAACCAGCAAAGGACATAGCAAAGAAAACAACAGACCAATATCCCTGATGAACATAGATACAAAAATCCTCAGCAAAATACCAGCAAACTGAATCCAACAGCATATCAAAAAGATAATCTACCATGATCAAATGGGTTTCATACCAGGGATGCAGGGATGGTTTCACATATGTAGGTCAATAAATGTGATATATCACGTAAATGGAATTAAAAACAAAAATCACATGATCATCTCAATAGACACAGAAAAAGCATTTGACAAAATTCAGCATCCCTTTTATTAAAACCCTCAGCAAAATTGGCATACCAGGGACATACCTTAAAGTAATAAGAGCCATCTACAACAACCATAGCCAACATTATACTGAATGGGGAAAAGGTGAAAGCATTCTGGCTGAGAACTGGAACAAGACAAGGATGCCCACTTTCACCACCTCTATTCAACGTAGTACTGGAAATCCTAGCCAGAGCAATCAGACAAGAGAAAGAAATCAAGGGCATCCAAATCAGTAAAGAGGAAGTCAAACTGTCACTGTTTGTTGATGATATGATTGTATACCTAGAAAACCCTAAAGACTCATCCAAAAAGATCCTATAACTGGTAAATGAATTCAGCAAAGTTTCAGGATACAAAATTAATGTACACAAATCAGTAGCTCTGCTATAGACCAACAGCAACTAAGCTGAGAATCAAATTAAGAATTTAACCCTTTTCCCAATAGCTGCAAAAATAAAAAAATAAAAAAAAAAAACAACAACAACTTAGAAATATACCTAATCCCAAGGACCTGAAAGACCTCTACAAGGAAAACTACAAAATACTGCTGAAAGAAATCACAGATGATACAAACAAATGGAAACATATCCCATGCTCATGGATGGGTAGAATCAATATTGTGAAAATGACCATACTGCCAAAAGCAATCTACAAATTCGATGCAATTCCCATCAAAATACCATCAGCATTCTTCACAGAACTAGAAGAAACAATCCTAAAATTCACATAGAACCAAAAAAAAAAAAAAAAAGAGCCTGCATAGCCAAAGCAAGACTAAGCAAAAAGAACAAATCTGGAAGCATCTCATTACCTGACTTCAAACTATACTATAAGGCCATAGTCACCAAAACAGCATGGTACTGGTATAAAAATAGGCACATAGACCGCTGGAACAGAATAGAGAACCCAGAAATAAAGCCAAATACTTATAGCCAACTGGTCATCAACAAAACAAACAGAAACATAAAGTAAAGAAAGGACATCCTATTCAATAAATGGTCCTAGGATAATTGGTAAGCCACATGTAGAAGAATGAAACCGGATCCTCACCTGTCATACAAAAGTCAACTCAAGAGGGATCAAAGACTTAAATCTAAGACCTGAAACCATAAAGATTCTAGAAGATAACGTCAGAAAAACCCTTCTAAACATTGGCTTAGGCAAGACTTTATGACCAAGAACCCAAAAGCAAATGCAACAAAAACAAAGAAAAATAGATGGAACTTAATTAAACTATGAAGCTTCTGCACAGCAAAGAAATAATCAGCAGAGTAAATAGACAACCCACAGAGTGGGAGAAAATCTTTACAATCTATACATCCAACAAAGGACTAATATCCAGAATCTACAACAAACTCAAACAAATTAGCAAGAAAAAAAGACAATCCCATCAAAAAGTGGGCTAAGGACATGAACGGACAATTCTCAAAAAAAAAAAGATGTACAAATGGCCAACAAGCATATGGAAAAATGCTCAACATCACTAATTATCAGAGAAATGCAAATCAAAACCACAATGCGATACCACCTCACTCCAGCAAGAACAGCCCTAATCAAAAAATCAAAAAGAAAATAAATGTTGGCATGAATGCTGTGAAAAGGGAACACTTTTACACTGTTACTGGGAATGTAAGCTAGTACAACCACTATGGAAAGCAGCGTGGAGATTCCTTAAAGAACTGAAAGTAGATCTACCATTTGGTCCAGTAATCACACTATTAGTTATCTACCAAGAGGAAAAGAAGTTATTATATGAAAAAGATACTTGCACACGCATGTTTACAGCAGCACAATTTGCAACTGCAAAAATATGGAACCAGCCCAAATGCCCATCAATCAGAGTAAATAAAGAAATGGTTCTATATATCTACCATGGAATACTACTCAGCCATAAAAAGGAGTGAAATAATGGGATTCACAGCAACCTGGATGGAATTGGAGGCTATCCTAAGTGAAGTAACTCAGGAATGGAAAACCAAACATCGTATGCTCTCATTCATATGTCGCAGCTAAGTTATGAGGACGCAAAGGCATAAGAATGATACATTGGACTTTGGGGACTTAGGGGAAAGGGTGGGAGGGGGTAAGGAATAAAAGACTACACACTGGGTACAGTGTACACTGCTTGGGCGATGGGTGCTCCAAAATCTCAGAAATCACCACTAAAGAACTTATTCAAATAACCAACCACCACCTGTTCCCCAAAAACCTATTGAAATTTTAAAAATTTTTTTAAGTGATTCAGCAGAGTCACGGTGTGAATCCAAAGTTGTCCGCAATTTTTCCTATGTTTCCCTTTTAGTAAGTGCGTAAAAGCAATCTATTATAAAACCTATGTCGAAATAAGACCAAAACATCTTTTTCAGTATGCATAAGAGAAAATTCCTGCATAATACAAAAATACTGTCTCATAGCTTGGCAGTGTTTTTTCTTTCTTACTAATGATGCATCTCATAGACACTGGCTCTCAGATCGTGTGTCCTTTGGTCATTGAGAAGTGGAAGACACTTTGCCCTCTAGTGTGGCTCACTGGTTCCCTTTTTGATGTGACATGGATTCTACTTGGGACAGATGAATCCATTTTTTCTGTTCTGATAGATTTATCTGTGACTGCAGAACATCCCTTACTTCTCTGGGACATTCACAGTGGCCACCGACATTAAGATCTAGGTTGATAAATGCTTGTAAAATCATCGTGACTTGTAAGAAGCCAAACTTGAAGATGGGATAGCAAGAAAACTGCCAAAGTAAAACACAACTGCCAATGCTGCCAGTTGGATGGTGAACAGGAGGGATGCTAAGCAATTCACTGCTCGGCCAGCAGCCTTGAGTAAGAAAAGTGTGGACAAGGAAAAGTTGCAATCAAAGCTCATGGAAATCAAGCTTAGTGGGACCACAGTTACCCTTCACGGGTTGTATATGGGTGCTCGCAAAAGTTCTTATGCCACAATGCACATGCCAGGATTGGATTGCAACTACATATTCAATGACTACCTTCCTTTTGGGGAAAGACACATGTTATTGCTATGGGTGACAGTATATCCATTTTCCTTCCCAATAGCTACCTAATTTCCTTACTGGGAATTACATTTCTGTTGAGCATTGTCTTGGCCCAAAGGCATCCTGGTTCCTGCCTCCCACTGCCTCTTCCCTCTCCATCTGCCTCATGCTCTGGTCAGGTTGAGTGGCTCAGCGACCCGAGCTTGGCCACCCAGTTTCTTGCTCTTGGGAACTTTGGATTTGGTGCATGTGAAACAGGGAAGGAGAGGAATTTCAGAGGTTAGACTCCCCACAGTAGTGCCAGGCATCGTCACAGTGCCTATTGAAAAGCTGTTGCTTTGTTTTACTTAGCATGACCCTCCTCTGCAGGTCTCCCATGGTTTTTGCTGTGCCAAACCTGTTCTTTCAGCTTCCCAGCAATTCCGAGAGCCCCAAATAATATCCCCTTAAATCTCTTATTGCTTTAAGTCAGAACCAGTTTTTATTACTTGCTGCCAAGAACCCTGGTTGATTCAATTGCATTTCATATGGAATTGGTTGTCTTAGTCTGCTAGGGCTAAAATCCCATAATAAAATCCCATAGACTGCATGGCTTAAACAACAGAAATATATTTTCTCACAATTCTGGAGACTGGGAAGTCCAAGATCAGGCTCCAGCAGCGTTTTGTTTCTGGTGAGGGCTGTTTCTGACTGGCAGACAGCAGCCATCTCACTGTGTGCTTACAGGGCCTCTTCGTGCATGTACAGAGGGAGTCTGTGTGTGTGTGTGTGTGTGTGTGTGTGTGTGTGTGTGTGTGTGTGTGGTGTGTGTGTGTGTGTGTGTGTGTGTGTGTGTGTGTGTGTGTGTGTGAGAGGGAGCACCCTGGTGTCTCTTCTAAAAAGGACATTAATGTTGTTGGATTAGGGCCCCACCCTTATGACTACATTTAACCTTAATTACTTCTTCCTAGGCTGCATACCCAAATACAGTCACACTGAGGATCAAGGCTTCAGTGTATGAATTTTGGGGAGACACAGTCAGTGTGTAACAGTGGTACCACAAAGGAAAAGAGAGGCTGCAGAATTTTCCCCAGAGTGTCCTCTTTTGTGCCATTAGAGAGAAGAGATGAAGGAATTAAATCTTTCTCTGGAGGTCTTTAAGAACACAATGATGTTACTTTTGACATAGGGTGGTCCTGACAAAAGGCAGAGTGGCATAATAGATGTGACTGTTGCAAACTTCTCCCCAGGACTTGATGAACTGTTTGCTGCAAAAGTTCAATAGGATAGCGTAGGCTAAGAACACAGAACTCCCCTCCAACTGTCCTCCCTCCTACTCTGTCTCTTTGAGCCACCAAAGGGGAGACATCCAGATTACTTTCATATCTTATTTATTTGTTTGTTTGTTTACTTTAGAGACAGGTTCTCACTATATGGCCTAGGCTGGCCTGGAACTCCTGGGCTCAAGTGATCCTCTCATCATGGCCCCCTGAGTAGCTGGAGCTACTCATGTGCACCACAGAATCTGGCTTTAATATTTTAAAGTTAAATTTTCTTTCATGGTTCCATACTTATTTTAGGCTTGTCAAATCAAGATCCCCCCAACCAACCCTGTTAATACATACCAATATTTTTATCTTGGAAACAATTTTGCTAACAGGCAGACATGCCACCTGGAAGGTGATGAGGTATGTATGTGCATTTATTTGGCATTCAAAATGAGTGCTTCCATTGATAAAATTATCTCAGACATTTCTTTACATATTTATTTATTTAGAGATAGGGTCTTGCTGTGTTGCCTAGGCTGGAGTGCAATGGTGCGATCATGGCTCACTGCAGCCTTGAACTCTTAGGCTCAAGTGATCTCCCACCTCAGCCTCTTGAATAGTTGGGATCATGGGTGTACACCACTGTGCCTGTCTTAATTTTTTATTTTTTTTTAATAGAGACAAGGTCTCACTCTGTTGCCCAGGCTGGTCCTGAACTCCTGAGCTCAAGTAATCCTCCTGTCTCAGCCTCTCAAAGTGCTGGGATTACAAGCATAAGCCACTGAGTCTGGCTCATTATACAATTAATAGAAACAGACAAAATTGAAGTGGCAACCAATGACAGATTTTAGAAGAAATATATGCTAGTCTCTGAAGGTGAGTCTTTCTTGGTGCTCTTGGTTGCCTATGCTAATAACATTCACCAGTGCAGGAAGACTCAGAATTGCCCACATGTGCAGGTGGTTTTGGAGGCTTTCTGCAGTACTGCCCTGGCTATTCTCTGTGTTGCAGTGGGGTAGGGATGGCGTACAATTGTTCTGGTTTCCTTAGCCCTGATCCACTGGATTCTCTAAGTAGGCACTATGCTTCCTGTGAGAATTAGACTTCTGAGTTCTCAGTAGAAGAACCCATAATATGAATTATTCTGCAAGTAGAGGTAATAAATTTAACTGTCTGAATATATTTTTCATGCAGCTGGCTAGGCTTAGCAGTTCTAGTTAGGATGCTGAATTAGCCCTCGAAGTACTCAGCAGGTGTTCATGTGGTGTCAGCAGTGGGAGTCTAACATACCAGTCTTTAAGTTCCTCCTGCTTTTCCTGGGTGTTATAAGAAATGGCTGTGGGGGGATCTGTCTAGTAAATCTTGGTCTAAAATTCGGCAGGAAAAAGGAAGGCAAAGGGGCAGTGCTCACATACCCAGTCATGAAAGTTTCTATCAGCTTTGCACAAGCTAACGTGAGATTAAATGTAAATACTTTCAAAAAGAGATGAAACTATAAAAGAAATGAACTTGGCCGGGCGCGGTGGCTCACGCTTGTAATCCCAGCACTTTGGGAGGCCGAGGCAGGCAGATCACGAGGTCAGGAGATCGAGACCACGGTGAAACCCCGTCTCTACTAAAAATACAAAAAATTAGCCAGGCGTGGTGGCGGGCGCCTGTAGTCCCAGCTACTCGGAGAGGCTGAGGCAGGAGAATGGCGTGAACCCGGGAGGCGGAGCTTGCAGTGAGCTGAGATCGGGCCACTGCACTCCAGCCTGGGTGACAGAGCGAGACTCCGTCTCAAAAAAAAAAAAAAAAAAAAGAAATGAACTTAATGGTAAGCACCATGGGTAAAGAGAAAGGCTAAGGTATTCAGTCTCTGGGCAGCACCTCTGAGTTCCACACTTAAGGATTTCTTCTGAAATAAAACTTGGTACCTGAAGCCTTATTTGCTCACATTTGATTTGGGAAAGGGTTGGCAGCAAGATATAAAAATGAGATCCTGTCTCCTGTGAAGTAGGAGAGATGGCTGGGAGCTGAAGTACCCATTGAGAAAGGAATAAGATACCGTGCAATAGTACATGGGAAGGTGACAGACAAAACCTCTTGCCCCTTTTGATCTAGAGTAGTGGTCTTCTAACTTGAGTCTGCGTAGTCTGCATCAGAGTTAACTGGGGCCTTGTTAAAACAATCTGGCTGGGCACGGTGGCTCATGCCTGTAATCCCAACACTTTGGGAGGCTAAGGCGGGCAGATCACTTGAGATCAGGAGTTCAAGACCAGCCTGGCCAACATGGTGAAACCCTGTCTCTACTAAAAATACAAAAAAAGTAGCCAGCTGTGGTGGCAGGCGGCTGTAATCCCAGCTACTCAGGAGGCTGAGGCGAGAGAATCTCTTGAACCTCGGAGGCAGAGGTTGTAGTGAGCTGTGATCGCACCACTACACTCCAGCCTGGGCAACAGAGTGAGACTCTGTCTCAAACAAACAAACAAACAAAAAAAACCCCACAATCTGCTGTCCCCCCACTATGAGTTTCTGATCCAGTAGGTCTAGGGTGGAGCTATAGCATTTGCATTTCTAGTAAGTTCCCAGGTGAGGCTGAGGCTGCTGGTTTAATAACCACACTTTGAGAACTGTCAATCCAAAATACTCTGTTGGTAAATGCAGTGTGTGAGGTAGAATTCAGAGCCTCGTGCCACCTCCCAGGTGCTAACACCGCTGGCTCTCTTTAGTGCCTGATTTGCAAACCTATTTAGGTCGTTGCTTGGGCCCAACTTTTATAGGCTCTGTTTAAAATATCTGCAGGTAAATCTTGAAAGAAAGTAAGTCAAATATCTATCTTGACTCTCTAGAATTTATTCCCT
Source organism: Hylobates moloch (assembly GCF_009828535.3). Classification (NCBI taxonomy): domain Eukaryota; kingdom Metazoa; phylum Chordata; class Mammalia; order Primates; family Hylobatidae; genus Hylobates; species Hylobates moloch. The sequence continues at coordinate 95,566,314 of NW_026652278.1, forward strand.
GCTTCCATCAGACAATATTCCTGCATATAGGAGATATTAGTGGAAGCTTTCTCTTGGAGACTAAAGAATAAACACATCAGGAGACAGCTCAGGCATGGATGTCCTTGGCATTAAACATAAAAATTAGGAAATGTGGCTCCAAGAACAGATAGTACAGAACAGCTCCTGTAATTTAGAGCAGTCTTGATAGTGTCAAGGTCCCAGCAGTGTCCATGATTTGAGCCTCAAATCTCTTTTCTTTGGCAGGCTCTTCCAGGCTGCCTCAGCAAGCTGCTAGTGCCATTGTGGCAATATGGGCCTCACTCTGGTTCTCACTGGTCTAGATAAATTCTTTTTGTTACAAACAGTTCAAGGACTTCTGCTGCTCAGTGAGTCAGGCAAGGTTTTGGGGCTAGTAAGTCAGCGAGTTTTCAACTATTCTGTTCTGAGAAACTTTACACTCTTAAACATCATTAGGGACCCTAAAGAGCTTTGTTTATGTGAATGATACCTATCAACATTTACCACATAAGAAATGACAAGTGAGAAATTTATAAAATATGTATTAATTCATTTAAAAATAACTACAAAACAATACATGTTACCTTTCAAACATTTTAACATATTTTATAATTTAAAAAACCCGTATTTTTCAAAACAAAGAAAATTAGAAGGGTAGTCTTGTTTTATGTGTTTGCAAACCTCTTTAATGTCTAGCATAATAAAAGACTACTGGATTCTCATATCTGCTAAAGTCACTGGAAAAGGGAGGAGCATTTTATTAGTCTTTTCAGATAATTATGGATATTTTTCCTGGTTATTACATCAAAACTCAACAAGTGGTAGTTTCTTGGCTGGCACGGTGGCTAACACATGTAATCCCAGCACTTTTGGAGGATGAGACGGATGGTTCACTTGAGGTCAGGAATTCAAGACCAGCCTGGCCAACATGGCCAAACCCGCATGTCTACAAAAAAAAAAAAAAAAGTAAATACAAAAATTAACCATACGTGGTGGCACATGCCTGCAATCCCAGCTACTCGGGATTACAGTAGCTGGGTAGGAGAATCTTTTGAACCTGGGAGGTGGAGGTTGCAGTGAGCTGAGACCGCGCCACTGCACTCCAGCCTGGGTGACAGAGCAAGACTCCATCTCAAAAACAAACAAACAAACAAAAACAAGAGGTAGTTTCTTTAAGATTTGTTGCAATGTGGAATCCAAGACCATATCAAGGAACTATTCATACTTTTGTTTCATAAAGTCCATGGGTCTTTCTTGCACCATAAATGAATCTTTTCCCATACTCAATGTTTAAGATGTAATAAAATTTATAATATTTACTGCTCATCTAAGGTGTCTTTTTTTTTTTTTCTTTAGAGACGGGGTTTCACTCTGTTGCCCAGGCGGGAGTGCAGTGGCACAATCATAGCTCACTGCAGCCTCAAATTCCTGGCTCAAACGATCCTCCCATGTCAGCCTCCCATATGTTGGGATTACAGGTGTGAGCCACCACACTCAGCCCTGGGGGGTCCTTAAGTGAGACGTTTTCTCCCTCTGAATGTGTAGTGGCAAAAAGCATAGTGACTACTAGTAAAGTTTGGTGCCACTGCCTTGGTTTATGCTAAGATGCCAGCAGTTTTACCCATAGTTTCTGTATGAATGTCAACACAGTGGAAAGGTAAATAATATTTACTCTCATTGAAAATAGTTTTGGTGCCATGGAACCCCTGGAAAGGTCTCAGCAGCTCTCAAAGTGTCATGGACCACAACCTAAAAACAACTATGTTAGGAGAATGAGATAAGTGTTGCATCCTACAGTTTTTTCTTTTGTTTTTTTCTGAGACAGGGTGTCACTTTGTCACCCAGGCCAGAGTGCAGTGGCATAATCTTGGCTGACTGCAACATTTGCCCCCCGGGTTCAAGTGATCCTCCCACCTCATCCCCCTACTAGTTGGGACTACAAGCGAGTGCCACCACACCCGGCTAATTTTTGTATTTTTATTAGAGACAGGGTTTCACCATGTTGGCCAGGCTGGTCTCGAACTCCTGACCTCAGGTGATCCACCTGCCTCGGCCTCCCAAAGTGCTGGGGTTACAGATGTGGGCCACTATGCCCAGCCCCATCCTGCATTTTTATCTTGCTGCCTTTTTTATCCTTTTATCTTTCAGTGGGATTGCTGAAGACAGTCCGAAGATCACTTTACAACTCTTCTAGATCTGGCAAGGTGGCTAAGACCTGTAATCCCAACATTCTGGGAGGCTGAGGCAGGAGGATTGCTTGAGGCCAGGAGTTTGACACCAGCCTGGGCAATATAGCAAGACCCCATCTCTAAAAAAAAAAAACCCACTCTTTTGTTTTATTCACAGCATCTGATTACAAGACAAAACAAATCACTTAAAGAAAAAGAAAATTGCAAAGTCTTTTAAATATAATAAAAATAGTAATGAGTAACCCAATGAGGAGTTGCTCTCCTGGCAGTCAGATCATGAAAGACAGTGCACTTTAGAATACACAGAAAAGTATAGGCTTTACTTGCTGTAAATGTATAGAAACTTTTATGAGAAACTTAAAGAAAGAGAATGCATTGATGTCCATCAATTGATATCCATCCTCCACAAACAACGGCTGAAGTTGTTTCTATTTGGTGGAAGCAGTGGGCAGAGCTGGGAATTCTGGGAACCCGGTGGTGCTGAGGAGCCAAGGTGCAGGGAATGAGCACAGAACTGAGACTTAGGGGAGCATCCTAGAGCAGGGGCGGGTGCCAGGGAAGCTCAGATGGAAGGAGCCCCAGCCACTCTCCCTCCTGCTTAGCCAACCCCTGTGCCGTCTGTCCCTCCCCAGCCACATGACACACCAACTGAACTGGGTCAGTCACTCCAAAGTCCTGGAAGATCTGAGAGCCCCAGAGCCTTGCTTCCTGGCCTCAGACTTGAATTGAGACCCAGCACTTCCTTGAGCTTGGCTTTTTTGACCAGGTTTCCTAGACCGTGTGATATTTTGTTGTGGATATTCCATCAACTTCACAGGGTAGAGTATGTACAGCAACCAATTCCTGGGGCCACAGGGATTCCTGTGGAGACTTAAGATCCCCAGAGAACATGTTTGTGGTACAGGCATGGCCTGGATGCCTTATTATTGCAGTCAGGGATCCCAAAACGTGCTTTATTAAAAAGTCTCTGCTCAGAGAGCATATTGGCACCATTGATGCTTTTGATGCTTAGAACTGAGGAAACTCGGCCGGGTGTGATGGCTCACGCCTGTAATCCCAGCACTTTGGGAGACCCAGGCAGGAGGATCACCTCAGGTCAGGAGTTCAAGACCAGCCTGGCCAACATGGTGAAACCCCATCTCTACTAAAAATACAAAAATTAGCCAGGCATGGCGGCGCCACCTGTAATCCCAGCTACTTGAGAGGCTGAGGCATGAGAATCGCTTGAACCTGGGAGGCAGAGGTTGCAGTGAGCCGAGATCGTGCTACTGCACTCCAGCTTGGGTGACAGAGAGAGACTTTGTCTCAAAAAAATATATAAGTAAATAAAGAACTAAGGAAACTCAGGCCGTCCAGTGCAGCTGCCCATCATCCCCTTCCCAGTAAAAATGGAAGCAGCCATCAGATTCTTTTCTTAGGGTTAAACTCAGTGTTCGACACTTGGGGCAGAGACCAAAGTGAGTGGAAGAGAAAGTTTTGTAAAAACATCAGAACCAGTTATGATGGAAGCAAGACTCTCTGGTGACGTGTGAAGGAACCCCAGAGACCACCAAACGAAGCTACTTCCCATGCAGCGGGAGGCAGAGATGTTGTTCCATCCGTTCATCTTCAGCCCCCACCCAAGTATCCAGCACATAGTAGGTACTCAATAAATATCAGGTGAGTAAAGGAATGGATTGCTGGGTCATCGGAAGCAGAGCAAGGGGATCTTGGCTGTGAGGGAGAGGGCACACTCCTCTCTGCATCTCCTGTCCCTGAGTTTGGAGTCTGAGGTGTCTAGACCTGACTGATGATGTTTCCAGGCATTGCCAGACACTGCCAGGCATTGCAGATGGACTTGGCCCCTTCCAGGCAGGGAGCAGGATAAAGAATCAGGCATCCCAGAAAGGAGAGGATGGCATTTTGATGCCAGACTGTCTGATGGCATGTTGAGTTTCTTTCTCTTCCATGATTCATAAACATTTAGTTTAATGTTCCAGTGCTATCAGAATTGTCTTGTGGAAAATAAACAGGAATTTATCTCCACACTGGGGTCAGAGCTTTAAAGAAGAGTAGATCCTTAGAGGCTGGCCTGAAAAAGCCCTAAGAGGAAGATTTTTCAGGAAGCCAGGTGTCAGGATTACAAGGGCCCAGCTGTCCCTCTTCAGAGATTATTACTTATTTGATTCACCTTTTTTTTTCTTTTAAGAAGAAAGTCAAAATTTTGTCTGAGTGCAGTGGCTCATGCCTGTAGTCCCAGTGCTTTGGGATATGGGAGGATCACTTGAGCCCAGGAGTTAGAGACCAGCCTGGGCAACATAGCAAGACCTCCAGCTCTACAAAATAAAAATTTAAAAATTAGCCAGGTGTGGTGGTCTGTGCCTATAGTCCAAGCTATTTGGGAGGCTGAGGCAGGAGGATTGCTTGAGCCCACTAGTTCAAGGCTTCAGTGAGCTATGATTGTACCACTGTACTCCAGTACTCCAGCCTGGGTGACAGAGCAAGACCCTGTTTCTTAAAAAAAAAAAAAAAAAAAAAAAAAAAAAAAAAACAGGGCCGGGGCTGCAAGGCTAGCACGCCAGCACTTTGGGAGGCCGAGGTGGGTGGATCATTTGAGGTCAGGAGTTCAAGACCAGCCTGACCAACATGGTGCAACCCCGTCTCGTCTCTACTAAAAATACAAAAAATTAGCCAGGCATGGTGGCAGGCGCCTGTAATCCCAGCTACTAGAGAGGCTGAGACAGGAGAATTGCTTGAACCTAGGAGGCGGAGCTTGCAGTGAGCCAATATCACGCCACTGCACTCCAGCCTGGGCGACAGAGCGAGACTCAGTCTCAAAAAAAAAAAAAAAAGAAAAAGATAAAAAGTCAAAGTTTTGCCTTGCCAGGTTCTCCTTGACCAACTTGATCCTGTTCCTTCCTGTAGCTTAGCATGAACTGAAGTCCTGCAGGAAGCAGCGTCTGTCAAACACACATTTGACGTTGACCCAAGCCTCTACCGGTAACATCTGATTGCAGCACATCAGAGCATTGTCCCTACTGGGTCATCAGCCTCAAGACAGGCTGCAGGAGATGGAGCCACCCATGTGGCAGGAGCCGATGCTCCAGCTGCTTTGAGAACATGTCACATAAGTGTGTGCTGCTGACGTCAATATCACACTAATAACACAGGGTATCAGTTAAGTGCAAAATATTTTCACAGGCAGCTTTCTTAGGGCCACTAGTTTTTATTTTATTTATTTATTTGTTTGAGACAGGGTCTCGCTCTGTCACCCAGGCTGGAGTGCAGTGGCGCAATCTTGGCTCACTGCAGCTTCAATCTCCTGGGTCCAAACGCTCCTCCCGTTTCAGCTTCACAGGCAGCTGAGACCACAGGTGCACACCACCACCCCCAGGTATTTATTTTTATTTTTTATAGAGATGGGATCTCACTATGTTGCCCAGGCTGGTCTCATACTCCTGGGCTCAAGTGGTCCTCCTGCCTCAGTCTCCCAAAGTGCTGGGATTACAGGCATGCGCCACCACGCCCTACCTACCCACTGGTTTTAAGTCAACTTAAAAACCCTTCAGTTGATCCTCCTGTCAACAGATATTTTTCAGGAAGGGGCCTCCACAAGAAGAGAGTGGGTGAGCTCTCCTGGTTACTGACTGCAGCAGCCACAGGGAGTTCCAGGACTAATTCAGTTCCGTAGCTGGGTTTCTACATTTAGATATCTACAAAGGCAGTCTGTATTTTTATAATTCTCTGATTAATTGGTGGTTGTGGCTGGCATTTGGATTTTTTTTTTTGTCTTTGCAACTCTGTATATAATAATGTTTAAAAAGTTTGTGTCGGCCGGGCGCGGTGGCTCATGCCTGTAATCCCTGGAGGCCGAGGCGGGCGGATCACGAGGTCAGGATATCGAGACCATCCTGGCTAACACGGTGAAACCCCGTCTCTACTAAAAATACAAAAAATTAGCCGGGTGTAGTAGCGGGTGCCTGTAGTCCCAGCTACTCGGGAGGCTGAGGCAGGAGAATGGCGTGAACCTGGGAGGCAGAGCTTGCAGTGAGCCGAGATCACACCACTGCACTCCAGCCTGGGCGACAGAGCAAGACTCCATCTCAAAAAATAAAAATAAAAAAAAGTTTGTGTCAGATTTAATTAGAAACAAATTTCACAGCACATTCATCTGCTTGGTCTCACTCCCCTGGACTCCCACTAGTAATTTTGTCATAGATCCTTTTCTCAATGGCAGCCAAAATCTCCCAACACAATAGAAGTATAGTTTCCAGGCAGAGAACTTGGGCTCTGGAGTTTGACGGACCCGCTCAAGCTCTGTTTGAACTCTGTAGCCACGCCTTCGGCCGGCTACTTAATTATGCCGGCCCTCATTTTCTGATCTATAAAGTGGGCATGGTACTACCATAGCTCCAAGAGCAGCTGTGAGGACTGGTGGGTGGTCATCTATGCAGGGCATCTAGCAAAGTGCCCAGCCCATAGTAGGGGCTCAACAAATAATAAAAACTACTTTTAAAAATAATTTTAACCGCCAGGCACGGTGGCTCACGCCTGTAATCCCAGCACTTAGAGAGGCCGAGGCAGGTGATCACCTGAGGTCAGGAGTTCGAGACCAGCCTGGCCAACATGGTGAAACCCCGCCTCTACTAAAAATACAAAAATCAGCTGGGCGTGGTGGCACCTGCCTGTAATACCAGCTACTTGGGAGGCTGAGGAAAGAGAATTGCTTGAACCCAGGAAGCAGAGGTTGCAGTGAGCGGAGATCGTGCCACTGTACTGCAGCCTGGGTGACACAGTAAGACTCCGTCTCAAAAATAATAATAATAACAATAATATTAACCATATTTAATGGTATATGTGTGTCTGAGGTATGGGATGTATGTGTGTCAGTGGTGTGTGCATCTGATATGTGTGTGTGTTTCTGGGAAAAGAAAAAAATGATGTGTGTGTGTGTGTGCATGCGTGTGTGTGTGCATGCATGTGTGTGTGTGTGTGTGTGTGTGTGTACACATGCATGTGTGAAGTTCTTGGCTTCGTAAAGAAGGGGTCTTTCCTCACTTTCTCACCGTGGGCCTGCATATAGCTGTCTGTCCACCCCAGGTTGGTGTCCACCTAGCCTCGTTTGAGTACTTCAGCCCCTCACACCTGTGCATCCTGGACCTTAGATCCACATCTCGGGGAGAAGGAAGACCTTGCCCTGGGATGAGAAGAGACCAGCTGCATTCCTTGCTTCAAAGCAAACCAGCACTTCCTGAGCTCCACAATGACAGGCCCACCCTTTTCCTGGCCCGAGTGTTTATTACTCCTTTTTCTGGTGTCCAGGGACTTCGATTGAGCTCTCCTCACCTAACTCTCTTCAGCAGCAGCCTGGGTGGCACCATTATCCCATGTCCTCACTGCACCCAGGGACCAGTGGGCCCTGCCATTCTTGCCTGCTACCTTGCAGTCTCTAGAGTAAACCTGCCTGGGTCTGTGTGGGATCAACTGAGCCTTTTGTGAATAGCTCATTCACAATGTCAGTTGCAGTGTGCAGGGCCTTACAGAGCACCTGCTAGAATATTCAGCATCAAATATTCTCTAGTTGGGTGCTCAGCGTGACAATGCTGCATTGGCAAATGAACCGTCAACACTGGGACAGACGTCTGTAATTAGACAAACTCGGCAGGGAGCTGCCTTTCGTCTCCTGCCCTTGGTGGGTTTGGATCCATGCCTTTTAAATCTCATGTAGCAGATTTAGAATGAGGACTCCAGAACGAAATGCATGTGTCCCATGAATTATAGCCCTACCGCCCCACTAATTCCAAGCCATACATTTTATAATTTTATACTTCTACCTAAGTGTGGCCAGCATGTGTGTATGCCACCAGCTGGAGACACCGTCTGAAGCAAGTTTGGCGCCAAATGGAGTTTGGCCTCATCCCACCCAGATGAAAACAGAAAGTAATGATTTGATCACTATGAGATACATTAATTTGGCTCCAGGCTGAAATTCTTTTATAGGTACTTATAGTTTGAGGATAGCACTGCTGAGTCTGGAACAAGAAAACCACAGGCACAAAATCATAAGAACCCCTAAGCCTAGTGAAAGAACATTCTAGACCAAGACTGCGAGGTAGGAAGGGTGCCTTTCCTCTGTCTCCCTCCTCACCTCTTAGGTCTCAATACCTGGGCCTGTGACTGACCTAGCAACAAAGAGAGCATGGGAGACATGTGGCCTGTGTGGATGGTGCTATCAAGGACATACTTTAAAACGGAATATGTTGGGTTGTGCCTATGAAAAAGGCCGTAACAGCATGAACTACAATTTCTTTGGTTCCTGAGGTTTTGTGACGATCCCTTTGGAGCCGTGGCAGTGTGGGATTCAGGGCACCCTCAGGGGGATGCAGTCACCAAAATGCTGCAAAGAATCTCATTACAGCACATTTTCCCTTTTAATTTATTCTCCTGGCAGATTGCAAACTGGAGCTGCAATGCTGATTCTTAGGTGTTTCTACCACGTCAGTGTATGCTACTTTGACATGTAACTAAAAATTTTGTTGCTTTGATCTTTCTTTCTCTTTCTTTCCTTTCTTTCTTCTTTCTTTTTCTTTCTTTCTTTCTTTCTCTTTCCTTTTTTCTTTTCTTTCTTTCTCTTTCTTTCTTTCTTTCCTTTCTTTCTTTATTTTTTCCTTCCTTCCTTCTTTCCTTCTTTCTTTCTCTCTTCTTTCTTTCTTTCTACCGGGTCTTGCTCTTTGCCCAAGCTGGAGTGCCAGCCATGGCATGATCATAACTCACTGAAACTTCTGCTTCCCAGACTCAAGTGATTCTCCTGCCTCAGCCTCCTGAGTAGCTGGAATTACAGGTACCCACCACCATGCCCGGCCAACTTTTGTATTTTTAGTAGAGATGGGGTTTCGCCATGTTGGACAGGGTGGTCTCGAACTCCTGACCTCAAGTGATCTGCCCACCTCAGCCTCCCAAAATGCTGGGATTACAAGTATGAGCCACTGCGCCTGGTGCTCTCGTTGTTCAGTTGTGTAAAATTGCCCCAGAATTTGAGGTTTCCCTACACATTCCATCTCATCAGAGGGTGGATGCTTGTGGCTCACAAAAGCACTCACTCTTGCCATGCACAGAGGCTATGATTGACAAGGAAACCTGTCCTGAGAGTGAGATGACAGGGTTCCTGTCATCTTTGGGGTCTACCAATGACAGTGTCTCTCGATCTCAAGCCCTGACCATTGAACATCACTGTGTGGAGGGCGTGACTTATGCCTGAACCTGGAGCAGAGAGGGCTGGCCCCAGCCCTCTGTCTGCCTCCACTGGGACAATGTGTCTGACCATATTGGGCAGCAATTATTTGCTGGTGCTTTTGCCACATCCACAGCCAGGCTTCGGGTTGCCAGCAAAACCCCCTTGAGACTGTGTACAAGATGTTGTAGGTGTGTGTTGTGAGGTTTTTTCACGATGTGATCATGTCATTCAGGCATTCTTAAATGGTTAAAAACAATGTTGGTTTATTTATTTTAATAGAGACAGGGTCTTGCTGTGTTGCCCAGGCTGGTCTCAGACTCCTAGACTCAAGCTATCCACCTACCTCAGCCTCCTGAGTAACTGGGACTACAGGTGAGCACCAGCACACCCAGCTAATTAAAAAAAAAAATGGAGAAACAGGATCTCCTTCTGTTACCCATGCTGGTCTCAAACTCCTGGGCTAAAGCGATCCTCCCTCCTCAACCTCTCAAAGTGCTGGAATTACAGGCATGAGCCACCACACCCAGATGATAACATTAAGAACTTCTGACATTGTGACTTTAGGCTGTGTCCATTTACATCCCTGCCCTTCTTCTAGATTTTCTCTGGACGTCACTTCCCCCATCAATTCTGTCCACTCATTTTGTTAAATTCTTAGGACCCTAATCCTGGGCCTATTGGGTGGTCACATGAGGTGAATAGACCTCCGAGGCATCCACCCATGACTCTCCCAGGGCACATGTGTCTGGCGGCCGCGTTCCTTATGACATGCGCGGAAACTCAGGGGGTGCTGGACCATCCCTGAGTGGCGAGTGGAGACACTGGGCTCTGAGCCTGAAGAGGTTCCTTGCAGTTCATCAAGAGATGGTTGACAGTAGGGCGTGAGGATCCGGTTTTACTAGTGGGCTCATGTGTCAGCTGAGTCAGGGGTCCCAGGCGCTCTCTGCTGGTCTCTCACTGGTAGCTTCATTTCCAGTCACAGTGTGTGTGCGGGTCAGGGGGTGGGGGGCAAGGTTTGCCCACTCTTCAGGCAGAGCCTTGGACTTGAGGGGCCTTCCAACAACAGGGCTAGCATTGCCCTGTTCAGCAAACAAAGTGGAAGAGGGCAGGAGTGAGACTGGGCCTTGGTTTTTCTAACTCATTTTCCTGAAATGAGAGCCAAAAGAGGCCGGGCGCAGTGGCTCACGCCTGTAATCCCAGCACCTTGGGAGGCCAAGCTGGACAGATCACGAGGTCAAGAGATCGAGACCATCCTGGCCAACATGTTGAAAGCCCGTTTCTACTAAAAATGCAAAAATTAGCTGGGCGTGGTGGCACACGCCTATAGTCCCAACTATTCATTAGGGAGGCTGAGGCAAGAGAATCGCTTGAACCTGGGAGACAGAGGTTGCAGTGAGCCAAGATCGTGCCACTGCACTCCAGCCCGGCAACAGAGCGAGACTCCATCTCAAAAAAAAAAAAAAAAAAAAGAGCCAAAAGTTGAATTCTCACATGGAGCTAACCTAAGCAGCAACACTTCAGGCAGACAAAGGGGTGCAGAGATGAAAACCCCCAACACCCAAATTTCCCAAGTTGTAAATAGTTTTCTTCTGAATACACTTTACGTCAGAAATAAAATCCTCTGGATTGTAGACAGTCACAAGCACTCTGGAACCAAGTTATTGTGGTCCAACTTGAGAGGAGCCTAGACTAAAACCTGGATATTCACTTCCCAAGATCTCTTTTCCAGAACTGTCCAGAAAGTCATGAAACCTACCATCAATTTTTCCATCAATCTTTGGTTGAGGAAAACTGGCCTCGTAAGTTAAGGAGAAAGTTCTTTTTTCTTTTTTATTTATTTATTTATTTTGGGACGCAGTCTCGCTCTGTCGCCTAGGCTGGACTGCAGTGGTGCGATCTCGGCTCACTGCAAGCTCCGCCTCCCGGGTTCACGCCATTCTCCTGCCTCAGCCTCCCGAGCAGCTGGGACTACAGGCGCCGGCCACCACTCCAGGCTAATTTTTTTGTATTTTTAGTAAAGACGGGGTTTCACCGTGTTAGCCAGGATGGTCTCAATCTCCTGACCTCGTGATCCGCCTGCCTCAGCCCCCCAAAGTGCTGGGATTACAGGCGTGAGCCACTGCGCCCGGCTGAGAAAGTTCTTTTTAATCATTTCTTGTTCTCCCCTCCCCAGTCCGACCTGAAAATAGCCTTCCCTTTGATAGATAAAAGACACCTCTTGACAATTACTGAAATGAGGGTATATTATTCTTTTGCTTAACTTGTTTGATTGTACCCGAAACTGGAAGAGGGCTGTGTTTTCTGCAGCATCTGATTAACAATGAGTACATATATCCAAGGTCCTTTGGGGGCTCAGAGTAGTAGGGGCATTGAAACTAAGAAGGGATTTTAGCCTTGAGCTGCCTTAAATACTTGTCAGAACAGGGCAGTTGGGGAGAAAAATTAATAAAGGATTTGAAACCCGGTTCACAACCAGAAGTGGACCCTGAGTCAGGGCCAGGAAGAGAATCTGAGAACCCCAGCCTTACTTAGTGGCCCTACTCCCACCAAGCCGTGCATCCTGGGGCACGCCACTGTTGCCTGTTTACTGCTTGGCTAGAAGCAGAAAAAGATGCTGAAAAATGTTCTGGTATTAAAAGAATTCCTTCCTTCAATCCCAAGTTTTAAAATTTATGAAGAACAGAATATAGTGATTTGTGACAATGTGGATGAACCTGGAGGACATTATGCTTAGTGAAATAAGCCAAGCACAGAGAGACAGAAGCTGCATGCTCTTTTTTATTTGTGGAATCTAAAACACTTGAGTTCATAGAAGCAGAGAGTAGAATGGTGCTTACCAGGGGCTCAGGGTGTGGATGGGGAGGGGAGGACTGGAAGATGTGGTCAACGGATACAAAATTTCTTTCAGACAGGAGGAATAAGTTCAAGAGATCTACTGTACAATGTGGTGACTATAGTTCATCACAGTGTATTGAATACTTGAAAATTGCTAAGAGAATAGATTTAAATGTTCTCAATATAAAAAATAACTGGGTGGGCACAGTGGCTCACACCTGTAATCCCCGTACTTTGGGAGGCCAAGGCAGGTGGATCCCTTGAGGTCAGAAGTTCCAGATCAGCCTGGCCAACATGGTGAAACCCTGTCTCTACTAAAAATGCAAAAATTAGCTGGGCATGGTGGTGGGCGCCTCTAGTCCCAGCTACTCTGGAAGCTGAGGCAGGAGAATTACTTGAGCCCAGGAGGTGGAAGTTACAGTGAGCCGAGATTGCACCACCGCACTCCAGCCTGGGTGACAGAGCGAGACTTCATCTCAAAAAAAAAAAAAAAAAGAGAGAAATGATTTATGTTAATTAGCTTGATGCAATCATTTCACAGTGCATATATGTATCAGAACATCACATTGTGCACTGTAAATATACACAATTTCTATTTGTCAATTAAACCTTAATAAAGCTGAAAAAATATAGTTCAAATAAAGTACTTCAAATTCTCTTGCACAGTAAGTTAGATATAGGAAAGGAGATTGCCTGTTTAAAGCCAAAATGCAGGTACCAGTTCTCATGGCAAATTCAGAGATCCACACTGAGCCCCAAACCTGGTTAAGCCTTCACTGATGTGTGACTTTGAACAGATGACTTAACTTCTGTGTGCCTCAGTTTCCTCACCTTCACTCTGTAGATAGTAACTTGCCTCGGGGGTTGTCATGAGGATTAAAGGGGTTAATATATAGAATGGCTGGAGTACTAATTGGCTCACAGTAAGCACTAGATAGGGGCTAGCTATGATTGCAGAAATCCCTTCCTTCATCTTATAGGATACCAGAGTCGGAATTGCTAGACCTTTAAGGGTGCAATCCACCCCACCTCTTCGTTTCCCTGCCAGAATTCTATTCCAGACAAAAGTCTGTTTCTCTTCATCTTAAAGGTCTCTGAGAAAAGAGAGTCCACCAATTCCTCAGTTATCTGATTGGTAATAATCCTTCCTTCCATTCAGAAAGTTTTCCTTATAAGTAAATTAACCTCTCTTCTGGAAATTAAAGCCATTTCCTCTCATGTAAGCCATGCTAAGATAGAGAAGTGCTTTTCTCCTATATTTAAGGGCTCTATTAAACCCCATTTTCTGCCATTTTCTGGTTTTTCTTCCCCTGGAAAGAATGAGAATCAGTTGCCTTTTCTCTGGAGTGCATTCGTATTACCTACTTGATATGCCCTTGTTTCTTGCTTTCTTGTATTCTATAACACCACTCTTAAAAACCAAAGCCACAACTGAAATGAGTCAATTCTGACAATTTTTGTTGATGCCCCAGGTGAGGGAGAAATGCCTGCATAATTCTGGCCCATTTCACTGCTGCTTAATTTTGGTGTTATATATACTGTTTTCACGCCCATGATCAGAGATACCAATAATTGGCTCCCACATCCCAACTACAGGGTGAGTTCTTGACCTTTTCTCATGTTTTATTGTTTTATTCTACTTGTCACTCTCCATTTCTAGATCTTAGGATACATTTGAGTCTGTGTGATATGCTAGAATCACATCTAAATTTGGACTGATTTTTTTTTTTTTTTTTTTTTTTTTTTTTTTTGAGATGGTGTCTCGCTCTGTCACCCAGGCTGGAGTGCAGTGGCGCGATCACGGCTCACTGCAACCTCCGCCTCCCGGGTTCAAGCGATTCTCCTCCCTCAGCCTCCAGAGTAGCTGGGGCTACAGGCATGCACCACCACGCCAGGCTAATTTTTGTGTTTTTAGTACAGACAGGGTTTCACCGTGTTGGGCAGGCTGGTCTGGAACTCCTGACCTCATGATCCACCCGCCTCAGCCTCCCAAAGTGCTGGGATTACAGGCATGAGCCACTGCACCTGGCTTGGACTCATTCTTAAATCTGAAGGGCAAGACGGTAAGTTTCTTGAGGCAGAACATTTTATTATTTATCTCATACTCCTCATGGTGCCTGGCTCAGAGAAAAGCCTGTGAATACACCATTAGATATATTTTCTAAGTCACCCTTAACAATTTTCAGTGTTAGGGATTATTAAGACTAGACCAGAGTAGGCCGCGTAGTAAGAGTCTTTGCTAGGCTTCCCCTCTGCCATCTCTCCAAATGGACATGGCCGTGGAGTGTGTCTGAATGGAAACTCAGGTGGTGTGTGCCCACAGGGAAACATGGTGCTTGGATTTTCAGCCCAAGTATTGTTTTATCTTAGAGATGGAAATTCTCAAGAAGCCTTTGCAAAGCCCCACAAAGGGAAAACTTGATGTGCTCAGGGCTCGGATGCCATTCTGATGAGCTCTTTGGAGAGATACGGAGGGGGAAAGTGGAACGTTGTGAAATCAAACCAACAATTACAGTGTCTCGGAATTTCAACATGGTTGGAAATTATTGATTCAAGTCACGCTCTCCACCAGGCCACTGTCTGTGAACAGTGTTCTTTAAAAAGAATTATATAGCCACTTGCTAAGTATCTATAAGTCAGATTTATTTCCAGCTACTCCCATATGTGTCCTCTCCTCCCCAAATGGCTGGCCGTCCTCCCTGCTCTCGGCTTAGCCTCATTTCTGTGGCTTTGCTGAAGCTGTTTTTTTGCCAAGTAGGCCGTGCCTCTTCTCCAGTCTAGGGACATCCGACACAGCATTCAAATCCTTCCTGAGTCCTCCTTTCTCATGTCTTGGTCTCTCCTTTTCAGAGGTGCAAGTTTGGTCTTCCCAATTACATATCACTGAAGGTGAACCATAGTCTCCCCTTTTCTTCCATCCCTTAATCCCCAGCAAAGTTTAACAAAGAAGAAAGAGCTTCAGATCAGTGTAGTCAAAACCCCACCAGTTTCCAGAATCACCCAATGACATTTTTAAAAAGATCTACTGAGGCCAGACACAGCGGCTCACACCTAGAATCACAGTGCTTTGGAAAGCCAAGACAGGACGATCGCTTGTGCCCACAGGTTAAAGACCAGCCTGGGCGATATACTGAGACCCTGCCTCTACAATAAAAAATATGTTAAAAAAAAAAAAAAAAACTAGCCAGGTGTGGTGGTGCATTCTTATAGTCCTAGCTTCTCAGGAGTCAGAGGTGGGGGGATCGCTTGAGCCCAAGAGTTGAAGGCTGGAATGATCTATGATTGCACCACTGCACTCTAGCCTGGGCAACAGAGCAAGACCATGCTTCTTTTTCTTTTCTTTTCTTTTCTTTTCTTTTTTGGGGGCGGTGGGGGGAACTGAGTTTCACTCTTGTTGCCCAGGCTGGAGTGCAGTGGTGCCATCTCAGTTCACTGCAACCTCCACCTTCCAGATTCAAGCGATTCCCTGCCTCAGCCTCCCTAGTGCTGCGATTACCGGCGCCCACCACCATGCCTGGCTAATTTTTGTCTTTTCAGTAGAGATGGGGTTTCACCATGTTGGCCAGGCTGGTCTCAAACTCCTGACCTCAGGTGATCCACCTGCCTCAGCCTCCCAAAGTGCTGGGATTACAGATGTGTGCCACCTTGCCCAGTCAAGACCATGTTTCTAAAAAAATTAAAAAATTTAAAAAAGATCTACTGAATCAAAATTTCTAGAGATGAAACCCAGGAATCTGCCTTTTAAAAAAGCTTTTCAGGGATAAGTCTGAGAATAAGTCAAGTTTCGAGAACTACCAACAAGATCTGAGAGGAGTTTGTGTCAAGTCAAAATCTTGGTACCTAGATGGTGGAGCCCAAGAACCCTGGGTGTGGTCCCATGAATCCCAAAAAGCTTTCTTCCCAAGAAGCACTCTGCAAGGTCAAACCATTGGAGCTGTGGGCACATTTTGCTGCTATGATGCTGTATACACTGAAATAGTGGCTTTTTGCTCCCTGGAGATATTTACATTTTTATTTTTATAGCTACTGATTTTTATATCCTGCATCACATCTACTTCCAAACTAAATGCCACTGCTCTTACGAAGAGCACTTACCACTGGTCACCAGTTTTGTATTGAGAAAAGCAGGCTTGGCTTGGCAACTCTCATTCTTTATCCCTCCTACTCTGAAAGATGGTGCTTCCTTGGCCAACACAGGGGACAGATTCTATTCTGCTTGGTGCTTAGCCGTGGTTTTGTGCATGACAAGCTCATCAGTTCTCAGAAAGCACAACCCCCGACAACTGTCATTACCACATGCATCCTTCTTTCCCAGGCAGGGTCTATTCAAGGGTGGTGTTGGACTGGGTGTCCATGCATTTATTGAGCCATTGTCTAGGCTGTGGGCTCCAGCCTTTAGATTTGCTGCAATGCTTGTCTGCAGCCTTCCTAATCTGTGGCTCGAACTGCCCCATCAGCCACTAATCTTGGGTCTTGGATATGCTTTAATATGTCCACATGACCATTTTTTGTTGTTGTTTGAAGGCACCAAATTTTACTTCCCATGTAATATCTTCTTGTTTTATTTCAAACTACTGGGATGATGTGATATCAATATTAATAAAACAGTTTATTGATAACTTAATATGTCTATGGCAATGTACTGGGGCACTGGGCCTTCAAAGATGAACAAGATAAGGATTTTGCTCTAGAGGGGGCCATATTCTGATGAAAGAGACAGAAAATCATTCAGAAAAAAAGCAATTTACAAGGCCAAACAGCAGATAGCAAGAACAAAAATGCATGGCCCACCACTAGCCCCTGTTTGACTTTGGAGGAAGGCTTGACAATGGAGTACTTGAAAGCGTCATGGGGAACCCACATAGCTCAGGGCCTGGTATACAGCAGGGGCAAAATAAGTACCTATCAAGTGAATACACAAATGACTAGATGACGCTAAGTTCTGTGAACCCCGAAAATTTGAGACAGGTCTCAGTTAATTTAGGAAGTTTATTTTGCCAAGGTTGAGAATGCACACCTGTGGCACATCCTCAGGAAATCCTGATGACGTGTGCCCAAGATGGTCAGGGAACAGCTTAGTTTTATACATTTTAGGGAGACATGAGACATCAATCAATATATGTAAGAAGCACACTGCTTCAGTCTGGAAAGGCGGGACAAACTTGAAGCAAAGGCAGAAAGACTCAAAGTGGAGAGACGCCTTCCAGGTCACAGATAGGTGACAGACAAACGGTTGCATTATTTTGAGTTTCTGATTAGCCTTTCCAAAGGAGGCCATCAGATATGCATCCATCTCAGTGAGCAGAGGGGTGACTTTGAATAGAATGGGAGGCAGGTTGGCCCTAAACAGTTCCCAGCTTGACTTTTCCCTTTAGCTGACTGATTTGGGGGCCCCCAGATTTATTTGCCTTTCACAGTTTTAAACTGTGCCCTGAAATATAGTAATGTACACTCAGAAAAGAAACAAACCACATACCACACACAACACACACACAGACACACATATTCTTCACCAAGGAAGCCTGAGTCTATTTTCCCAGAGAATAACATAAGTGAGAAATTTAGAAAAGCACACCCTCTTGTGAAAGTTAATCTTTATGGTATTGGTGGGAGTCATTTATTGAACAGTAACTAAGTTAATAGGACCTACCAGATATTGTTTATACTCAGTATATGGATTAAACACTCGTGGTGTAAATTTATTGATTCACAATATAACAAGGAGACAAGGGAGATGACCCTTCTGTCAGCTGAGCTATGCACAGTAACTACCTGATTTATTTCACAATCAACTAACTTATATCCCACCTCCTTCCAAAACAGATTTAATGTCAAACTATTTACAACACCCAAGGTAGGAGGCAAGTTATAAAAAAGGTGAGAAATGGGACATCAAAAAAATGACAAGGCTGGGTGCAGTGGCTCATGCCTGTAATCCCAGCACTTTGGGAGGCCAAGGTGGGTGGATCACCCTGAGGTCAGGAGTTCGAGATCAGCCTGGCCAACATGGTGAAACCCCATCTTTACTAAAAATACTAAAAATTAGCCAGGTGTGGTGGGAGGTGCCTGTAATCCCAGCTACTCGGGAGGCTGAGGCAGGAGAATTGCTTGAACCCAGGAGGCAGAAGTTGCAATGAGCCAAGATCACACCACTGTACTCCAGCCTGGGCATCAGAGTGAGAGTCCATCTCAAAAAGAAAAAAAAAATTATAAGAAGCTGAATTAATTGAGTCTCCTTGCAACTTTGGCTAAAAAGAAGTCACACATGGCTGGGCGCAGTAGCTGACGCCTGTAATCCCAGCACTTTGGGAGGCCGAGGTGGGCGGATCACAAGGTCAGGAGATCCAGACAATCCTGGCTAATATGGTGAAACCCCGTCTCTACTAAAAATACAAAAAATTAGCCGGGCGTGGTGGCGGGCACCTGTAGTCCCAGCTACTCGGGAGGCTGAGGCAGGAGAATGGCGTGAACCCAGGAGGCGGAGCTTACAGTGAGCCGAGATCATTGCAGTGAGCCATTGCACTCCAGCCTGGGCAACAGAGCAAGACTCCATCTGCAAAAAAAAAAAAAAAAAAAAGTCACATGGGTTAGTTAGAATGTAAGTTTTGGAAAGAAAAAAGAAGAAAACTTTCTCCTAGTCCTAATTTCAGAAGGAAATTATGTCATGGGGCTATTTCTCTAACCCTAGCCCCTTAATGACTTGCTGCTATCCCTATTTTTATGACTAGTGGGACTCTTACTACCAGCTAGGTAGCTAACTTTCTATGTGGTAGGCGTTGCATGAATTCCTATACACATACTTTAAAAACATTTAATCCTATACCTGTCCTGTGAGGGGTCCTATTATCTCCTATTATCTTGCAGGCAGCCCTTTTTTTTTTTTTTTTTTTTTTTGAGGCGGAGTCTCGCTCTGTCGCCCAGGCTGGAGTGCAGTGGCGTGATCTCAGCTCACTACAAGCTCCGACTCCCAGGTTCACACCATTTTCCTCCCTCAGCCTCCCGAGTAGCTGGGACTACAGGCGTCTGCCACCATGCCTGGCTAATTTTTTGTATTTTTAGTAGAGACGGGGTTTCACCGTGTTAGCCAGGATGGTCTCGATCTCCTGACCTCGTGATCCACCTGCCTTGGCCTCCCAAAGTGCAGGCAGCCCTTTTTACAAGTAGCCTTCCTAAAGCAGCTGATGTTCTCCATGAGCAGGTTTTCTGTGGCCTGGGAATTAACATGTGGAGAGAGCCACTGCAAACAACCAGAAGCCTCCCCAGTAGCAAATAAGAAAATCCTGCTCCAGAGACAACTTTTATCTAGAGAGAGAGGCAGGAACGCACTGCTGTGTTCTGCCAAAGCAACTCAAGGACACTTAGAAGGATGTCTCAAGACTGATCAAGGGGCAGTGCCACTTCTGACTACTGGGGACATTGATTTTGATCAACCACTACCTTAGTTGTTTAGAAGCAACCATGGTGTGGAAGCCAATACTTTAGACTTGAAACCCGAGAAGTTGTTTCCAGGCCTAGCTCTGCCATTGCTAGTGGTATAAATTTGAGCAGGTCACTTAACTTCTCTTAGCATCAGTTTTTTTCACCTGGTCATTGTGGCAAGAAACAGCTTCACCATCCGCTATGCTGATGACATGGAAACTGTAAAGTATTGAAAATGAAAGCTACAATATGTTATTGACATGGTTTGGATTTGTGTCCCCACCCAAATCTCATGTTGAATTGTAATCCCTAATGTTGGAGGAGGAGCCTGGTGGGAGGTGATTGGATCATAGGCGCGGACTTGCCCCTTGCTGTTCTCTTGATAGTGAGTTCTCACAAGATCTGGTTGTTTAAAAGTGTGTAGCACCTCCCCCATTGCTCTGTCTTCTTCCTGCTCTGGACATGTAAGAAGCGTATCCTTCCCTTTCACCTTCCGCCATGATTGTAAGTTTCCTGAGGCTTCCCCAGCCATGCTTCCTGTACTGTCTGGGGAACTGTGAACAAATGAAACCTCTTTTCTTTTCTTTTTTTTTTTTAATAAATCACCCAGTCTCTGGTATTTCTTTATAGCAATCAAGAACCAACTAGTACAGTTATTTAGCCCAAATTTTAAAATCCTATGTGTTCTTCTTCCTATATAGGCCCTAAGAATCACTAAAATTTCATATTATCTCGTTTCTGCTATTTTAATTTTCTTCTTCTTAATACTCTTTGCTGCCTCCATGCCCTCTTCCCTGTGCCCTAAATCCTGGTGATTGGCTGCCTCTCAACCCTGCCTCTTTCCTTCTTGTTATCGCTTAGTATTACAAGACCCTAGATAAGAAAGGAAAGGAAAAGGAAGGGAAGGCGTATTAGTCTGCTTTCACGCTGCTGTTAAAGATATGCCCAAGACTGAGTCATTCATAAAGAAAGAAAGATTTAGTGGACTCACATTTCCAAGTGGTTGGGGATGCCTCACAACCATGGAGGAAGGCAAAAGGCACATCTTACATGGTGGCAGGCAAGAGACAGTGAGAGCCAACTGAAAGGGGAAACCCCTTATAAAACCATCAGATCTTGTAAGACTTATTCACTACCATGAGAACAGTATGGGGGAAACTGCCCTCATGCTTCAATTATCTCCAAATGGGTCCCTCCCACAACATGTAGGAATTATGGGAGCTACAATTCAAAATGAGATTTGGGTGAGGACACAGCCAAACCGTATCAGAAGGGAATGGAAGAGTACTTGTTGTTGTATAAACATCCTATACAAAACTTAGCCAGGCATGGCGGTGCGCACCTGTAGTCCCAGCTACTGGGGAGGCTGAGGCTGGAGAATCGCTTGAACCCGGGAGACGGAGATTGCAACGAGCCGAGATCATGTCGTTGCACTCCAGGCTGGCTGACAGAGAGATTCCATCTAAAAAAAAAAAAAAAAAAAAAAAAAAAACTTTACAAAACCAAAGGCACTTTCATAAAAACCAATACACCTACCATCACATTACCTTCGCATATCAACTCATCCTTCTCCTACCCCATTTCCAGTTTCTCCATAGACATTCATGCTTTCTAAATGGCTGTGATCAGAGTCGATCCGTTATCTGGTTCTGCTAGTTTTATTTATTTAACATTGCTATAACTATTTCCTCAGTTGCTACATCCCTTCATAATTAACCCTGCTATTGGATGTCAATGATTCCACGGGGTAAAATGTATTATGATGAAAATCATAATTTTCTTAGTGTTGGACATCGAGGTTTAATTTAATAAATAATGCCGTAACAAATACTTTGCATACTTAGTCTTTTTCCCCCCTCATGAATTAGATAGAAAAGTGCTTATAATTTTTTTTCTAAAAGCTGACAAAATTTTCTTTTTTTGTTTATTTTTTTTGAGACGGAGTCTCACTCTGTCGCCCAGGCTGGAGTGCAGTGGCATGATCTCAGTTCACTGCAACCTCCGCCTCCCGGGTTCAAGAGATTCTCCTGCCTCAACTTCCTGAGTAGCTGGGATTACAGGCGTGTGCCACCACGCCCGGCTAATTTTTGTATTTTTAGTAGAGACAGGGTTTCTCCATGTTGCTCAGGCTGGTCTCGAACTCCTGACTTTGTGATCCGCCTGCCTTGGCCTCCCAAAGTGCTGGGATTACAGACGTGAGCCACCACGCCCGGCCAAGCTGACAAAATTTTCTAAATTCCCCGTAGGCTGAATATTTATCACCCTTTTTTGGTCCCTCTTTTCTTTACCTTGCTTTATTCTTCGTGGAATCTTCTAGTCCTTGAGGCAAGGATTCAGCTAGCTGCTGTTTCTTTTTTTTGAGACAGAGTCTCACTGTGTCACCCAGGCTGGAGTGCGATGGCTCGATCTAGCTTACTGCAACCTCCACCTCCTGGGTTCAAGCAACTCTTCTGTCTTAGCCTCCTGAGTAGCTGGGATTACAGGTGCCCACCACTACACCCAGCTAATTTTTGTATTTATAGTGGAGATGGGGTTTCGCCATGTTGGCTAGGCTGGTCTCAAATTCCTGACCTCTGGTGATCCACCTGCCTTGTCCTTCCAAAGTGTTGGGATTACAGGTGTGAGCCACCACATCTGGCCTTTTTTTTTTTTTTTTTTTTATCAGCTGCTGTTTCTAATCATGACTTTTTCCATCAGCAGATCTCTTGGAAAGCTGTTTCTTGTTCTCCAAAAAGGCCAGAAGAGTTATGTAGACGGCTTGCTAACACTTGCCTCATTGTAGTCAACTCTGTAGAAGTGATCTTGTCCAAAACAACAAGGGGAATTCTATCAAACAGCACAAATCTCTGCCCAGTCTCGTCTCCAGCCGACAGGTGTATGCTGGTTCTTTAACCTGGACCGGAGTGGTATAGAGAACTGTACCAATTAGGGCCCAACCAGGAAAATGGGATCTGCTCGAAACTTTAAAATAGAGGAAATTTGGCTGGGTGCAGTGGCTCACACCTGTAATCCCAGTACTTTAGGAGGCTGAGGAGGGTGGATCACCTGAGGTCAGGAGTTTGAGACCAGCCTGGCCAACACAGCGAAACTCCATCTCTACTAAAAATACAAAACATAGCCGGGCGTGGTGGTGGGTGCCTGTAACCCCAGCTACTCAGGAGCCTGAGGCAGGAGAATTGCTAGAACCCAGGAGGCAGAGGTTACAGTGAGCTGAGATTGTGCCACTGCACTCCAGCCTGGGCTACAGAGTGAGACTTCATCTCAAAAAATAAGTAAATAAATAAATAAGAGGAAATTTGGTAAGTGAATTGTTTACACAGATGAAGGAAAAGCAGAGAGGTGCACTGGGGATAGTGAGGCAATGCAGAGATCAGACATAGCAGGAAGCCACTACCTCACCTCCCTTTGAGGCTGAAGGACAGAGCCAGAAACACTTGGCAGAAGCTGAGCCCAGGGGACCTGTCCCAGCAGAGCTCAAGTCCCAAAGGAGAGGATGTAGCCCTGCTGGAGACACCAGCTGAGGTTGGGTGGGGGAGAATACCCTGGCCTCTCCCTCCTTCCTGCCTTTTCCCCTCCCACCATGTCTCCCATTGGTGGGACTCAAGTGGAAACCACAACACAGTCTACAATACCCAAGGAGCAGGGCCAGCCCACTGCCGATCCCCAATGCCATGACACAAGGCGAAGAGGAAGAGAGTGAAGAATAAGCCCAAAGGCAAACGAGCCAGGCATTAGTACAAAATCACATTGACAAATATTCATTCAAAACTGCATCAAGGCCAGAAAGACAAATCCTGAGAATTGGTCAAGAAGGCAAAAAGAAACTATACAGTTTTGTTTTCAGTACCCGTATCAACCATACACATTTATGTTCTTAGTTGCAAATGATACCACTAGCTTGTTGGAGAAAAAAAAACGTTCATCAAAGGGTATCACTAGGTCACAGAATCTCTGGGAGACCAGAGGCAGGCGTGGGAACTGCACAATCAGGAGCACTAAACAAGTGACACACTGAGTCCCCTGTGGCCACAGAGGTGGGGCCAGGCAGACACCAAACAGGACACCAGACTGGCCCTTTCTGAGACCAGCCAGAGAGTTGTGTCCCCCTGCCAGATGGCACTGGCCTTCCATAGCATAGATTCGCTCCCTTTTCTGCCTCCTCCTGGTTCTTACTAGTTGAGTCTCTTGCAGTGCATCTGCTGTGCGCCCTGTAGCACCTGCCTGCACCCCAGCTGCAAATGAAGCTGGAAAAGAGAGTCCTGGCTTCTACTGTGGGGAGAGGGAACTCAATGTGCGAAGTCCAAGTTTACCAAAGGGAAACCGTTCACCAGATGTGAGGTGGCCATACGTGTGATAACTGCGCAATTTTTGTTCACTACAGAATGTTCCCAGGTTTGCCACAAGGTGACCATGAAAATGGATATGAATAAGGGGGATAATGTCACCCACTGAAATAATGGCACAATGCTAATGACAACACCATTTGCCATGCCCAGGCTGGGTCCTTTCATGCTCTGGGCCTGATGGGGACAAATCTGCATCCCGTGGCCATGTGATCACCTTGTCTTCTGAGGGTGTCACACCAGAGAACCCAGGCTACTACCAAGCCTTAGAGTTAGTTATTATAGAAGGGAACTGAGGGGACACCCAGCCTCCTTCCCACAAAACACGACCCTCTTCAGAGTCTCCTGACAGCTCTAGCCGTTAGAAAGATCCTTTTCCTAACTGCAGTTGATGCGTATTTCTGCAATGAGGCTCTTCTTTCAGAAATTCAAAATTCAATGAGGGACTGCCAAAAGAATGCATAAAAGTCAGCTCCACCCAGGGGCAAGAGTTAGAAGGATAAGTCTAGGTTCATCCCTGAGGAAGACCATTTTAGGAACCTCGTCTTCAGAGACTATCAGGCAACCCTTTTATTCACCACCCTTGAGATTACATTCTGGTGGAGTAAGACTGATTGAGTTATTTTTGTCATAGCGGTTAATAGAGTATCCCCTCTATGTCTTTGACTGTTTTAGATTCTAGGGATAAATAGATGAATAAGACATGGTGTTTGCTCTCAGGAAACCCACAGTGTAGTAAGAAAGGCAAAGACAAAAATAGATAATGGAGGTGTAACTAAGGTAAGAACTACAAAAAGAGAATTAGCAAAATACGATAAGAGAGGCTGGAGGAAGAAGCCTGAGAAGATCCACAGAGAGCTTGAAAGACAAGGTACCCTTGGGAATGACAAGGAGGAGGCCCTGACAGGGCTCCAAGGCTTCTATCTGAGAGACCAGTTGAGAGACAGCCATGTTGAGTTCTTAGAGGTGAGGTCAGGTACACTGTGTCTATCCATCAGTGTGGCTAGGCAGGAATGGGAGTACCTGTGTAAAAGACTTTCTCTGATGAGTGAATAAGGAAATTGGAGACTTACAGCCTGAATACGGGTTGGTGGTGTAAGTAGATGTTCTCTCCATTGTATGATCTTTGGGAATTATTGAAAAAAAAAAAAACCTCCTTGTTCCTTTCTTCCACCCATTTAAAAATAAAACTAATGCAAAACAAAACAAAGAACCCTCTGTAGCAGAAATTTTTCTATGAAGAACCAGTTAACAAATAGTTTGGGCCTTGCTGGGCCTCACAGTCTCTGCCACATCTATTCCACGCTGCTGCTGTCGTGCAGAAGCAGCCAGATACAGTGTGTAAATGAGTGTGTGGTTGTAGACCAATACAACTTTATTGACAAAAATAGTCAGTGGGCTGCCTTTGGCCCAAGCGCCATGGTTGGCCAACTCTTTTTTGTTTGTTTGTTTTGTTTTGTTTTTTTGAGACAGAGTTTCACTGTTGTCGCCTAGGCTGGAGTGCAATGGTGTGATCTTGGCTCACAGCAACCTCTGCCATCCGGGTTCAAGCAATTCTCCTGCCTCAGCCTCCCGAGTAGCTGGGATTACAGGCACCTGCCACCATGCCCAGCTACTTTTTTTGTATTTTTAGTAGAGACGAGGTTTCACCACATTGGTCAGGCTGGTCTCAAACTCCTGACCTCAGGTGATCCACCCTCCTCAGCCTCCTAAAGTGCTGGGATTACAGGCAGGAGCCACCACACCTGGCTGGCCAACTCTTGATCTACAGAATCAAATTTGCAAACCATCACTTACCACTTTGTTTGCCAGCTCTTTTCTGAGTGCACATTTTGAATTTGTGTGTGTAGGTAGGATGGAAAGAGTCCTCTGTGGGAGGGCATAGGGCAACTCCGGAAGAGAAGTGATGGGCAGAATGAAGAGGTCCCATTGAGCTCTGTGAAGAAAAGGATCTGCTACCAGAACGAAGGACAGGCCCACTCATTCCTCCTTGCGGAGTGCTTCCTGGCCGCGTGTCCTGCTGTCTAACTGTGGCTCCAGACTGACTGGTTGCATCTTGGCCAACTGCTCCTAGGCAGGACTGCATTTCGTCCCCGAGGTGACAGTGCACATGATAATTTATATTTTGGTGCAAAAGCACCTCAAGCTCCTTTGAGATAAAAGACTCTATATAAAACTGAGTTATGACCCTGCTTAATAGGAGCACTGCTGCCTTTTTCCAAAAGTGGAGTTAAACCCCTCTGGCATCTGCAAAGGGCTGGCTGTAAAGGATCACTGGCCCTTTCAGCCGCCCTCATTTTTGCTGTTGATTCTGTGTGCCATAAATCATTCTCCTCCAAGTCCAAAGGCGGCATTTGTATTTGCCAAAATACTAAGGAGGAGGATCTCCAACTGGTTGAAGCTGAGGTTGGATCTTTGCTTTTTAAGTTGTGTGGGAGGTGGGGAGCACGCGTGCATGCACACACACACACACACACACACACACACACATTAATCCTCCCTTAATAACATTCCAGAATAGCTATTCCCTTACCCTACAACTTCCTATGGATTCTCATGACACTGGTTTTGTTTTTGCACAAAAGATTTGACTTGGTCAGTCACACTCCTTTGTTATTTTGTACTTTTAACCCCGTTTCTCTGTGGAGAAAGGCTACCACGAGGAAGGTAACTTTCTCTTGTCCAAAGCCCAGGACCTCATAGGCTCGGTACCAAGCTTCTTTTGGGACAGTATTCGACAGGGCATACCAACACGTCTTTTTTTAGAAAAGACCATAAGTGTCTTATCTTACTCCTTTGGAATTTTCCGCAGTTATTTAATCTCTAGTTTAGGAAAAGTTGGTTTGAGGGTTCTTCAAATCTCCTCGAACCTCTTACATCAGATCTGTGAGCTCAATTCACTTGAGGTGGATGGGTGCTGTGTTTGCCAGCATACCTCATTTCCATCTCTCCTCCCTACTGACTAGAAACCTTGTGGTTAAAATAACACACAGCCTCTATTCAGAGCTCAAACTTAGAGCTGCTATCGGAGGAGGATTTTAGATTTAGGAAATTCTCAGCAGAGCATCCGAGGGGCTTTTGAAAAATTCAATTCTTTAGACGCTCATGAAGAAATCAGGGATTTCCTCAGGTAAATATTTTCTTCCCTTTTCCATTGTTTTGTTGAAAGGATGATTAAGAAAATAGAGCCGGTAATCACTGAAAAAACGGCAGCTGCTTTCTAGCTTTTTGCTGGTGAACAGGGCTTGTGACGGTTTCTCTGAAAGGGGAATGAAGTGATAAAACAAGGATCTCCTGGAGAGAGAGCTGCAGAAACAATTCTCTGTTTGTGGAGAAAGGGCTGGATGTTTGAGAAAGAGAGATGCTTCGTCGGAGGCACCGCATCGCATTTGGTTGTATATAGGATTCGAAGGTAGAAAACAGTCGGTTGGTCTTATTCACTGTCTGGGGCAGTGGCTCTGAGGTTGGTCACGTGACCAGCTCATACAGAAGCGGTTCCCAGCACTATCTTAGCGTATGTTCTTAATTGAATAAAACTAAACTGGTTCTCCTTCCTTGTGGCTGCTCTTCAAGTAATTAGGTGCCACTGTTTTTATCTGTTTATATTTCTATCTATCTATCATCTATTATGTATCTATCATCTATCTATCTATATATATTTGGCTTTAAAATTTTTGTGAAATACAGTTCTATTATCTCATATTTTCATATTTTTTAAACTCATGACTTTCTAAGTGATACATCATTAGAGACTTGTCTTAAATCTAGCGCAAAATGTGTTAACATTTTCTTCAAATACCAGTAACCATGGTCTCCTGAACTAAAAGAACTGTTCATTTGCAGAATGAGTCATTTTTCTGAAAAACCTGCCACCACACCTCCTGGTCTTTTTTTTTTTTTTTTTTTAATTGTGCTGTTTTGTGTTTTTTGGTAAACATCTGTGCCTATGAAAGCTTTCAATATACCTCATTGTGGCCGGACCAGGTATTTTCTAGTTTGCCAATCCATAACTCTCCTGAAACATTATTATTTTTCCTTTACAGTTGCATTTGAAGAAAATTTCCTACCTACTTGATGATAAAGCCAAATCAATCAATCAGTTGTCAGTCAAACATTTATTCACGTGCATTATGTATGCTCTGCATCGAAATAGTTACCAGGATTGGGGGAAGGCAGTTTCAAAGAAGATAAATATCACCCTTGGTGTTTATCCTGTATCTCCCACCCACATTTATCAAATAATTACAAAACATTATCAGATAGCACAAAATGAAGTGCCAAATTTCAAGCTTCAGATTACAGGTGAGGTTGAAGTGGCCATAGAGCTACCATTAGGAGAGTCCACTGTGCACAGGGAACTAAGTCAACCACTTCGTGATCATCTTATTTTATTCTCTCAATAGCCCTTATTTTACATATGAAGAAAGAGAAACTTACAGAGGGGGCTAAGTGCCCAGTGTCATAATGCTGACAAGTCGTAGACACAATGCTTAAATCTTTAATGCACCCAACCTTTACGAGGCCGAGGCTGGAGAATCATTTGAGGATAGGAGTTCAAGACCATCCTGGGCAACATAGCAAGACCTCATCTATAAAAAAAATTATTTTTAAAGGAAAATGCACCTAAGAAGAAGTGGTCCCTGGGCGGGGGTCCAAAGGGTGTTCAAGTATTCAAATGGCCAGGAGGAGCAGTGTGCAGGTGAGGAACAGGTTGGAAGAGTCCAGGGTGTCTGGAAGACAGTGCAACAGTGCATGCCCTGATGAGAGGTAAAAGGGAAGTGCTAGGTAAAGAGAGGTGGAGGGGGTGGGTCCAGAAGTCGCCCTGTGAGGAGGGTGGAGCCAGGTTCTGATGAATGCTGCTCTGAGCCATCTGTCTGTTTTGTGCTTCCTTCCTCTCTGCTGGGAGGGTTTTTTTTTTTTTTTTTGACAGAGTCTCGCTCTGTCGCCCAGGCTGGAGTGCAGTGGCATGATCTTGGCTCGTTGCAACCCACACCTACTGGGTTCAAGCGGTTCTCCTCCCTCAGCCTCCCGACTAGCTGGGATTACAGATGCCGCCACCACGCCCGGCTGATTTTTGTATTTTTAGTAGAGACAGGGTTTCACCATGTTGGCCAGGCTAGTCTTAAACTTCTGACCTCAGGTGATCCGCTGGCTTTGGCCTCCCAGAGTGCTGGGATTACAGGCATGAGCCACCGCCCCCGGCCCTGGGAGGCTTTTTGCCTACCTCACTGAGGTTTCATATCCTCCCACCTCAGGTCTTTGCCCAAATCTCCGCTCATTTGTGAGGCTTTCTTTGACCCTCCTATTCAAAGAGAACCCCATGATGACCTTCACTGACTCTCCTTAAAAATTGTGACAAAATACACATAATATATAATTTACCATTTTAACCGTTTGTAAAGTGTTCAGTGCAGTGATATTTCATACTGTACATTCACGATGTCATGCAACCATTGCCACTATCTAGATCTAGAGCATTTCATCACCCAGAAAGGAAACCCTCTGCCCATTAAGCAGTCACGCCCCATTATCCTCTTTCCCAAGCTCCAGGGAACCCCTGAGCTGCATTTCATCTCTATGGATTTTTTTTTTTTTTTTTTTTTTTGAGATGGAGTCTCACTCTGTCACCCAGGCTGGAGTTCAGTGGTACAATCTTGGTTCACTGCAACCTCTGCCTCCCGGGTTCAGGCGATTCTCCTGCCTCAGCTCCCTGAGTAGCTGGGATTACAGGCATGTGCCACCATGCCCGGCTAATTTTTTGTGTTTTTAGTAGAGACGGGGTTTCATCATGTTGGCCAGGCTGGTCTTGAACTCCTGACCTCAGGTGATCCACCCATCTCGGCGTCCCAAAGTGCTAGGATTACAGGCATGAGCCACCGTGCCCAGCCTGGATATTTCATATAAAGGAAATCATACATTATGTGACTTTTTGTGTCTGGCTTATTTCATTTAGCATAATAATTTTTTTTGTTTGTTTAAATTTAATTTTTCTAAAGAGACAGGGTCTCACTGTGTTGCCGAAGCTGGAGTGCAGTGGCACAATCATAGCTCCCTGCAGGCAGCTTTGAACTCCTAGGCTCAATTGATCTTCCTGTCTCAATCTCCTGAGTAGCTTGGATGACAGGTGCATGCTGTTGTGCCCAGCTAATTTTCTTTCTTTTTTTTTTTTTTTTTTTTTTGAGACAGGGTCTCGTTTTGTTGCCCAGGCTGGTCTTGAACTCCTGGCTTCAAGTAATCCTCCCACCTCAGCCTCCCAAAGTGCTGGGATTATAGGTGTGAGCCACTGCACCCAGCCCAGCATCATATTCTTAACGTTCGTCCATGAGGTAGCCTGCATCGGTCCTCCATTCTGTTCTACGGCTGAATGATAGTCCATTGTGTGTATATATCACATTTTGTTTGTGCTTTATCAGTTCATGGTGATTTGAGTTGTTTCCACCTTTCAGTCATTGTGAATGAGCATGGGTGGACAAGTTTTCACTTAAACCCATATTTTCAGCTCTTTGGGGGCATCTACCTGGGAGTGGAATTGCTGGATCATATGGTGAGTCTATGTTTAACTTTTTGAGGAACTGCCAAACTATTTTCCACAGCAGCTGCACTATTTCACATTCCCACCAGCACTGTAGGAAGGTTCCAATTTCTCCACATTCTTGCCAAAAGTTATTTTCCGGTTATTTTTATGATCGCCATCCTACTGGGTGTGAAGTGTGAGCTCACTGTGGATTTGAATTGCATTTCCCTCATGACTAATGACACGGAGCCTCTTTTCATTTGTTTGTTGGCCATTTGTCCAGTCATTCACTTTGTATTTCCTTTATCTGGCTTTATTTTTCTTTATACATAGATTTATGATTTATCATGTCATGTCACATCACATTTTTACTTATTTAAATGAATAAATAAAATATTACCTATCTCCTCCTAGGACTATGAAAGCTTTATGAAGACAGGGATTCTGTCTACTATTGTATCTCAGTACTTAGGACTGTGCTCATCACTGTGGGAACTCAGTATGTATTTGCAGAATAATTGAAGAGCAAATTACGGTTATTCCCCAGCCCTGGGCCTAAAGTCTCTCCCATCTTCAGATGGGCCAATGGTGGGACAGGATTGCTTGAGGCCAGGAGTTAGATACCAGCCTGGGCAACATAGCAAGACCCCATCTCCACAAAAAATTTTTTTTGAAGAAAATGCACCCAAGAAGCAGTAATCCCTGGACTGGGTCCCAAAGGGCTGTCAGGCACTCAAATGGCCAGGAGGAGCAGTGTGCAGGTGCAGTGAGGAACAGGGCAGAAGGTCCAGAGTGAGTGGAGAGCCACAGCTGGTCCAAACATCAGCAGGCCCATACATCAGGGGGTCCATACATCAACCAGTCCATATATCAGGTTGGGGGGAGAGGCATACATCAGGATGTTCATCCATTAGCTGGTCTATACATAAGGGGTCTATACATCAGCTGCCCCATACATCAGTTAGTCCATACCTGAGTGGGTGCATACATTAGCTGGTCCATACATCAGGGGGTCCATACATCAACCAGTCCATATATCAGGTCGGGGGAGAGGCATACATCGGATGTTCACACATCAGCTGGTCTATACATTGGGGTTTATACATCAGCTGGCCCATATATCAGTTAGTCCATACCTGAATGGGTGCATACATCAGCTGGTCCATACATCAGTGGGTCCATACATCGACTGGGCCATATATTGGTGGGTCACTCATCAGGAGGTTCACACATCAGTGGTCTATATACCGGGGTCCATACATCAGCTGCTCCATACATCAGGGGGTCCATACATCATCTGGCCCATACATCAGCTAGTTCCTATATCAGAGGAGGCATACATCAGGAGGTTCACACATCAGCTGGTCCATACATCAGTGCGTCCATATGTCAACTGGCCTATACATCAGCCGGTCCATACATTAGCTGTCCTATACATCAGGGAGTCTATACATCAGCTAGTCCATATGTCGGGGAAGGCATACACCAGGAGGTTCACACATCAGCTGGTCCATACATTGGGGGTCCATACATCAACAGGTCCACACATTGGCCAGTCCATACACCAGCCGGTCCACACATCAGCTGGTCTATACATCAGCTGGCTCATATATCAGGGAGTCCATACATCATCTGGTCCATGCATCAGTGAGCCAATACATCAATGAGTCCATACATCAGCTGGCCCATACCTCAGGGGTCCATACATCAGGAGATTCACACATCAGCTGGCCCATACATCAATGGTCCATACATCAGCTGGTCCACACATCAGCTGGCCTATACATCAGCTGGGAGTCTATACATCATCTGGTCGACACGTAAGTGAGTCCATATATCCATGGGTTTATACATCAATTGGTCCATATATTGGGAGGTCATATATCAGGAGCTTCACACATCAGTGGTCCATACATCAGGGGTCCATACATCTGCTGGCCCATATATCAGGGGGTCCATACATAAGCTGGTCCATACATAAGGGGGTCTACATATCAGCTGGTCCATACATAAGCTGGTCCATACATAGGGGGGTCTACATATCAGCTGGTCCATACATCAACTGGTCCATACATCTGCTGGTCTCTAGATCAGCTAGTTCATACACCAGGGGGTCCACACATCAGCTGGTCCATACATCAGGTGGTTCATACATCAGCAGGTCCATACATCAAGGGGCCCATATATCAAGGAGTCCATATATCAGGAAGTCCATACATCGGGGGCCTATGCCATACGATTTATCCTCCCCACATCCCGCTGATGCTACCGTGGCAAATCATAGTATCCTTCCACCATCCACCCAACCCTTGGATTGTGGGGATGGAGGCTGGAGCAGAAAAACAATTATTTGGATAATCAAGGTTTGAGATAGTGAGAGCCAGAACTCAGGAAGCCACAAGGAGAGCAGAGTGACAGGGATAGAGAGGAGAGAGACACTGAAGGAAAAAAAACAACAAGATTAGGTGACTGGCTGGTTGAAACAACAGGGGCTTGAGCTGAAGACAGAGGGCCACAGGCATCCATCAAAGATAACTTCAAGTTTTGAACTTGGAAGTCTGGGGAAATGGTTGCACCATTAACTAGATAGGGACATTAGGAGTAGGAAAAAGGGAAGGCTTGCTTTCTATTTGAGAATAAAACAAGAGATCTGAGTTTACTCCCCCTGGGAGTGGGGGCAGATATGGTCCTGCAGTTGACAAGGGGCTAGGACTTAAGGAGACCAGAATGGAGACCCTGGTTAGAAAGTCCAAAGTGAAGGATCAAGGGTATCAGTGAAGTTCAGAGAATGGGCAGGGTTTCCCAAAGAAGAATGAGAGGATGAGAGAGACAGAGACAGAAAGAGAGAGAGAGAGAGAGATTTGGCAACTGACTTGCCAGTCCACCTTCTCTCTCTGATCTTTCCCTCCCTGCAGTCTCCTAAAACACCATGAAACTAGCCCTGCCCTAATTACCTGCTGTTCATGATGCTCTGAGTGAAAGGTCCTTAATGAACCAAGCCTAGACGTGCATTTCAGAGAGTCTGTGATGATGCCCCTGGTACAGGCAGCCTCAAGAATCTACTGTGGCTTCTTTGTCCTATCAAGGCCAATTCTGCTCTACCAATCGTAGTCTCCCCACTTGGTTGAGGAGTTGACAGAATGGCCTAAATGCACACAGACAGATTATCAAGATAACCAAACATGGGGGCTGGGGAGGGGCAGCCTGAGGACGAGGGAAGATGCTGGGTGCCAGGGCGTGCAGCGGAGAGCAGCTCTGTGGCCCTCTGTCTCCAACTCAAGCCCCTGTTGTTTCAACCAGCAATTTGGGCCAAGGACTCCAAGCTCCGCCTCCTCAAGATTCAGGACAGAGAAAAGTCTACTCTTAAAATGTTCACTGTAGAACATACTTACTTGCCAAAAACTTGCCAAAAGCATGTGAGAGCTACTTTTTCCTTTTTTTTTTTTTTTTAAATCTTGAGCACATAGAAGGGGCTCTTATACTTCACAGGGATTTTCTCTTCCATGGACGTGTAGGCTGAAATGTGAGTTTATGAAGAAGGCATTTGTTACCTAGGCTGGGAAATTCTGACTTAAAGAAGAAGCATGTAGTGACTGAAATCTCCTCCCATGGACTTCGTGAAAACTCTAGTGAGGGGATGATCACTGCCATCATTTCTTTCTGGCTTTGGACACTGCCAGGCTGCTCATGTGTGACAAATAAATGTTGGGATATCTTCAATGAATGAACAATGAACAATGAATGATGGGTTATCTTCTCCTTATAAACCCCTCACTTTGAGTGTGTACTATGGTTCTGTGCCTGCAGTGTTTCTGATAAAATTCTCGTCGCCCCATTGCAAAGCAGTGTTCCCAAACTCAAGGCTATGTGGATGTCTGTCCCTCTCCAATTCTGAGCTTGAATAAGGAGAAAGCCTCGGAGAGCCAAGTACACTTTCTTGACACCATGACAACCACCCCTGATAACGATGTCACTCTTTTTTTTTTTTTTTAATATGGAGTTTTGCTCTTGTCACCCAGGTTGGAGTGTAATGGCGTGATCTCAGCTCACTGCAACCTCCACCTCCCAGGTTCAAGTGATTCTCCTGCCTCAGCCTCCCAAGTAGCTGGGATTACAGGTGTGCACAACCATGCCTGGCTAATTTTGTATTTTTAGTAGAGACAGGGTTTCACCATGTTGGCCAGGCTGGTCTCGAATTCATGAGCTCAAGTGATTCGCCTGCCTCGGCCTCCCAAAGTTCTCGGATTACAGGAGTGAGCCACCGCACCCAGCCGCCATCATTGTTAAGATAGGGCTCCTAGGCCGGGCACGGTGGCTCACGCTTGTAATCCCAGCACTTTGGGAGGCCGAGGCAGGCGGATCACGAGGTCAGGAGATTGAGACCAGGGTGAAATCCCGTCTCTACTAAAAAAATACAAAAAAAAATTAGCCGGGCGTGGTGGCGGGTGCCTGTAGTCCCAGCTACTCGGAGAGGCTGAGGCAGGAGAATGGCATGAACCCGGGAGGCGGAGCTTGCAGTGAGCCGAGATTGCGCCACTGCACTCCAGCCTGGGCGACAGAGCAAGACTCCGTCTCAAAAAAAAAAAAAAAAAAAAAAAAAAGATAGGGCTCCTGACATATTTCTGGACCATAACCTACTGACTAAGGTATCCTAGACAGAAAAGGGGCATTCCAGGATAGGGGTGCATATTTTATTAGACACTATGGCCATTTTTTTTTAAGTTTTCAGGTAGCTGTTCTTTAGGCAATTGAAAAGGAAGTAAGTTTCATCTTCATTCTGAGATGATGGGGCTTCAGGATTGACTTCCTTGGATGATGTGTTTTCTGATTTCATTCAATCATGCATTAATTTAGATACCTCATCATGTTACTTGAAAGGGGTCCCAATCCAGACCCCAAGAGAGGGTTCTTGGACCTCATGCAAGGAAGACTTCAGGGCGAGTCCATAAAGTGAAAGCAAGTTTATCAAAAAAGTAAAGAAACAAAAGAATGGCTACTTCATAGGCAGAGCAGTGGCGTGGGCTGCCCAGCTGATTGTACTTATCGTTACTTCTTGATTATTTGCTAAACAAAGGGTGGATTATTCATGAGTTTTCCAGGAAAGGGGTGGGCAATTTCCAGAACTGAAGTTTCCTCCCCTTTTTAGACCATATAGGGTAACTTCTGGACATTGCCATTGCATCTGAAAACTGCCATGGCACCAGTGGGAGTGCCTTCTAGCATGCTAATGCAGTATAATTAGCATATAATGAGCAGCGAGGATGACAAGAGATCACTTTCATCACCATCTTGGTTTTGTTGGGTTCTGGCTAGCTTCTTTACCTCATGCTGTTTTATCAGCAAGGTCTTTGCGACCTGTATCATGTGACCTCCTATCTCATCCTGTGACTTAGAGTGCCTAACCTACTGGAAATGCAGCCCAGTAGGTCCCAGCCTCATTTTAGCTAGCCCCTACTCAAGATGGAGTCGCTCTGGTTTAAACACCTCTAACAATCAAATGAGTATTTGTGTAAGCCCACTGAAACTCATCAACAGTCCCATGCGGAGGGATGTGCAAGGCTCTGTCCCAATTCTCCAGTGTTAATAAACAATCAGCACTGCCATGGGACAGTAAGTGACAACAGAAGAGAAATGCACAGAAAGCAGTGCTGTGAGGACAGGCATGCAGGGCCACTTGCACCCAGCCGTGGTCTCCCTACATTTGAGCTGGCAGCCTTCTTCTTAGCATGCCCAGCCAGGAGGATAATAATTGAGAAATCAAATGGGGAAATGGGCACTTTCCAAGGCATTTAAGCTCAAAGAACTACAACGGGCCAGGCATGGTGGCTCACTCCTGTAATCCCAGCACTTTAGGAGGCCAAGGTGGGCAGATCACCTGAGGTCAGTAGTTCAAGACCAACCTGGCTAACATGGTGAAACCCTGTCTCTACTAAAAATACAAAAATTAGCTGGGCACAGTAGCACGCACCTGTAATCCCAGCTACTCGGGAGGCTGAGGCAAGAGAATCGCTTGAACCCAGGAGGCAGAGGTTGCGGTAAGCCGAGATAGTGCCACCGCACTCCAGCCTGGGCGACAAAGCACTACAACGTTCACCCAAATTAATCTTCTGTGCTACTCTAGGCTTCACAGTGACAAAGTTCTACAGGGACACATCTGCCTTTTTGCGTTGTCCTTTTTTTTTTTTTTTTTTAAGAGACAAGGTATTTCTCTGTTGCCCAGTGCAGTGGTGCCATCATAACTCACTGCAGTCTCCAACTCCTGGGCCCAAGCAATCCTCCTGTCTTAGCCTCCCGAGTAGCAGGGACTACAGGCACACACCATCATGCCCAGCTAATTTTTTATATTTTTTATTTTTTGTAGAGATGGGGTCTTGCCGTGTTGCCCAGACTGATCTTGAACTCCTGGCATCAAGTGATCCTCCCATCTCAGCATCCCAAAGTGCTGGGATTACAGGTGTGAGCCAATGCACCCAGCCTGCATCTCTTTAAAATAATAAGTGATGTCTAAAGCATAATCTATAATCGTGGTTCTATTGCTCTGGAATTGTGAAGGAACAAAAATATTGGTTGGGGTCTTAGTACTTGAAGATATTTTATCCTGAAGGGAGTGCTGTGTTCCTTCCTAGATGTGATCACTAAGAAATAAATGCTTGGAAGAGTTAGCAGAGTTACATTAATGCTGGGTCTTAACCAATTCAGAATATAGGATGCAAAACCACCATTTTAGATCTTTACACATAAATTGTAAAATCAGCTCTTGATGTTTTACACTTATCAAAAGCAGTCTTGTCAATTAATGTCAATGCTAATTTATCATAGCAGATGATAAAAAATAACACATTGGCATTAGGCTTTGACAAGCATTGTGTGAATTATTTTACAATAGCCTTATTTTTCTGATTCTTAATTTTCTGAAACTAATATGAAAATTATGTTGCATTATTTCAGTACATGCAAACAAAAACTGAGGATTTGGACTAGAAAATAGGCAGAAACGGCTGGGTTTGTGGTTCACGCCTGTAAATCCAGCACTTTGGGAGGCCGAGGCAGATGAATCGTCTGAGGTCAGGAGTTCGAGACCAGGCTGGCCAACATGGTGAAACCCTGTCTCTACTAAAAATACAAAAATTAACTGGGTGTGGTGGCAGGTGCCTGTAATCCCAGCTACTTGGGAGGCTGAGGCAGGAGGATCACTTGAATCCAGGAAGCAGAGGTTGCAGGGAGCAAGAGAGCAATACCCCATCTCAAAAAAAAAAAAAAAGAAAAAAGAAAAGAAAACAGACAGAGAGAAAGGAGCCGCTTAGGGATTGAATGTCACAGTTGCAGGGCTGGTGACAGCACAGTCAATCTCTGCCTTTGTCTTCTTTTCATCTTTTTAGATATCTGCCATTATAGGGATGTTGAAAAATTATTTTCACCTCTCTCATGCATACCTGTCTCAAAGAAATCATTGCCAACTGGATTTAGCAATACAGGGCAGGACAGCAGCTCAGTGAAGAGGGTGCATTTAGGAAAAAAAGTGACCTAGATGTTCCTACAACCTGCCTCTTTCTAGCAAGTAACTCAAGCTTTCAAACTCATTTCCTGATCTGTAAAGTAAAAATAACAAAAGCTCCTAGCCTGCAGGTATGTTGTGACAATTAAGTGAGGTAATGCATGCAAAGCTCTTAGCACATTCAATCAATGCTAACTATTATTATCACAGGTAACATGCGAATAACAGAATTGAACTACCATTTTTCAGCCAACCCCCAACCCCAGCTCTTCTCTCTTGTCTGAGTTTAATTGTAAAATACAGTTCATTTAAAAAAAACAAACAAACAAACAAAAAAAACAACTTTTGACAAGCGTATGTTTTTAATTTTGAAATAATTTCAACTTTTAAAATTTTAAATTCAGGGGTACATGCACAGGTTTGTTACATGGGTATATTGTGGGATGCTGAGGTTTGGGGTGTGGATGGTCCCATCACCCAAGTAGTGAGCATGGTACCCAACAGGTAGTTGTTCAATGCTTGCCCTCCTCCCTCCACCCTCCAGTGGTCCCCAGTGTGTCTATTGCTCCTATGTTTATGTCCATGAGCACTCAGTATTTAGCTCCCACTGACAAGTGAAAATATATGGTATTTGGTTTTCTGTTCTTGCATTGATTTGTTTAGGACAATGACCTTCAGCTGCATCCATGCGGTTGCAAAGGATGTGATTTCATTATTTCTTATGGCTGCATAGTATTCCATGGTGTATATGTACCACATTTTCTTTATCAATCCACTGTTGATGGGCACCTAGGTTGATTCCATGTATAAACTGCAGCTCTAATAAAGTTACTCTCCTGCTCAAAAACCTGCTACTGAATCAAATCCAAACTCCCTTAACACAGCATGTAAAGCCCCTTGTGAAATTGCTTCACTCTCCCTCCCATCTGCAACCCTCTCAGGCCTTATGCTCCACGACCTCTGAAAGCATTTTCCTTTTTCTGAATGAGCCACATGCCCCCAGGCCTCGGTAAGTTAACTTCTCAGTTTCCTCTTTCTAATACCCTTTTGCTTCCCTCTCTGCCTTCAGGCTAGTTCCAACCAGAACTATTCAAACTAGAGTTAATTTCTTTTGGTGTATCCCCATGATACTTTCTTTGTGCCTTTGCCATAGCACTTACCACTCTCCCATTGAACTGCATTTCCTGTGTTATATGGCAAACTTCTTGAAAACTGAAACCAGGTCTTGTTCATTTGGAGGCCTCGTGCAGTACTTTGCAAACTATTTTGCACATAACCATACAGCAGAAAATGTTGGTTGAATTTAATTGAAAAACTGACTCCCTACAGCTGGGCTCCGTGGCTCACACCTGTAATCCCAGCACTTTGAGGCCGAGGCGGGTGGATCACCTGAGGTCAGGAGTTCGAGACCAGCCTCGCTAACATGGTGAAACCCCGTTTCTACTAAAAATACAAAAAATTAGCCAGGCGTGATGGTGCATGCCTGTAATCCCAGCTACTTGGGAGGCTGAGGCAGGAGAATCGCTTGAACCCAGGAGGCGGAGGTTGCAGTGAGCCAAGATTGCGTCATTGCACTCCAGCTTGGGCAACAACTGCAAAACTCTGTCAAAAAAAAAAGAAAAATTGACTCCCTGTTTATTATCAGTAGGTTATTACAGTAGCAATAGAGAAAGGGCTTATTTGGGGTCAAAAGAACTGGCTGTGAGTGTGTGTGGGGGTGTGCATGTGTATTTATACATAAATATACAGGCATTTCCTCATTTACTTTAACATTTGAACAGGTATTTTCTTATCTATTTTAACATCAATTTTAACATTTAACATTTATTTTAACATTTGACATATAACATTTGAAGTTCCTTCCAACTCTAAGTGTATGAATCTGAATTATTTGCCTTTATCTCCTTACACACATCTTTAAATATTATGGCAAAAGAATAACCAGGATTGCTGGATCATATGATAATTCTACTTTTAATTTTTGAGAAACCACCATGTTATTTTTTGGTAGTCCTATTTTTGGGTATATATCTCAAAGAATTGAAGTCAAGATCTTGAAGTGATAGCTTTACTCCCATGTTCACTGAAGCACTATTCACAGTAGCTAAGATACAGAAACAACTTAAATGTCCCTCAGGAGATGAATGGGCAAGGAAAATGTGGTCTGTGCATAGAGTGGAATATTACCCAGCATTAAAAAAGGAGAAAATCTTGCCATATGCAACAATATGGAGTGGGAGGATGTTATGTTAAGAGAAATAAGTCATATGGTTTGGCTGTGTCCCCACCCAAATCTCATCTTCAATTGTAGCTCCCATAGTTCCCACGTGTCATGGGAGGGACCTGGTAAGAGGTAATTGAATCATGGGCTGGGTCTTTTCCATGTTGCTCTCATGATAGTGAATAAGTCTCATGAGATCTGATAGTTTTATAAAGGGGAGTTCCCCTGCACATGCCCTCTTGCCTGCTGCCATGTAAGATGTGACTTTGCTCTTCATTTGCCTTCTGCCATGATTATGAGGCCTCTCCAGGCATGTGGAACTGTGAGTCCATTAAACCTCTTTCCTTTATAAATTATCCAGTCTTGAATATGTGTTTATTAGCAGTGTGAGA
Source organism: Hylobates moloch (assembly GCF_009828535.3). Classification (NCBI taxonomy): domain Eukaryota; kingdom Metazoa; phylum Chordata; class Mammalia; order Primates; family Hylobatidae; genus Hylobates; species Hylobates moloch. The sequence goes on from NW_026652278.1 coordinate 95,606,935, forward strand.
ACAAACTAATACAATAAGCCAGGCACCGAAGGCCAAATACTGTATGATTCTGCTTATATAAGGAATCTAAAATAGTCAAATTCATAGAAGCAGAGAGTAGAATGGTGGTTGCCCGGGTTTGGGGTAGAAAGTGGAAGGTGTTGTTTAACAGGTATAAATGTTCAGTACTGCAAGATGAGTAAGTTCTAGAGATCTGCTGTGCAACATTATGCCTATAAGTTAATATTGTAATGTGCACTTAAAAATTTAAGAGGGTAGGCTGGGTGCAGTGGTTCATGCCTGTAATCCCAGCACTTTGGGAGGCTGAGGCAGATGAATCATCTGAGGTCAGGAGTTCGAGACCAGGCCCGCCAACATGGTAAACCCTCTCTCTACTAAAAATACAAAAATTAGCCGGACATGGTGGTAAGCACCAGCTGTGATCCCAGCTAATCGGGAGGCTGAGGCAGGAGAATTGCTTGAACCCTGGAAGTGGAGGTTGCAGTAAGCCAAGATCATGCCACTGCACTCCAACCTGGGCGACAGAGTGAGAGTTTGTCTCAAAAAAAGAAAAAAAATTAAGAAGGTATGTTAAGATCTTACATAAAGTGTTCTTACCATGATAAAATAATAATAAAAATCATAACCAGGATTCTGTCATCTAGAGCCACAGAAAATTGACTAGGTGGGAGATGAGTTGTGGAGTGGTCTGAAGGGTAGAGTACCAGCTTACCCTCTGGCCCTCACTGGCCTTTCCCAGGCAAAGGCCACACTGGCATCTGCTCATTACTTCAGTCCCACTCCTGAAGTCAGAAGGTTGAAGCTTTCCTGTTCTTCATTGCAACACTGTACATGTATGTTAGAACCTTGCCCACAGTAGACACCATGCAAATGTCTCTCAAGTGAATGAGTGGATAATCTCCCCTTAAATTGAAACACAGTAAAGTGAAGATAAGATTTCTCAAGATGTTTATGACAGGACTTTATGCTTAAAAGACTATGAACCAAAAATAAAATTCCAAGCCCCCCAACCATCTGAATGGACCCCTCCTCTCAGCCACAGGCATTCTGAAGTTAGCTTGGGCTGGGCATGGTGGCTCAGGCCTGTAATCCCAGCACTTTGGGAGGCCAAGGCAGGTGGATCACTTGAGGTCATGAGTTCAAGGCCAGCCTGGCCAACATAGTGAGACCCTGTCTCTAAAAGAATTAATAATAATAAGATAAATAAATAAGTTAGCCTGAAAAATTAGTTTCATGCCATGATAGGAAGGGAGGGTCGGACATGCCTCATGATATCCTCCTCCCTTTTGGAATTATTAATAAGACAGACTCTTTTTTTGAGACCGAGTCTCGCTCTGTCACCCAGGCTGGAGTGCAGTGGTGTGATCCTGGCTCGCTGCAACCTCCACCTCCCAGTTTCAAGCAATTCTCCTGCTTTAGCCTCCCAAGTAGCTGGGATTACAGGAATGGGCCACCACACCCAGCTATTTTTTTGTATTTTTAGTACAGACAGGGTTTCACCATATTGGCCAGGCTGGTCTCAAACTCCTGACCTTGTGATCCACCTGCTTTGCCTCCCAAAGTGCTGGATTACAGGCGTGAGCCATTGCACCCAACCAGAACAGACTCTTTAAGTCTGATAAGAAACATTTATAATCTATTCTCTCTGAAGCTTGCTACCTGAAGGCTTCCTCTGCATGATAAAACCTTGATCTCCACAACTCGTTATCTTAACCCAGACATTCCTTTTTATTGATAATAACTCTTTCAACCAATTGCCAGTTAGAAAATCTTTGAATCTGCCTGACTTGGAAGCCCCACTTTCAGTTATCCCACTTTTCTGGCTGAACCAATGCACATCTTACAAGTATTGACTGTTGTCTCATGTCTCCCTAATATGTATAAAACCAAGCTGCACCCTGACTACCTTGGGCACGTGTTCTCAGGATCTCCTGAGGGCTGTGTCAGGGGCCATTGGTCACTCATATTGGTCCTAATTACCCTCCCTAAATCCAATCAAGTCATTATGCCTCAGGCTTTAAGAATAAAGTAGAATAGGCCAGGGTGGGGTGGCTCACACCTGTAATCCCAGCACTTTGGGAGGTGGAGATGGGCAGATCACCTGAGGTCAGGAGTTCGAGACCAGCATGGCCAACATGGTGAAACCCCATCTTTACTACAAATACCAAAAAATTAGCTGGTGTGGTGGTGGGTGCCTGTAATACCAGCTACTTGGGAGGCCGAGGCAGGAGAATTGCTTGAACCCAGGAGGTGGAGGTTGCAGTGAACTGAGATCACGCCACTGCACTCCAGCCTGGGTGACAGAGCGAGATCTGTCTCAAACAACAACTACAACAAAAACCCCAAACAAAACAAGAACAACAAAAAGAATAATTCAGAATAAATAAATCTCTTCAACTATTTTAGAGTTTGACTCTTTGTTAACAAAACAAAGTCATAATTGCCACCAAGAATATCAACCCTTCTCTATGTTATAAATAAAGTTTTGGTGCCATAAAAGAAATAGCACTTGAATACAAAATTTTCTTTTTAATTCTCAGCAAGGCAAGCTACTTCTATAGAAGGGTGCGCCTTTACAGATGGAGCAATGGTGGGCGCACACTTGGACAAGGGAGGGGAAGGGGTTCTTATCCCTGATGCATGTGGTCCCTGCTGCTGTGTCCCACCACACAGGCTAAACTAATTCCAATTGGCTAATTTAAAGAGAGTGACGGGGTGAGTGGTTTGGTGGGAAAAATGGTTATGCAGGATGGAGAATGAGTCAGGGCACAGCAGGTAGCGGGTAATCGGAATGAGTTAGGGTGTAGCGGGTAATCGCAATGAGTCAGCGTGGAGCAAGTGATTGAAATGAGTCAGGATGGAGCAGGTAATCGAAAATGGGTTACGTTACGAGGAAGTTAAGTTTAAAAGTAGAAGGCAAAGAATTGAACATACTGACATATTGATTCTTTGAAAAGAAATTTAGAACTCATATCTAACATCTATTTTAGTATAAATTCAGATTTTTTCATTGTATATGGCATTTGGCATAAAGATTATTTGTAGATCCTATGATTATTTAAAATTATATTATATATATTCATATGTTTATTATACCCCTTCCCATTAAATATAATCTCCATGAGGACAGGGATTTTTTTTTATCATCTTATTTTTCATGCTATTTCCCTAGCACAGTGCCTGGAACGTAATAAGTGCTTCATAAACACTTACTAAAGAGAAGTGTTATTTATATCAAGAAATTGGTACTAAATAAAGTCTATTAGAAAGAGAAAATTATTTAACTAGGTAAGAAACGCATTCTAAAGAAAACAAAGCCTGAGGCATAATGACTTGATTGGATTTAGGGAGGGTAATTAGGACTAATGAGAGTTTTACCCCTGATTCTTTAGGAATGAGACAGAAAATGAGAAGTTAGGAATAAATCCCCTGAAGGCTTTGGAAATAATTAACTGAGATCTTTCTTTCACAATGATGTTTTATGTTTCAGATGAGGTGTAAGATGAGTTGGGATTAGGTTTATGTTTCATTTTCCCCGTTTTTAAATAATTTTCTTTAAAAGAGAAAGAATAAGAAATAGAAAGATTCACAGTTTACCGAAAGTCCGTGGAAAAAATTATAGAAAAATCCTGGGTGAAGGATAAACTACAAATCTCAAAAGATAATGCAGCGATCTAAGTAATAGATACCTAAGTAATTGGTAGCAAGTAAATAAGGAGCTCAGAGGCTATCAGATAAACGAAGTGAAGGAAACTGAAAAAACCAATGCGAGTACATTGCTAAGAAAAGAACCACAGATGTGATTCAGCTTGCAACATGCGGTCCAAAGGTTTAAAAAAAATCAGGGAGTTTTTGGGGGACGATGTAGTAAGTGGAGCAAACAAAGGAGAAGTGGGTGGAATTTTAAGGTTGAAGATTTCATGATAATAAGTTATTGGACAGTAAGAACTTTGGAATGGCACTCAAAGAGAATATGAGTCATCCCAGAGCTTAAAGAGATTTTTTAGGAAGATGTGAAAGTGTTAGGGATTGGAGGACACTTGTCATGTCGAAAATCTTAGAAATAAACTGGAGTTCATTCATTCTTTCATTTTGCATTTATTGAGCACAATCCAGGAACTGAGGACACAAAAGCAAATGAATCAGGCCAAACACAATGCCAGCTTTCTTGGTTTACGGATGAATAAATCAGTTCATCTCACTGATGCGCGAGTATATTCAAGTAGGTGTTTGCGGGGAAGAAATGCAGGGGGAAGAGTGACTAACAAAGAAACCAGGTCTAGATGTGGTAGTGATGGGTTGGGGATTCAGGGGGCCTTCCAAGGAGCACACTTGAGCTGAGATCTGAGGGTGCCTAGGAGCCAGCTGGGGGAGAAACAGGGGTAGAATGGAAGAAACTTTCTAGATAGAAGTCCTGTGGAGGAAGGATCATGGCACCTTCAGGAAGCAGAAGGAAGATCAGCCTAGCTAGAGAACAAAGAGTCAGGAGAAGTCATATAAACTGAGGCAGGAGCTGTGGGCAAAGCTACTTTAGGCAGACCTGAGGGTCGCAGGAGTTATTTCTCCCACGAACAAAAGGACATCACAAGGTGCTATGACGGAGGGACTGAGAAGTGACCAGCAGCTGGACTCTCCAGATAACCAAAACTCACTCATTTGTGCAGCAATACTGTCCGTATTTTACCACCTTTGATGGCCAGAAGTCTGGATTAGGGTTGCTCATTTTCCCTCTATCCCTTCCTGGAGCATCTGTCGTTGAACTCTTGACATTTCCTTGATGACTTGGAGGTATAAAGGCTGCTTGTCCTTGGGCTCAGGAATCCCAGGCTGTTTTTCTCCTTTGAGTCTCATTCCCTTTTCCAACTTTCTCATTTCTAGGGGGTGCTGCCATTGTACCTGCATCTCTTTTCTTTCCTTTACTTATTTATTTGTTGAGACGGAGTTCCATCTGTCGCCCAGGCTGGAGTGCAGTGGGGCAATCTCGGCTCACTGCAACCCTGCGACTTCTGCCTCCTGGGTTCAAGCAATTCTCCTCTCTTAGTCTCTTGAGCAGCTGGGACTACAGGCCTACTACAGTGCACTACTATGCCCGGCTAATTTTGTATTTTTAGTAGAGGCAGGGTTTCACCATGTTGGTCAGGCTAGTCTTGAACTCCTGACTCAGGTGATCTGCCTACCTCAACCTCTCAAAGTGCTGGGATTATAGGCATGAGCCACCGCACCAGGCCCTGCGTCTCTTTTCTAATTGGATGCATCTGATATGTTGTAGGATGAAAAATAGAGAACTCAATGAATTGGCTTCCTTTGAGCTTTAGAGTGTGGACTTTATGGTATCTTGGGGGCCTTTGACGTTTCCTCCTTTGTCCCACTAATACCCCAGGCTGCAGGGGGCTTAGAGTAACCACCATGTGGCTATTTAATTTTAATTATTTAAAATTAAATAAAGTTAAAATTCAGCCCTTAGTTATGCTAGCCGCATGTGGCCAGTGCCCACCATATTAGACAGTGCAGATTTGGTTTGAGCATTTCTATTACTGTGGGAAGTGCCATAGGCAGTACAGTCTTAGAGTACTGTGGATAGGATGGTCTACATTATTGTCATTGATGCTGTTGAGCATCATTTGACAGCAACTCCAGGCATGCTCCAAATACAGAACTGGATGTGGCCTTTCTTATTCTACTAAGCTTACAAAAATACATCCTGTAACTTATTCCTTTCAGAATTGTTATAATTACTGTAATGCTATTGAAGAAATGCTCAGAGATCTATTTCCAGCAGAGAAATGGACTCGAAGCTAATTAAAATTCTACATTTGCTCACTGGAAAATCTGAGCTCTTGCTGGATTCACCTTCCCACACTGTCTCCAAATAGAATACAAGTCACACACGTGTCGTGCAGCCTTAATCTATTTGAGACATTCCATGACACCACCTGAGCCTTCATCAATTTATACCTCAACTCAGGAGAAGAGGTACATTCAGGGACCTGAGATGTTGGCACAAACAGATGCTCATTAAAAAAAAAAAAATCCCAGCTCATTGAACTGATGAGCTAGTTATCCTATGTTCTGAACTCAGAATAGCAAATAAGAAGACACAGATCGAAGATACTTCAGCTGAATGTTATATAAAAGTCATGTCAAGGTGTGATGAATAATGCATTAGTGATTCCTTGATTTTCATTATGTGCCAGCTTGAGAATGTGATTCCTGCCTGGAGATTTCCATAATAATAACAGTAGTAATAGCATTTTTGCATTACCGCTGTAGCGACTCTGCAAGGTAGGTGGCATTTTCCACATCTTACAGATGAGGAAACTGAGGCTCAGGGAGGTGAGGTTGGTGGTGCAGCAGGAGTTGAGCTCCAAGCTGATTTGATGGGGCCGTCCATCATCAGTGTTGGTCTGGAATACAGATGCCTCTGTCCCCAGCACCTGGGGTGGTGGGGGCAGGTGAGTCAAGAAGACACAGAGAGGCAGGGTTACAGAGAAGACCTCAATGGCCCAGGCTGATGGCATCTTTCCTGGCAGCTTCTCCACACACTGGCCCCTCTGATGGCTGTGTGGATCCTGTGGACTGAACCTTGACTTTTACTTACAATAAAACAAAAAAAGCGAAATACTGCCTTTTTCCCCTAACTTGTGGTCAGTGGACTTAACATGCCACAAGTTTCAAAGAGAAGTTCTGCCTTACTGAAAAACAAATGAGCAAATAGAAACACACAAAGAACACCTGCAAAAAGTCTCTGGGATGAATAGGAACAGCCTGTCACTTACTAATGTGGTCATTTTTTTTTATTACCACTGCTCCAGGAGTGAAGTACTGTCTATGGCAAGGCTGGGCTTATAGAAGGCTGTAAGGCTTCTCCTCCGGGGAACTCAGTTGCTAACCTCATCAATATCTCTTGAGTATCTCTCATGAGCCAGGCACTCATGATTCTAAGATGAGCGAGACACAGCCCTTGACCATGAGGAGCCTGTGATCAGGCCTGGGAGATCCACAGGTGAGCGAATAATTAAAACACAGCAGGATAAATGCTCCAATACTCAGATACATGAAGTGCAAATGAGAAAAGAACAAAATGCACAATTCCAGCCCCAAATTCAAAGTCAGAGCAGGTCGAATGGGGAGGCAAGCTCAGCAATGGGATGAGATGAAAAGTGGGCTATAGGTTGTTGGGTGGAGCTGAGAAAATACCTCCAAGGCACCTGGGACACTGGTGCCCATTGTTGAGGCCACAGGGCCATTGCAAGGCTGGCCCAGGAATTAATTTAGAACAATAGGTTAAAAAGCCGTGACTCATTCCCCCAGGGGTAGAATCAATTTTAATGATCAGTAAATATCTATCAACAAAACTGAAAGAGAAGTGAAGAAATGGGTCAGGGATCAGAAAATAACGTCAAGAGACAGAGAGCCATGAACTTGTCTATCATGGGCAAAATTGGGAACTGCAAGTTCTATGCAGGAAAGAAAAATAGAAGCATGAACCAGGGAAGGACCCAGAGTTCTAGGGCACAGAGAATAAACATAAACTTCGTCCAAGGGCCAGAGGGATGCTAAGGAAAAGGATGAGGTGACCACAGGGACTCAGAACTACACCCTAGCTGGAGGTGCACCGGCCAAGATCCACCCCAGGCTGAAATCTGAGTCACTGGGTCCAAGGACCTACTCAGACAATTAATAAAACTAATTTCTGGTGAGAACTAGATGTCCTCCTTTGCACTCCCAAATGGGGGACTTGGTGTGCTTGTTTCAGAGAGAGTGTAGGAGGAGGAAAAGAAGGGAAACGACTGCACATCTCAGCGAGATCAGGGAGACAGAAATTTGGGAGGAGGTGGGGGAATGAAAATGACGGGGAACAGGTGGGCTAAATTGGTGAGGCGTGTGGGGAAGAAGCTAAGGAGTGGGCGGCTGGTGTTTCCAAAGGCATAGATGGTGTCTTAGTTGGGAGCAGGAAAAGAACTGATTTCTTTCCATAAGGCTGCCATGCAGTCCCCTCCAGACTGCATAAGGGAAAATGCAGGTAGAAGTAGCACTCGTCTGCTTTCAGCAAAAGGTGAATATTGTACGTACTGTGGCAGCAGCCCCATGGCACCTGGGAGGCTTTGTTCCTTTGTATCTCCCATATTTCATAATAGCCGTCTGTAAGCAGTTTTTTGTTGTTTTGTTTTTGTTGTGGTTTTTATTTTTGTTTTGAGATGGAGTCTGTCTCTGTCACCCAGGCTGGAGTGCAATGGCATGATCTTGGCTCACCACAACCTCCATCTCCTGGGATCATGGGATTTTTTCCTGCCTCAGCCTCCGAGTAGCTGGAACTACAGGCACCCACCACTATGCCTGGCTAATTTTTGTATTTTTTTTTTTTTTTTTTTTTTAGTAGAGACAGGGTTTCTCCATGTTGGCCAGGTTGGTCTCGAACTCCTGACCTCAAGTGATCTGCCTGTCTTGGCCTCCCAAAGTGCTGGGATTACAGGCATGAACCACTGTGCCCAGTCTGCAGCTGATGGACTTTCATCTTGACTTAACAAAGCAATGACAATGCAGGGAGGCAAGTTCCTAATGATTTTCCTTTATCAACCCCAAAAGAGAATCACACTCTTTTCCTTCCTGCGGCATCAACCATCTCATAGTAAGTCCTCATGAGCCGAGCAAAGTGTTATGTAACAAAGACAGAATCCCATGAAGGCCCCAACCTCTTTAGAACAAGATATGCAAGCTCTCAGGAGAGGACCCAACTAGTGCGGGCAATAGTCAGTCACCCAATATTCTATACAAGCAAGAAGTTTAGCGTTTAATTTGGAGACTCTTGCAAAAGGACTTGGATTTGCAAATACGTGCTGAATCTCTGAGCTAGACTCTATCCCCGGGATTCCCGTGGCTTTAGTGGTGCCAACCAGAGTTAAGTCCTGAGGATCAGAGTGCGGCTCTGATAATAAAAAAGAGCCACATGCGGGGGGCTAGAGCTCAGGACATATTTGGCAGGAGCTCAGGAACAGAAGGCACCAAGCAATCCTATAAAAGACTCATCATTAATGCAGCGAGCCAGCAAGCCTCTTTCTCTGTTTGTTCTGCAGTCCTGCAGGGGGCCAGCTGTGAGTCTTATGTCTGTCTCGTACCTCTCCACAGGCAGCTTATGTGCACTGAAATGCCAATTTCGAATTATCCAACTGATGTGGGTGCCCAGATGTGAACACTATCTTATAAGCAACACTAATATGTGGACACCAAAAGTTATCATAGAATGAGTAGGCCATTGGGATCTACATGGAAAAACTAGGAGATTGCGGGTTTTATCAGCATTTAAACCACGCCCAGTGTAAATCAATTCCCTTGCTTATGGCTAAAGGTAGATTCCTTCCCTGGCACGGTCTCAGTATCTACCTCAAGAACACAGCTCTTTTCCATCTCAAAGCTGGAAAACACAGTGGTAGACTCAATATCTAGAACCTTAGTGTATCTGCAAATTTTGAATTCCTTCCATAGTCTATTCTATTCTTTTTTTCCAATTGTTTATTGTGGTAAATCCATTATTTAAAAATTTATCCCAAAGCTCTATTTTCTGGCTAAAACCCATGGCCTACTTAGAGCATTCTGCCGTCTTTTCACTTTCAGAATAAGCATAACTTATTTAGGGATCTTATACTGCCACAGAATATTCTATTTTTCCATAATACCCCTCCAGAGGTACCAAGCAGAAACATAATGAATCCTGAGTTGAAGGGGAGATGCTAAGCAGTAAGCGAGGTTCCTTCACTAGCTAAATGATTCACTCTCACCCTCAAACATTGCTCTTGTACCATCCTAGTCCATGCTCTGGTGGAAGTACAAATTATTACATGTCACAGGTTTGGGGGTTGTTCAAAGATAGTCAAAGCTGGGAACGTTAAAGCTCCCAATGCCAAGCATCCGACATGCTGGCTGGGTGCTGTTATTCATCCTGCCCACAGGAAGGAGAAAGCTTCTTTGTGGAAGACTCTAAGCCACTCACCGTGTGGGCTGCCTGACATAAAACGCTGGGCTTGTGCTCCGTGGTGAGATTCTGTCTTGCCTGCTGTTTCCCAGGTTTGGTAAACTAAAAACAACGCATTGGCCTGCTAGCTTCTGTTCAGAGGGCTTGGGAACTAGATGGGAGAGTGGGAGTGGTTGTGATGGCTTTGACAACTATAGAATTTCCCAGCTACTTTGCTTTGTCTACCAGCATAAGCCAGGAGTTGCTGGAGTTCCACACCAACATGAGAATGTTTGTCCTCAGTCCTTCCTGCCACTTATCACCTTCCTTGGGTCCCCGTGCACAGCGACTCACTGGACAAACCCCTCCCCTTTCTCTTCTTCCTCAGCGATTCTCCTTTCCCCTTCCAGAGGATCCCTAGTGTCGTAGAAAATCTACTCTTTGTTTCTAGACCTAAAGTAGTTAAACTTTAAAGAAATTCTTGCAAAGAGTTAAAAAGTTATATACATATGTATATATTTTAAAGTAACTTTATATATATGTATATATTTTATTTATTTATTTATTTATTTATTTATTTATTTATTTTTTGCGGTGGGGGATGGAGTCTTGCTCTGTCGCCCAGGCTGGAGTGCAATGGCATGATCTTGGCTCACTGCAACCTCTGCCTCCTGGATTTAAGAGATTCTCCTGCCTCAGCCTCCCAAGTAGCTGGGATTACAGGCGTGTGCCACTAGGCCCAGCTAATTTTTGTATTTTTAGGTTTTGCCATTTTGGCGAGGCTGCTCTTGAACTCCTGACCTCAGGTGATCCACCCGCCTTGGCCTCCCAAAGTGCTAGGATTACAGGAGTGAGCCACCGCACCTGGCCTAAAAAAAAAATTTTAAAAACTTAGTCCAAAGTAGAAAAAATATTAAAAACCACGTAAATGAAGAATTTCAACTGTTTTTAGTATTTTGCCTGTCTTATTTAAAACAATTCTCTAGCATCAAAATATTATGTCCATAGATAATTACGTATGTATCCCTAAATAGCCAAGGACTTAAATAATCATAAAATTATTTAAAATATAGTTATTGAGGCTAAGGTGGGAGGATTGCTTAAGCCCAGGAGTTCAAGACCAGTCTGGCCAACATAGTAAGACTTTGTTAAAAACTAAAAATAAAAAACAAAGAATAGTTATTGCTATTATGAGGAAATTCAAGTCGTTGATAAAGTTATGTTTTCACATCTTCCCACCTTCCTACCTCCTACGCCCCTCCGAGAAAAATCTGACGCCAGTTTGCATGTGTTGTTATAACCTATCTTTATCCTCTCAGCCTTGTTTTTGACAAGAGCTTCCTTTAAAGACAAGAGCTTCCTTTAAAGACAAATTTAGGAAGAGATTCCATTATGTTATTAGAATCTCGTCCAGAATCACATCTATTTTCAAAAAATTTTTTCTTAGCTCTGTTTAGTGATCTCTTAATGATGCCAAACAACTGTCAGAAATCATACCGCAAAGCCTCTCATAAACGTACCAGTCAGTTGTCTTTAAGTTACCATGTTGTTACTCCTCCAGAGTTTTGATGATTTTATTTGGCGATGAAGATGATGACCAGCGTGTGCACCTGTGGTCTGAATAAGTCAGTGGGCCTGGAAGATTAATGAGCTTGGCCCAGGCTGGCTATGGGAGGCCCAGCCACGAACCCTGTTGTTTTCCGAGGCTTTGCCTGCATCCGGCTGGCATTTCTAATCCTGCCGTGGGGTTTGGCTCCAGTTCCCTCCCTTGCCCCCCATCTTATTTATCAATAGCATGTGAATTAGAGCAGAAGCTAACAGACAGACAATGAGCTGGAAGCGACCAATCCTTCCACCTTGAGAGGACAGCTGTGTCCCAGAGGCCTGGAGGCACCACGTTCCCTACAGTGACTTGATTTTCAGTTTTTAGGGTCCTGCGCGTCATGGTCTGGTAGGACTTTTGACTGAATATGGACAGGGATTTAGAAGTAGACAAGAATAAGAAGTAGAATGTTCACATTTTTCCCTTTCCCCCCCCCCCCTCCCCTCCCCTCCCCTCCCCTCCCCTCCCCTCCCCTCCCCTCTCCTCTCCTCTCCTCTCCTCTCCTTTCCTTTCCTTTCCTTTCCTTTCCTTTCCCTTCCTTTCCTGAGACAGAGTCTCACTCTGTCACTAAGGCTGGAGTGCAGTGGCAAAATCTCGGCTCATTGCAACCTCTGGCTCTGGATTGAAGTGATTCTCCTGCCTCAGCCTTCCAAGTAGCTGGGATCACAGGCACCTGCCACCATGCCTGGCTAATTTTTGCATTTTTAATAGAGACAGGATTTCACCATGTTGGCCAGGCTGGTCTCAAACTCCTGACCTCAAGTGATCCACCCGCCTTAGCCTCCCAAAGTGTTGGGATTACAGGCGTGAGCCTCCGCAACTGGCCTGTGCAAATATTTTCTTCTCAAAAGTTCTGGAAGCAATCTGCAAGTAACCAAATAGTGCTCATGATGGTTTGGGAGCTTGATGTCCTCTTAGAGTATTTTTTGTGTCATTAGCTTCAGAAACACAGGAATATAAAGAACACTATTTATCATATTGCTGAGCCCAGCAGCTGTTTGGGTAATAACCTCTAAACTAAAGATGATGGCACTTGGCTAAATAAGCACCCATCAGGTTGAGAAGGAAAATGATCACATATTGTCTAGCTGTTGGTGAAGTTAACCAGGGAATGTATGGACACATACATTCTTTTTGACCATTTTCACCAACGTAATTGGGAGCAAAACAAATCAGTCATTTTGAATTTATTTTGAAACAATCATGATTTCATGTATTGTGAATCACTTTTATACAGCAGAGCTGATGTGTATGTGTGTGTGTGTACTTTAAAAACCTTAAAATACAGAAAAGCCTTGCTGTTCATTAGACATCTGGCATCTGCTGCTCTATTCCACGTGATTAACTCATCTGCAATGACTTCTTATCCCTTTGAATAAATCAGACAGTGTCACTGGCTACAAGAATGGTGGTGGTAACCCTGTATTCTATGAAGCAATTATCTAATGAACTCTAGATATTTTTATGTATTTCAGAAGGGACTTTTGAAAAGGTCTTCCAACATTTCCATCCCTGACAGCCATTAGTAGCAAACACACACACACACACACACACACACACACACACACACACACACACAACACACACACACACACACACACACACACACACACACACACACACACACGGAAGTAGCATCCACACTTCACACTCTCTATCCCTGATGTTCTGCTGGGATTTGACAGATGGAAACACAGCAGTAGTTTGCAAGTGACTGCCAAATGGGGCAGCCAGACTGAGCAGGGCGAGAAGAGGTGTTATTCAATTGCTGGAAGACAGATGCTCTTCTCTGAGCCTCTGCCTTCTCTCCAGTAGCCATTCACTGACACCACTGTGGTGCAGTTGCACTCGCCAGGTAGAAGAACTGGAGCCAGAAGCCCCACCCTCACCACCTGGGGAAGAAAGCTCTCAGCTTCTTCATTTTGCAGAGGTCGAAATCTTGATGCATAGTGGGAAAATGACTTTACCAAGGACGTGGTACAGCCTCCACCCCCAGCACAGTGCTCAATCCATCATACTTCCAATGATTCATTGCCACCATAGAACCTAAGACAGATTTAGGATCTGTAAGCCCTTCGGTCATCAGTGGTTTCTAAAATTAGCACTAAAGAGGGAAAATAAAGCTCCATTTTGGTTAATGAGCATTATTTATTTATTTTTTGAGATGGCATCTCGCTCTGTCGCCCAGGGTGGACTGCAGTGGTGCTATCTTGGCTCACTGCAACCTCCACCTCCTGGGTTTAAGGGATTCTCCTGCCTCAGCCTCCCAAGTAGCTGGGATTACAGGCATGCGCCACCACCACCCCTGGCTAATTTTTGTATTTTTTTAGAAGAGATGAGGTTTCACAAATGTTGGCCAGGCTGGTCTCGAACTCCTGACCTCAGGTGATCCACCCCCTTCAGTCACCCAAAGTGCTGGAATTACAGGTGTGAGCCACTGCGCCCGGCCAATGAGCATTATTTTTGGACTCTGCCTCTCTCTTTGGGATAGAGATAAATTATCTGTCCGTTGTTTTCTTTTCTTCCCATGGACTTTATCCAGTTCCTGCCTTTGGGTTATTGTATTTCGGAATCTTATTATTTTTAAAAGAGAAAGAAACTGAAATTGAATCAGGGCCTTTATCTTGCTATCTCCCAAACTATTTGATTTAAAACCTGAACACTAAGCTGACCGATCTCTCTGCTTGCTCTAAGTAAACAAAAGAATCAGGAGGCCTGCAGTGAGAACTCCTACAGCTTTGGCTGAGACCATCAGGCTCTGGGAACAGGGGTGTGTTCTGGAACTCCTAGGGTGACTGTTTTAGCTCCAACTTCCCATGGGGAAAATGATTGCCCTGTTTTCCATTCTAATGCTAATGACCTATCTTTGGGAGTTCGAAGCTGGATCAACCGTCAGACTGACTTCCTGTTTCTAATTTTCACACTCAGCCTACTTTGCTTTTTCACCAGACCCACTCTCCACCTTCACTAATTTTAGGTAAAAATTTACAGAAGTTGGCTGGGCATGGTGGCTCACGCCTGTAATCTCAGCACTTTGGGAAACCAAGGCAGGTGGATCACAAGGTCAAGAGATCAAGACCATTCTAGCCAACACAGTGAAACTCCGTCTCTACTAAAAATACAAAAATTAGCTGGGTGTGGTGGCACGCACCTGTAGTCCCAGCTAGTCTGGAGACTGAGGCAGGAGAATGGCTTCAACCTGGGAGGCAGAGGTTGCAGTGAGCTGAGATCATGCCACTGCACTCCAGCCTGGCGACAGAGTGAGACTCTGGCAAAAACAAACAAACAAACAAACAAAATTGCAGAAGTCCAATAAGGTTTCAGATACCATGCTAGACCTTTTCCAATAGGAATGAAAAAGTAATACCCACTTCCCGGCCCTGCTTTTTCTCTTCCCACATTCAGAATCAGTTGAGTTGGGCAATTGTATTACAGAAAAAATGGAGAATTTTTCTGGAGAATGATGCTTCAGTCTACTGGCCAAGTGGGCTTGTTAATACCATGCCCCTACATGAAATATACTTCCCCTGCCAGGGACAGTGTTACTGCTAAACAACCACAGGCCACCCTCGTTGAGAACTGGCCAAGAGTGTGTACTAACTGGTACATTCTAAGAGATGGAGGAGTAAAGTGCTAGACTGCGTTCAGCTCCTTCTCCCATACTTTTTTATTTTTTATTTTTACTTTTATTTTTATTTTTGAGACGGAGTCTCTCTCTGTCACCCAGGCTGGAGTGCAATGGCGTGATCTCGGCTCACTGTAACCTCCACCTCCCAGGTTCAAGCGCTTTTCCCTTCTCAGCCTCCTGAGTAGCTGGGATTACAGGCACCCACCACCATGCCCAGCTAATTTTTGTATTTTTGTAGAGACAGGGTTTCACCATGTTGGCCAGGCTAGTCTTGAACTGACCTCAGGTGATCCGCCCTCCTCGGCCTCCCAAAGTCCTGGGATTACAGGCGTGAGCCACCGTGCCTGGCCTCCTCCCAGACTTGACAATCAGATGCCACTTAGCCTCTTTGACTGGGGTAGAGTTTATAAAAAAGTGGAGAGGAGTCTGGAGCAAGACTCTATCTCACTAGCAGGAATAAGGGTTCCCCTACCACACTGTGTGCTTAATTGGGAAGAGCCAAGACTCCCCTCACCCCAAGTCTCTGGACCCTGAGTCTAGGGTTCGGTTTACTATGTTTATCCCACTGTAACAGGTGACAGCAGGAGCTCTTTAGCAATAAATAAAAATCTACCAACACTAAGAAATCTGCTCTTCACTTTTAAAAAAGAGAAAAATATCTGTAACCCTTTTAGAAAACTATTTCTGACTTCTCAGGCTGATCTAACTTCTTTATTTATAAAAGGTATAGGAGCATTTTCAAATCACATGCATCAGATTGGAAAGAGTTTGAATCTACAGTTTGAAAAGGCTTGGTGGACAGCCCCACCATTGCTTCATCCAGCCTATGTGCTCTGGGAAGTATTGCAGTTAAAAAAGCAAGGATAACTTTTGTTTGTTGGAACAAAGCATTGAACAACTTTTTTCATTAGTAGGATTGGATTTCCACCCAGGGTGGGTGGTAATTAATGATCAGGACTTGTGACATGGCTTTCAGCCTGCTGAATTCACTGCTGAAAATCCAAAGCTGAAGAAACTGGTGCATTCAAAAACAGAACTTTCCACCTTCTGTCAACTGACATCATCCTGTAGGCAGCTGCAAACCAAAAGAAGTAAGCTCTCAACTGGATTGTCTAATGCAGCTTATTCCAAACTCAGTAGTAGCTTCTATCTCCTGCCCTGTCAGTGAATGCTCCCTTTGGGATAATGCCCTACATCGCTGACATGCTGGTTACACGAATTTGTCCACTAAGGGTGTCGAGGGGAAAAGTTCAATGCACAAAAGAGACAGACAATAAGTAGACTTTGCTTCTAGATTTTTTTTTAAGATAGTTCATCAATAGTGTACTTTGTACACGTTCCTTTTTTGAGGAAAATCCTCTAAAAAATAATTTTTAATGTAATTGTTTTAAATTTAACTTTAAAAATTAAAATTAATTTTATTTTTTGGTGATAGTTTAATGCTGACAAAAGTCTAAATTTCCCATTTTCCAATGAGTTAACAGACATATACAGAGTTTTATACATTTTGCCTACAACTCACCCAATTTGTCATGTAATTTTGAATTTTAACATTTCACAAGAGTTTACTAAACAAATAGACTTTCTAGGGGAAGGACTGGATTGGTGTTTGAAATTGGCTAAACAAACGCTCGGGGATGTCATACATTTCTGCTACGCAGATGTGTAGGACATCGTGTAGTTCATGGATTGGACATCACCTTAAACCCATGGGCACTATTAAATAGAATAGGTAACTGAGTCATGAAGGATGCTAGAAATCAGGACTCTCTGCTCAGTTGCAAAGTGGCTGGGGGGCCACTTTTTTAGGCTTAACCTATCACTCCCCATCTCCACTGCCCACCCCTACACATGATTGCCAACATATATCATTGGTCTTGAAACCAATTCTCACTTTTTTGGCTCTTAACTCACATTGCCCCTCTCTGGGAAGCTCTTCCTTCATCCCATCATGTAAGGGCATCTCATCCTTGTCAAGGAGCTTTTCATGATCCACAGCTTCCTTAATCTCTGTCTTCTCAAAGCCTCTGCAAAACCTTTGCCTGTTTTACAATCCAGCATATCTTTTCTCTAGCTCAATGGCAAATTTATTGGAAGCAGAAACCATGTCTTTTATTTATTACAGAATTTTTGAGCTAGAAGGAATCTTATGGTAAGAAGGAACTTACCATAAGATGAATAAAAGACAAATGTAGAAATACTAGAGAAATGTAAAGACCAATTCAAGGTCACAGAATAATTTTACGTAAGCCTGCATTTCCCCTGATGTTCCAATTTGAAGCTTGCTGATACTAGTTGTATAAATCACACCAGAAGACAATCAGGTTACTCCTTTGAAATAGGGAAAAATGTAACACCAAACCTGAGTTCATAAAGAAACCAAAAGATTAAAACAAGAAAGGTTATGTAACTGGAAGAAAAGAAACTGATGAATATCAGGATACCTACTGCTCTCATGTCAGGATTGTATTTTATTAATGTGATGGCAAATCAGTTTGAAAACTGTGACTATATAAACAAGATGAACTTAGATCGAGTGACTACGATTATTTCCAGAGTGCAAATAATTGCTATCTGTATTCATCAGTGTGTTACAGAGAAGCAGAACCAACAGGATGTGTGTGGGTGGATGGATAGATGGATGGATGGATAGATGGATAGATTAGATAGATAGATAGATAGATAGATAGATAGATAGATAGATAGATAGATAGATA
The DNA here is from genome assembly GCF_009828535.3 of Hylobates moloch. Lineage (NCBI taxonomy): Eukaryota > Metazoa > Chordata > Mammalia > Primates > Hylobatidae > Hylobates > Hylobates moloch. The sequence continues at coordinate 95,624,832 of NW_026652278.1, forward strand.
CAGATTTGATTTATTATAAGAAATTGGCTCATGCCATTATGGAGGCTGACAAGTTGCAAGATCTTCAGCATGAGTTGAGAATCCTAAGACCCAGGAGAGCGGATGGTATACATTCCAATCTGATGGCCAGCAGGGTTGAGACCTGGAAGAGCCAGTGTTTCACTTTGAGTCTGAAGGTGGAAAAAAGCCAATTTCCCAGTTCAAAGGCAGTCAGGCAGGAGGAATTCTCCCTTACTTAGGACAAGGCCAGTCTTTTTGTTCTATTGAGCCCTTCAAGTGATCGACTGAGGCCCCTACCCACCTTAGGGAGGGTGATTTGCTGTACTCAAGTCTACCAATTTAAATGTTCAGCTCATCCAAAAAACAGCCTCACAGAAACACACAGAAGAATGTTTGACCAAATACCTGGGCCACTCCTTGATTTAGTAAGCTGACACATAAAATTAATCGTCATACTATATTTTATATCAAGTCAAATTTATCTTTCTCACTTCTTGAATAATAGTGAAGTTTTCAGATTCTATAAAATTGCTTTGCCTATTTGCATGTTTTCCTTTCTTCCTTTCTTCCTTCCCTTTCTTTCTTTCCTTCTTTCCCTCCCTCCCTCTTCCCTCCTCCCTCCCCCTTCCTTCCTTTTCTTTTTTATTTTCTCTTCCTTTTGTTTCTTTCTCTCTCTCTTTCTTTTTCTTTCTCTTTCTCCCTTTCTTTCTTTCTCTCTTTCTTTCTTTTTTTCATTCACTCTGTCACCCAGGCTGGAGTGCAGCGCCAAGATCATACCTCACTGCAGCCTCGAATTCCTGGGCTCAAGCTATCCTCCCACCTCAACCTCCTCAGTTGGGACTACAGGTGTGTACCACTATGTCCAGCTATTTGTATGTTTTTGTAGAGATGGGGTCTCACTATGTTGTCCAGGCTGATCTGCAACTCATGGGCTCAAGTGATCCTTTTGCCTTGGCCTCTCAAACTTTTGGGATTACAAGCAGGAGTATCGTGCCCAGCCACCTTTTCTTTCTTATGGCTTAAACACCTGTGTTTCTGACTCATGCCTGACTTGTGCTAGTGCCGATGGACAGAAGTTTCATTGCATTTCCATGTAAAACTATGAATTGCGTTATTTAAACACAGATTTGCTTATAGGCATTTTAGCTTAACTGTAGCGGTCTGTAGACCCTGTATTCTGTGGTATACAAAGAACTCTGCTGTCTCTATTGAGTAGAACAGAACATCTGCAAATATATTTGTTTGCCCTGAGAACCATTTGTGGCCATGCAACATGTTGTTTAAAGATCTTTCATCAAAACATTTTACTTAGTAGATCCACATGAACATACACATACAGAAAATCTGACATGAGTGACTATTTATAGAACCATTCCTTTAGAAAAGGACTGCCGAGCATTTGATGGAAGTGGTAGAAAGGATAAAGGATAGGAGACTTGACTCCAGCTTCTGCTCTGACTCTAAATAGTTGTCTGACCTTGGACAAATCATTGCATCATCTCTAGTGATTTCTCTGGTCCTAGAAATCTCTACTTCTATAAAATTAGAGATTATTTTTTCCTTCTTCTCATAGTTAAAAAAATAAGAGATTACACAAATAGGGATAGGAAAACTATGTGTATTTGGAAAACTCTGGAAATTTGCACCATTTAATTCCAAATCAATTGTATCATCTTTTTGTTTGCTTTTGTTTTCCTGTTTGTTTGCTTTTTGAGATGGAATCTTGCTCTGGTGCCAGGCTGGAATGCAGTGGTGCAGTCTTGGCTCACTGCAACCTCTGCCTCCCGGGTTCAAGTGATTCTCCTGCCTCATCCTCCCGAATAGCTGGGACTACAGGCACATGCCACCACGCACAGATAATTTTTTTTTTTTTTTTTTGAGATGGAGTTTCACTCTTGTTGCCCAGGCTAAAGTACAATGGTGTGATCTTGGCTCACTGCAACCTCCACGTCCTGGGTTCAAGCAATTCTCCTGCCTCAGCCTCCCAAGTAACTGGGATTACATGCATGCACCACCACACCCGGCCAATTTTGTGTTTTTAGTAGAGACGGGGTTTCTCCCTGTTGGTCAGGCTGGTCTCAAACTTCTGACCTCAGGTGATACACCCGCCTCAGCCTCCCAAAGTGCTGGGATTACAGGCATGACCCACCATGCCTGGCCTAATTTTTGTATTTTTAGTAGAGACGGGGTTTCACCATGTTGGCCAGGATGGTCTTGATCTCTTGACCTAGTGATCCGCCCACCTCAGCCTCTCAAAGTGCTGGGATTACAGGCGTGAGCAACCGCGCCCGGCCCGTATCATCTTTTAAAATATACTTTCAATTAGGTTTCTTGTTGTTTGCTTAGAGAATAATATGAATTTTTATTTTATTTTTTGCATTTTGTGAGTTGTCATAGTTTTCCCATGCCAAATTTTTTACAAAATAATCCATAACCTAAGGTATTAGATTAAGTGAGAGCTTTTCTTAGTACTACCTGAGAACTAACTCTATTTTTCATCCTACGGGAAGCTGGATTTGACAGCTAATGGATCTGTTTTGTTCTAAAACTACCAACTGTTCCAAGGCACTTTTTAAGGTTTTAATCATCACCATTATATGTGAGATATAAATATATATTCATAATAATTCATTTCAAAGAAAAAGGTAAAAGCACAATTACACTTAGACGTAAAAGATATATTTAAACAAATGTAGATCAGTTTAAATATCAGCAAATGAGGAAATTTAATGTACCCACTGACCCTGTAGCTATAAACACATTTGATATCTCTAAACACTAAAAGAGGTTCTTAGTGCAACAGAATTGTAGGCCATACTGGAGGTTATAATACTATGCAAAGCTTCCAAACAAGTGTCTACTAATTTCAGGAGCTGCTATGCAGCAGACGTGAGTGATCCCTTTAGAGGCAGCTCTCAGGGACACAGGTTTCTTTTCTAGGCAGCGGCATGTCGGTACTGCTGCTGGAACCTGCTGGCATTCAAATCTTGGGCTCAGGAAGCCAGGTGCGGTGGCTCAAACATGTAATCCCAGCAGTTTGGGAAGCTGAGGTGAGTAGATCACTTAAGGCCAAGAGTTCGAGACCAGCCTGGCGAACATGGCGAAACACCGTCTCTACTAAAAATACAAAAATTAGCCAGGCATGGTGGCGTGTGCCTGTAGACCCAGCTACTCAGGAGCCTGACGCATGAGAATAGCTTGAACCAGGGAGGCGGAGATTGCAGTGAGCATAGATCGTGCCACTGCACTCCAGCCTGGGTGACAGAGCAAGACTGTCTCAAAAATAAAATAAAAAATAAACATTGGGCTCAGATTCAGCTCTATGCCTTCACTTACCCAACTTGTTTGTTCAACCCTTCCTCCAATTCTGTCATTCACTTAAGTCTTCCAAGATAAATTGACTAAGATAGTTCAAACTGGGTTTCTGCCCTTTGTAACCAAAGAAATTCCAGACTGATATATAACATATCAAAATATAGCTTTGTTCTACTCCTTTACCTTTCATGCTCCAGCCAATCTGTTAAACTAATCCATGGTACAAATTCATTAGGTGTCAATAATGTCTTATCCCTTCCAGGTAACACAGATGCCTTTTAAGCTTAACCTCAGGAGGCATCTGGGAAACCCCAGGTGGTCGGTAGTAAGATTTGGGGCAGAGAAAAGATATGTTCCATTGTTCTTTAGTGATTTTGGTATAAGTACACCTGGTGCGAGTCTAAAACAGAGCTGCTTTGGTGAGAAGAGAGAATCTGTTTTTCTCTTTCCCTAAACTGAGAACAAGTCATGGAAGAGGCTTCGGGGGCCATCTGGGTAGCAGACATCATGGACAGGAAGATGCTGTTTGACCATAAGAGGGCAGGTCTTGGAAAGCATGCAGTATGTGCGGGCCTGTGGTTTAATGCTGGGGGATAGCTCCCGGACTTGAGTTGAACAGTGGCACGGGAGTGAGTAATAAGGGGATCATTCCAGAGGGGGAAATGGCCGGTAGAAAGGCTGATGGGGGCAGGGGGCCTGGCTCAGTGGCCTGCAGAGTGGTGAGATTGGGGGCTGTCCTAATGACTTGGGGTGAGTTAATGAATCATGAGATTGGGAACTTAAATGTAGGAAGCATGTGATAGAGGCATTTGAATTTGACACTGGCTTGAACATAGGTTTGTCAATGAAGAAATGTCATGATCGAAATGGGATTTATGTCAGATTGCTCTCTAGGCTGTGTAGGAAATCTAAGTCTGTAGAGTAAGGCCAACGGAAGAGCCCCAGACATAAGACTATTGCCAAAATTGCAGGAATATATTGGAAGGGATGGGTCAAGAGGATACAAGTACAGGACTCAGCGATGATTCACTACTGGGGAAAGAGAGAGAAGGGTGGGATAGAAGTTGACTCAAAGTCATGAGCCTCAGGAACTGAGAGGAGAGTTCTCTGTGTTGCTGTTTGAAGACGGGAAGGAGGCAACAGGGAGTAAGAGAACCCAACACTAAATATTTAAGAAAAAAGATTCAGGTGGTGCTTTGAAACTTGGTAGTTCTTCTAAGATGAGAATTCCAAAAGGGAAAAGGAAGTTTTAATTTTTTTTTTCCTCACTCACTGACTATTCAACAAAACCACTGGGCAGGAAGAGAATTGAGTCTCCCTGGCCTTCTTCTAGGAAATATCTAAACTACTCAACTCAGGTAGCTCAGTAAGGAAAGTATCTTATAGGAGTTTTTTTTCTGCCACGAGACTTGTATAGATATTCTTTATCATTCTTGCTCTCTCTGTGGGAAGAGGGGTTGTTTGAAAAATTAAGTAAATGATGAATAATGATGATTAGGAACAATTGTAAAACCAAGTGAGGCCTGACCTAATCATGATCTGCAGAAACCATTCTAAGTTTTCGGCAAGGGAGAAAAATGTGAAGTCCAACTGTCTGGTTTGTGTAAGTGCAGAGTTAGGTATGAATGTATCAGACCCATCAATTATAGTTGTGATACACAGTCTCTGACCCCAAGAAATTCTCTTTCCCACTGCCCTCTAGTCTTTCAGTAGGAGTGGCCATGTTGTGTGTCATGTGACCAAGCCCCCTCAGCTGATTGGAGCCTGGTGAATCAGCTGACCCAAGGGCAGCCAATCCATGACCAGGAACCAGGAAGAGGTTTACAAAGACTCTGCCTAGACAGGGGCAATGGTGATTGAGTAGACCAATCAAATTATTTCTCTTGGAAGTTTTTCTCCTTAAAACTCAAAAGAGTCCATCTGAAAAAGTAACATCTCCATCACTTCAAAGTTCACTTCTACCTTTTTGATCTCTGTTGCCAGTTCACCAGAAGCCCCTATGATGATTACTATTCTTTTTTTTTTTTGAGATGGAGTCTCGCTCTATTGCCCAGGCTGGAGTGCAGTAGCACATTCTCGGCTCACTGCAAGCTCCGCTTCCCGGGTTCACGCCATTCTCTTGCCTCAGCCTCCTGAGTAGCTGGGACTACAGGCGCCCGCCACCACGCCTGGCTAATTTTTGTATTTTTAGTAGAGACGGGGTTTCGCCGTGGTCTCATCTCCTGACCTCGTGATCCGCCCGCCTTGGCCTCCCAAGATGATTACTATTCTTGATTTACTAACAAGTTCAGCCAGATTTCTAGGCTGGCATTACCAGCAGAGGGGGGGGGGTTCCCTGCTGTTGACTGGAATAGTCTAACTAAAGTTTGAGCACTCGAACCTAGAGCCAGATTTGTGGGACACTTACCTACCTAGCTTCACTACTGTTATTCCCTCCATGCCCACAAATGAAGCTCCCAGCTTCAAGGGCACACAAAGAAGACCAGCGTGGCACATAACCTTCTTTTACTGGCGTGTACTTGGGAACGCCAGCCACAACCTTTCTCTCCTGAATGTTGCCAGCATGAGTCCCAAAACCAGGGTCACCATCCTCCTAACTGTCATCAGAGAGATGCCTGCTGCAGCTCAGCTACATCTACTTCTAAAAAGGAACATACGATTGTCCTGTGACTTTTTGTGTAGTAGTGCAAAGGGGACCTGTTGCCATTAGCTGATCATTAGAGGAGTGACTCGTTCAAGATGCAGCTCTTTCTGTCACAGGTATAATTTCATGGTCTTGCTATCAGATCAGAGCAATCATCGTTATCCTCAAAAGCAGTGAGCCCTACAATGGCCGCTTTTGTCCAGCCATTCAGCCATTAGAGCAGCTACTTCAACTACCTTCACAGGCTCGATGGGTGAATTACCTGCTTTGCACTAAATGGCAGTTCTCTGATGCTGTTGTATTAAAAAAAAGAAAGGAAGAAAGAAACCCTTCATCCTGCCCCAGAGACAGTGCAGAGTGCCTTTCTTGATTCAGCTGTTTGCCTTCCTTCGATTCCAATCAGTCTGTGCTGTGTGGTATGACAGTGACAAGGTGAAATCCCTGCTGAGAAGCTCTGAAATTTGTGAAGAAATAGGCTTCATACACACATTGTTTGGTTGAACAAGAGAAGCTACTGGAATTTCAGAGGAAAAGCCATACCTATCTTTAGTGACTAAATTAGAAAAAGTATGGAATGCAAATAAAAACTACAATGAGATACCACTTCATACCCATTAGGATGGCTATGTAAAAAACAAAACAACAACAAATATTGGCAGGGATATGGAGAAATTGGAACCTTCCTTTTATTGCTGGTGGGAATGTGAAATGGTACAGTCCTTATGGAAAACAGTTTGCCAGTTCCTCAGAAAGTTAAACGTAGAATTGGCATATGATCCAGCCATTCTACTTCTAGGTATATAGCCCAAAGAACTGAAAATAGTGACTCAAACAGATATTTGTGCACCAGTGTTCATAGCAGCATTATTCACAATGGCCAAAGGTGGAGAAAACTCTTGTCCATCAATAGATAAATGGATAAATGTCATATATGTACCATTGAAGATTATTCAGCCTTACGAAGGGGTGAAATTCTGTGTGTTGCAACATGAATGAACCTTGAAAACATGCTAGGTGAAATAAGCCAGATATAAAATGAGAAATGTTATATGATACCACTTGTCTGAGGTATCCAGAAGAGGTATATTTGTACATGGAAAATAAAGTAGAGGTTATCAGGGGCTGAAGGGAATGGGGAGTTATTGCTTAACAAATACAGTTTCTGTTTGGGATGATACAAAGTTTCTGGAAATGAATAGTCGTGATGGTTGTACAACACCATCAATGTACTTAATGCCACTGAAATGTAAACTTTAAATGGTTAAACAAAAGTACAGAAAGGTCAGGCATGGTGGTATGTGCCTGTAGTCTCAGCTACTTGGGAGGCTGAGGCAGGAGAATCACTTGAACCCAGGAGGCAGAGGCTGCAGTGAGCTGAGATTGCACCACTGCACTCCTGCCTGGGCAACAGCACGAGACTCCATCTCAAAAAACAAACAACAAAAAAGGATAGAAAGGTCAATTCTATTTGATTCTATTTGCTCAATTCCTTGCCAAGAGCTTAGGCATCTCTGTTCCCAATACCATCTTCTGGCCAGGGGTTTGTAAATATATTACCTTGCGCCCAAGAAGGCTAGACACTCAGACTCTGTGAAGCTGGTTGCACTGATGCTGTGACTCTGGGAGGCAGGTTTCAGTGGCCCGCCCAGGCTGCCTTGCAGAGGCATTAATATACTCTGCAATTCCAAATGTCTTCATACGTTTTTCCAAGTTCAATCAAATTTGTGTCCATTTTTCTGCCTTCCCTTCTGGGCAAGTCAGTTCTGCTGGGGAATGTGCCTTCTCCACTCCCCGAGAATTCCTTTTAAAATGAGCAAAACGTGGGCCTGAGCAATTCAGCCCTCCTAGCTGGTTCACACCAGCTTAGAGTATGTCTTTTGTTTCTTTCTACCCTTGACAAGCCTGATGGCTTTGCTTTCGTGCTGACTTTCATTCCTGTGAAGTTGAAGGTAACAGGCTGTCTGCTGGTCCCATCACAGTCGAGTTTTATTTTAAACTCTAATGGATAGCAAAGCTATATACCCACATGTGTCCTTATATATTGTTCTAGCTGCACATAGATAATCCTTCCTAATTTCACTCACAATTAAAAAAGGGATAGCCAAACAGTCCTGGGACACCACCTCTTTCTGAAAAGGGAAGCCCTGTTTCTATATCTGGCTGAGTGTGACCCACAGTCTTGGGGAATTAAGATACTGAAAATCTTGAGGGATAATCCTAGTTCAAAGAAACATAAAATAAGAGAAAAAAAGACAACGAAAATCAGTTTCACCTGTGGTTTCTACAATCAGCAAACATCTGTACATTGTAACTATTTTGATCAGATAAAAACTTCGATGTTCTGAAATAACTGTCAGATTTCTGTATAGGTACTAAATGCTCAAAAAGTCCCTGTTGGCTGGGCATGGTGGCTCACACCTGTAATCCCAGCACTTTGGGAGGCTGAGGCAGGTGGATCACCTGAGGTCAGGAGTTTGAGACCAGCCTGGCCAACATGATGAAACCATGCCTCTACTAAAAATACAAAAAAATTTAGCCGGGTGTGGTAGCAGGTGCCTGTAATCCCAGCTACTCAGGAGGCTGAGGCAGGAGAATTGCTTGAACCTAGGAGGTGGAGGTTGCAGTGAGCCCAGATCATGCCATTGCACTCCAGCCAGGGTGACAGAATGAGACTCTGTCTCAAAAAAAAAAAAAAAAGTCCCTGTTTGAACCATATTTACAAGTTGGAAGTAAAACCACATATGCCTCAGGAAGCATCAGGCTAACACCATTTGTCATTTTGGTGTAGATGATTCAGAACAAATGACAATACTTGGAAATAGTGCTATAATACAGTAAGGATACAGCCGTGTCAAGCAAACGGAGTAGACCCAAATGCATGGGAGCTCCTTTGCTTTTTGCCCTAATTCTTCCAAGGGACTTCTTCCTCCCTTTCATGGATATTAGCAAAACAAGAACAACTCACCCTCATTTCAAATGCATTTTTCCCCTTCCTGCTCACAGCACATTTTTCTAGTGTGCTGCTCCAGAATCTGACAGCATGGATTCTGACAGGTTGGCATCTGCTGGTGTTTGATGTTTGGCATTTTTGATGTGACACTGGCTTCATTTTATGCAAGAATTTGTATTCAGCGTAGCTTCCCAGGGTGGGTTAAGAAAGAGTAGGGCTTTGGATTGAAATCTAACAGTGGGAGGAAACCTTGGGTACACTAGCTCTTTAGCTGACTGTTAGTCCATTTATTAAATAGCAGTTATCCTGTATCATTGGTACCAGTGTGAATATTAAATCAATTGGGCCATTCCACAGAGTTGGACTAAAGCTACATGAAATGTCACCAGACCCACAGGTTTAATGAGAAGAGCATGTTGTTCCTAAAGAACCCAACTAAACACATGTTGGAAGCAATGTGTAAGCTTATATGGGATGAGCTTCCTCATAATATCAGAGGGGAACTAGGATTGTATTGGATCCTCCATTCCTAAAGCTCATTTATTCCCTTCAGAGAGTAGGACAACTCCAACCTGTTTCGTTCAGATTCCAAGGCCTTTTTCATCATAGAAGAATAAGACATTTCCTAGAATTCTATGTATACTTCTAGATTGTGCAAACAGAATTTAAACAAAATAATTAAACCCTTCACAAACAAGTCTGGCCTGGTATGGTGGCTCACGCCTGTAATCCCAACACTTTGGGAGGCTGAGACAGGAGGATCACTTGAGACCATGGTTGAAGATCAGCCTGGGCAACATAATGAGACCCTACCTATACAAAAATTTAAAAATTAGCCATACATGGCAGCGTGTGCCCATAGTCCTAGCAAATCTGGAGGCTGAGGCAAGAGGATCGCTTGAGCCCAGGAGGTTGAGGCTGCAGTGAGCTAAGATGGTGCCATGGCAGTCCAACCTGGGTGACAGAGGGAGATCTTGTCTCTTATTAAAAAAAAACCAGTAGTATAATATGGGGGATGGAAAGGAGGTATTCCTTCCTATATCAGAAAGCAGTCGTGTGTGGCATGGTGGCCATGCCAAAGGAAACACAGGCCTCGTGGTCTCCTTTACCACTCTCCACCTCTGAGGAGTGTAACCACGTCTTCCAGACCCTTTTTGAATTCTCCTTTCATCTATAGCCCTACCACACTGAAAGCACTCAATCTCCTCTGAATTATCCTCCCATGAGGCGATCGCCGGCAGCTGGAGGTGAGCACAGCTGCAGGTCCTGTCGTCTCTGCCTGGAAGTCGTCATTGTGTGTTTAGGTGGGTGCAGAGCACATCAGCACCAACCTTCATGACCCCCGATCTGTGAGGGGGATATTATCAGCTTGGGAACATATGGAAGCCAGGCCCAGATAGCCACGCTGGCTGAGGATTTGGCTCAAGGTACACAGAGAGTACTTGAAATTACTGAACCTTTCAGTGAGTTTATAATATGGTCCCATTCCTCGCTGCTTGGCCAGTTGCCTGCTTGGCATCCTCCAATTAAACTTGGAAGAAGTGGTGAAAAGAAGTGAAGTAATATCTTAGCCACAGGTACAATGTGTGTCAATATCCAATGGAGGAGGTGTAAATGTATCCTGTATGCCTCAAAGAATACTCCGAATTTACTGTCAGAGAGGTAGTTTGTCCATAGCATTTTTGCCAAGATTTCCAACCCGAGACTACTCTTCTACACTGTAAAAGCCAGCTTTTACTGCCCTCTTCACACACAGGTGTCACACACACATGCACATATGCATGCACACACTCTCACAGCCATATGCTCAGATTAAGCTCACATTTCCCATTACATAAGAATCTTCTCATTAAAGTGTTATCTCGCAGTCTTGTGCTATCTGGGTTCCCTGGCAGAATGGAAGTAGCTCTAAATATCCTGCCTTTTAGGAAATCTGGTCTAAACACTTTGTGTGTTTCAATAGTTTTAAGAAGTCTAAATGCTTTGTTTCAACCTGAAAATGCACATACTATTTGCAGTACTATTCAGGAAGGAAGGGAGGGAGAGAGGGAGGGAGGGAGGGAAGGAAAGAAGCAAGGGAGGGAGGGAAGCAAAGAAGGAAGGAAGGAAGGAAGGAAGGAAGGACGGACAATCTTGCTATCCTGTCCATTGTAAATGCTAAATGGAATGGTCCTTCTAAAATTTCTTAATCACCTTCCATCTCTGTAATATTTGTCCCACAAAAAGTAAATGAATATAGAAATAGTATCCTTCCATGTTCTCAGCAAATGAGCTCGTTAGTTCTATTTAGTCCCCAGAAATGGAAGCCACCTTCCGTTTGTAGAGTGCCGTGATGTTCCAGGTGCTTTGCATTTCTCTCATTCATTCTCACACAAACTTCATGGAGTGTGCAGCGTAAGAACAGCTAATGCTCATAGAATGTTGGCTCTGTACTAAATGGTTTCACCAAATATCTAATTCTCATAACCAGACTGTGGATCATTATCATAAGAAGGAACTGAGGCTCAGAGACATGAGGTCATTTGCCTGAAGACACACAATGAATGGCAGCATTGAGATCCAACCCAAATCTGTCTGACCCCAAAGCCTACGTACTTCTTCCTCTTCTGGGTTATGTCACCTCCTGATAAACAGGGAAATTGGGAAGCACTTTACTGTGAATACGTTCAGCTCCCCAAATGGGGCCATCAATCACTTTGTAGTTCATGAGATCTACAGGGCGAGTGACCAGGTGTTCCTAAGAGAGCCTGTCCCTGTAAAGTGAATGTTAGGACTGATCATCCCCCATGGCTCTCAAACTTTGGTGCACATTAGAATCAAAGAAATTGTGGCTGGGTGCGGTGGTTCACGCCTGTAATCCTAGCACTTCAGGAGACCGAGGTGGCACAGAAGTTTGAAATCAGCCTGGCCAACATAATGAAACCCTGTCTCTACTAAAAATACAAAAACTAGCCAGGCATGGTGGCAGGCACCTGTAATCACATCTACTCGGAGGCTGAGGCAGCAGAATCTCTTGAACCCGGGAGGCGAAGGTTGCAGTGAGCTTAGATTGTGCCACTGCACTCCAGCCTGGTCAGCAGAGTGAGACTCTGTCTCAAAAAAAAAAAAAAAAAAAAAGAAATTGTTTAAGATTTCTGGGCCCTACCTCTAGCTTCCTAACCAATAATAGTCAACCACTACTTTTTTTTCTTTTCAAATGATCCATAAATTTACTGATTTATAATTTCATAGATTCAGACTATGACATTTCCAGTCTTAATAGTTTATTTTGTGAGTAACCGTTGTCATCAGATGTCTTGCTATTAAACACTTGCAATCTGTGTGATGAATGAGATCGTTATGGATATACAAATGCTGCAGGAAGGCATAGACTTATATTGAGATAGAGTAGATGTAGTGCCTAATATAGCATAGAACATAAGATAAATCATGTAATCTGGAAAATGGGGATGTTACATAAATACACATTACTGAGGAGCGGAGAGAGTTAATTATGAACTAAAGGAGTTTCATGGCCTCTAATTTTTTTCTTTCATTTCTTAGCTTCAGATGGCTTCTAATTTACATGCCTCTAATTTACATCCCTCTCCCCTCCCTCTCTCCCTCCCTGCCTCCTCCCTTCTTCCCTTCCCTTCCCTGCCCTGCCCTGCCCTTCCTTCTTTCCTTCCTTCCAGAATAGTATTGCAAATAGCACGTGCCTTTTCAGGTTTTTAAAAAAAGCATTTAGACTTAAAACTATTGAAATACCATAAAGTGTTCCACCAAGGTTTCCTGAGGTTAATATTATAATCTCAGGTGAACAGAGTATCGAGTGAATGGAGCTTATAATATTAACCTCTGTTCACTTGCCTTTATGAGGAAGAGGAGCATATTTTGTTTTCCCAAAGCAATAATGTATTAGTGTCAGAATTCCTTTGTATTTTGTTCATATCAATGTAGTTAGTGTTTCAACTCTACATGTAAAAAACTTGTCTTTTAACTTTTATTTATTTATTTTTGAGACAGAGCCTCACTCTGTCTCCCAGGCTGGAGTTCAGTGGCGCGATCTTGGCTCACTGCAACCTCTGCCCCCCCCCAGGTTCAAGCAATTCTCCTGCCTCAGCCTCCAGAGTAGCTGGGCTAATTTTTGTATTTTTAGTAGAGACAGGATTTCACCATGTTGTCCAGGCTGGTTGCGAATTCCTGACCTTAGCTGATCTGCCCGTCTCGGCCTCCCAAAGTGCTGGGATTACAGCCGTGAGCCACTGCACCCGGCCTTAACTTTTAAATATATTTTCTTAAACATAGTTATTAAGCCCTTAAAATTGTGCATCACGTGGCTTGAAATCAGATTTACCATCCTGCAATGGCTTCAACATTAGAAGATTTTTGTCCTCACAGTCCTCAGTCTGTCACCATTTCCAGAGGTTTCCCACATGCTAGTGCCTCTTTGATACTACACTTCACTGAGAAGGAGAGCTGGGAAAAGTAAAAGCAACAATAATGATGATATTAGGACAATTTGTCATGTGAGGTCACAGCAAAGAATTAGAAGAACTAGGAAATGTTTTTCTACATTTTTATTAATACTTTAGGCTGGGGCGTGGTGGCTCATGCCTGTAATCCCAGCACTTTGGGAGGCCGAGGCAGACGGATCACTTGAGGCCAGGAGTTCAAGACTAGCCTGGCCAATATGGTGAAACCCCATCTCTACTAAAAACACAAAAATTAGCCAGACGTGGTGGCGCATGCCTGTAATCCCAGCTACTCGGGAGGCTGAGCAGGATAATTGCTTGAACTCAGGAGGGGGAGGTTGCAGTGATCCTAGATCACACCACTGCACTTCAACCTGGGCGATAAAGCGAGACTCTGTCTCAAAAAAACAAACAACAACAACAACAACACTGTATTAATACTTTAATATATAAAATCCACCATAACCCCATATTTAGATGTGCCTACTGATAAATAGGCCCCTGGAAAATAAATAGGTAGCCCGTGACCCCAAATAAGGTAGTACTGCTTTTAAAAAGGTATTGGTTTTGTTTCTGAATAGCGTTTGTTCCAAGATGTATAAAACTATGGCTCCGGCATATGCTGTAGCTGGAGGGAAAAAAGTTGGGGTGGATTTAATGCTACATCTGTGACCAGTTAGTTATAGTAACCTCCAGGTATTTGGTGGTTTCAACAAAAGTTCTAATACACATTCCAGGCATCCAGAACTATATGGAAGACTGTAAAAAGATGCGGACAAATAATTCATACATCCACTAATTTGCGAAAACTAAAAAGTGCACGTAGTTCCCTGCTGACTTGAAAATAGTGCTCAATTCATTCTTTTACAAGGAAGTTGCTGTGGGTACCCACGCAGGGATAGAGCCTCGAGGGATGGCATGTGCAGATGACACAGGACATCCTGCTGGATCTTATCAGCACTGACTGGGAAAAATGTACTAAATTATCAAGGCAGGGAGGGAGGAGGTCGGAGAAAGGAAACATTGCAACAGTTACCAGGGCCTCAGAGACACTGACCAATTGTTCCAGCTAGATAAGACACTGGCTTTGGACTTTCACGGTTATTTTTCAACTGTGGCTGATAAGCTGACTTTCATTTGATTTATTTTCTTTTCTCGGACTTATATTTCATGTTTATGGGTGGCCTTCCTGCAAACCACTAATTATCCTCTGCAGTCACTCTTATTTGCACGATTTGATTGATTTGCTTTAGAAGTTTTGATTTTTGTGGGATTAAACAAAACACACAAATAACATGCCATCTGCTTGATATACATGTCATTCAGGTCCATAAGAGGCTAACCAATGAGTTCTGGGATGGTTAGCTGGGTTTAAGTTGGAACACAGAAAAAGCAAAAATAAAACACCCAACAGGTTTAAAACAAATTGACAAAGAATTCAAGAAAGCCTAGATATTTTCTAACATTTTCTGGCCATTTTCTTTTTCTTCAGACAGGGTCTCGCTCTGTTGCCCAGGCTGGAGTGCATTGGTGCAATCACAGCTCACTGCAACCTTGACTTCCCAGGCTCAAGTGATCCTCCTGCCTTGGCCTCTTGAGTAGCTGGGACTACAGGTGCGTGCAACCACGCTTGCAGGCACATCTAAATATGGGGGTTGGGTGGATTTTATATATTAAGGAATTAATACAGTGGTTTTTTGGGGGGTTTTTTTGTTGTTGTTTATTTGAGACGGAGTCTCGCTCTGTCACCCAGGCTGGAGTGCAGTGGCGTGATCTCAGCTCACTGCAACCACCCCCTAGGTTGAAGCCATTCTCCTGCCTCAAAATTAGCAGTGGCTAATTTTTTTTTTTTTTTTTTGTAAATTTTCTGTAGAGATGGGGGTCTTGCTATGTTGCCCAAACTGGTCTCGAACTCCTGGGCTCAAGCAATCCTCCTGCCTCATCCTCCCAAAGTGTTGGGATTACAGGTATGAGCCACTGTGCCTGGCCATTCTGGTCATTTTGCCTCACTCCTTTGGTCAGCCCCAGTCCTCAGCTAATGCTTTGGCCCCCACTCCTGTGGTGAAGATTCCCCACTCAGGATTCCCACAATGTGAGCTGAAGCAACCATTTCCACTTCAGAGGTATTCAAAAATTCTATTCAACAGACATGTTTCATCTACCTGTCCAAAGTTACGGTGCTAGGCTGTGGTCAACGGAGAAACTGATTTATGCCTGGGTCATAGTTTATAAAGGTGACTAAGTGACATCTGAGAGGCCAATGCTATTGAAAGCAAAGATTAAAGTTACTCACAGTTGGCCTATAAACAAGAGGCACCTCAGGCCATGCAAAGCCTGGGGTAAGCACCAGTGCTGATCAGGAGGCAGGAAGGAGTGAGAAGGCCTTGGCCACAGCCATTACTGGGATTTTCACAGGAAAGGCAAGGAGAGACAAGGGAAAGAGCCTAGGATTGGCCAGTTGGAATAATTCCAGTGGCTTTGGGACACAGTTATCCCTAGTTGTCTGGGACCTAGCCCTGGGTTGATTCAGGGCTGGGAAAATATTGGCTTGCTGTGAAAGAGTCAGATAAGGAGGTGGTTGAGAGAGCAGGCTCTGGATCACAGGGGAGGTGTGAGTAACCTTGGCTGTTAGTTTGGCGCTGTGATTAATGAAGGCCAAATAAATAAACTAAGCCCAAACTAAGAAAACACAGAGCAGGGATGAATAGTGTCTTCTATCAGGTATTCGGAATCCAGTAGCTGAACCAAGTATCATGTAAGCAAATCCAAGATATACCCTGATAAATGCAGTACTGCACTAGCAGCTTCCATGTGTGATGGGAGTTTGAGGAAGGCAGGCGACTAATGAAATGGAAAGTTTTCTTTCATAGGAGATTTACATCCTCTTTTGTTTTTTTTTTTTTGAGACGGAGTTTTGCTCTTTCACCCAGGCTGGAGTGAAGTGGCACAATCTTGGCTCACTGCAACCTCCATTTCCTAGGTTCAAGAGATTCTCCTGCCTCAGCCTCCTAAGTAGCTAGGATTATAGGCACCTGCCACCATGCCAGGCTAATTTTTTGTATTTTTAGTAGAGATGGGGTTTTGCCATGTTGGCCAGGCTGGTCTCAAACTCCTGACCTCAGGTGATCCCCCTGCCTCGGCCTCCCGAAGTGCTAGGATCACAGGCCTGAGCCACCGCGCCCGGCCGTACATCCTTTTACACTTAACTAGAAGACCACTGTCATGCACTGCATAATACTTCAGCCAACCATGGACCACATCTATGATGGTGGTCTCATAAGATTATAATCCTGTATTTTTACTGTACCTTTTCTATGTTTAGGTACACAAATAACACTGTGCTACAATTGCCCGCAGTACTGAGTAGAGTCACTTGCTGCATGGTTTGCAGCCTAGGAGTAATAGGCTATAGCACGTAGCCTAGGTATGTAGTAGGCTACACCCCCTTGGTTTGTGTAAATGCACTCTAGGATGTTTGCACAACAATGAAATCACCTAACAACACAATTCTCAGAACGTATTCTCATCATTAAGTGATGCATGACTGTACTTCAAAACCATACAACCCTGCTAGTAAGTGCTACCCTTTTGTACATCAAAGGACATAAGTCAAGGCCTAGCCCAGTGCCTGGCACGTAAGAAACATTAAAACAAAGATAGTTCTTGGCCAGTTGTGGTGGCTCACGCCTGTAATCCTGGCACTTTGGGAGGCCAAAGTGGGCGGATCACCTGAGGTCAGGAGTTTGAGACCAGCCTGGCCAAAATGGTGAAGCCCTGTCTCTACTAAAAATACAAAAAATTAGCTGGGTGTGGTGGCACACGCCTGTAGTCCCAGCTACTAGGGAGGCTGAGGCAGGAGGATCGCTTGATCCTGGGAGGTGGAGGTTGCAGTGAGCCGAGATCGTGCCACTGCACTCCAGCCTGGGCAACAGAGCAAGTCCCTGTCTCAAAAAAAAAAAAAAGGTAGTTCTCATCTCTCCCTCCCACCTTGATATCATTTTTGTATTGCTAGGCATCACTGACTTAATAAAAGCCTGATACACCATTCTCTCCCCAAATGGAGGCATTCTTTTTACAATTAATGTAGTTCATAGTTATTCGCATAGTTCTTTTTTTTTTGAGACAGGGTCTTGCTGTGTTGCCCAGGTTGGAGTGCAGTGGCATGATCATGGCTCACTGTAGCCTTGAACTCTTAGGCTTAAGCAATCCTCCCACCTCAGCCTCCTGAGTAACTGGAACCATAGGCATGTACCACTATACCTGGCCATTTATTTTTATTTTTTAGTTTTTTGGAAACAGGGTCTCACTCTGTTGCCCAGGCTGGAGTGCAGTGATGCCATCTTGTCTCACTGCAACCTCTGCCCCCTGGGTTCAAGTGATTCTTGTACCTCAACCTCCTGAGTAGCTGGGACTACAAGCACATATTTTTTAGTAGAGAAGGGATTTCACCATGTTGGCCAGGCTGGTCTCGAACTCCTGACCTCAAGTGATCTGCCTGCCTCAGTCTCTCAAAGTGCTGGGATTACAGGTGTGAGCCACGGAGCCCAGCCTATTTCCCATTTTAAAAACAAAAAGTCATATGGGATTAAAAAATGCTTGAGTTAATTTTGATTCATTCTTGATTAGCTGGTGTGGAATGGTGGGAGAGGCAGCCCAAGGGGTGCCCACATCTGGACCATGCTGGTGCTGGCCACACCCATCTGCTTGAAGCCACATTGGCATCCCCCTGGTACCAGTGGGATCCCTGACAGCCACTGCCATTCCCTGGAGGGCACCACCACTCAAGAGGTCTCCTTATGAATTTGGCAAAGAATTTTATAAACTGCAGGCAGGGGGAAGCTTGGAATGTCCGTCTACCACTAGTAAACAGCAGCTCTTTGCTATGGTGAGCGTTAACAGAGTTGTTTTCCATTAATATGTGGCTTTATGTGAGAACAAGCTGACACGAGGAGAGCAAACAATTAGAAATGATTTTTCTCATGCAGTAACCATGCAGATTCAATCTCCTCACAGTGGAGGTATAGGAATGAAAAACTGTTTGTCACTCTCTTCTCGGTCCCCAGCATTGTAGGTTTTGTTTCAGTTAGCGTCAAATCTTCTAAGCCAACAGTAAACATCTAACGCACTTCATTAGTGAAGACATTGCTATGTGACTCTCCATCATCATACAATGATGTCGACGGCTACTGTCGTTGCACTGTATACTATGTGTCAATCAATCCATTCCTCTCTTGACACACATCATTTCTATTTATTGTGCTCCATCCCTGCTTCTCACACTTTACTGTATATGAGAATCACCTGGGCATTTCCTTAAAGTACACATTCCAGGATCTCAATGGTAGAAATTAGAAATTCTGATTGCATCGGTTTGATGAGGCCCAGGAATTTGGCCTTTAGTCAACTCTCCCTCCCCTAGTTGATC
Source organism: Hylobates moloch (assembly GCF_009828535.3). NCBI lineage: Eukaryota > Metazoa > Chordata > Mammalia > Primates > Hylobatidae > Hylobates > Hylobates moloch. Next base: position 95,643,620 of record NW_026652278.1, read on the forward strand.
CTGGTGTAGGTGGTCCATGGAGCAGACTTTGAGAAACAGATTTCTAGTTCTTGGTTAAAAATAATTATGCAGGGCTGGGCATGGTGGCTTATGCCTCTAATCCCACCACTTTGAGAGGCCAAGGTGGGAACTTTGCTTGAGCCCAGGAGTTCAAGATCAGACTGGGCAACACAGGGAGAGCCCGTCTCTACAGAAGATACAAAAATTAGCGGGGCATGGTTGTGTGTGTCTATAGTCCAGTTACTTAGGAGGCTGAGGGAGGAAGATGGCTTGAGCCCAGGAGGTCAAGGCTGCAGTGAGCTGTGATCACACCACTGCCCTCCAGCCTCAATGACAGAGTGAGAGCTCATGTCAAAAAAAAAAAAAATATGCAGTATAGTCTGTGAATTAATATAAAGCATAGCAATAACTAAAAACAAGTTTTATTAGCACTTGTTGACATAAAATCCTTTCTAGATTTTTTTCAGTTTGGCATCTTTTTATTTATTTATTTAATACATATTAGATGTAGATATTTTCAGGATCCATGTAATAATTTGATAAATTCATATAATCAAACCAGGGTAATAGGGACATCCATCACCTTAAATATTTATCTTTTCTTTATGCTAGGGACATTCAAAGTATTCTCTTCCAGCTATTTCGAAATGAACAATTGGTTAATGTTAACTATAGACACCCTACTGATGTATCAAATGCCAGGTCTTAGTTCTTCTAAGTGTATATTTGTACGCATTAATCAGCTTCTCTTTATCCAAACCCACCCTTCCCGGCCTCTGGTACCCACCAATCTACTCTCTATCCTCACAAGATCCTTGCCAGTTTCCGTGTAACCACCATTGCCTGATTTTCTAAAGGAAGCCAACAAGAGAGACCTCAAGGTTTTATAGAGAATGTGGGGTTTTGGCCAGGCACGGTGGCTCACGCCTGTAATCCCAGCACTTTGGGAGGCCAAGGCGGGTGGATCACCAGGTCAGGAGTTCAAGACCAGTCTGACCAACATGGTGAAACCCCGTCTGTACTAAAAATACAAAAATTAACTGGGCGTGGTGGCGAGCGCCTGTAATCCCAGCTACTCAGGAGGCTGAGGCAGGAGAACTGCTTGAACCCGGGAGGTGGAGGTTGCAGTTAGCCGAAATTACGCCACTGCACTCCAGCCTGGGCGATAGAGCGAGACTCTGTCTCAAAAAAAAAAAAAAAAAAAAAGAGAATGTGGGGTTTTTTTGGTCAATGTGTACAAAGTTTCATTCAGGAGGAATAAGTTCTGGTGTTCTATCTCACAGAAGGGTAACTGCAGCTAACAAGTGTATTGTATATTTCAAAATTGCTAAAAGAGAGGATTTTGAATGTTCTCAACATAAAGAAATGGTAAATGTATAAGGTGATAGTGTATTAGTCCTTCCATTGCTTATAACAGGATACGTGCAGGTGGGTCATTTATAAGAGAAAATAAATTTACTTCTTACAATTATAGAAATTTATTTCTTACAGCTGAGAAGTCCAAGGTCAAGGGGCTGCATCAGGTAAGAGCTTTCTTGCAGGTGGGGACTCTGCAGAGTCAACCTAAGGTGGTATAGGGCATCACATGGTGAGGGGCTGAGCATGCCCACGTGCTAGCTCATGTCTCTCTTCTTCTTCTTATAAAGTCACCAGTTCCCCGCCATGATAACCCATTAATCCATTAATCCATTAATCTATTAATCCATGAATAGATTAATCCATTCATGAGGGCAGAACCTTCATGATCCAATGATCTCTTAAAGATCCCATCTCTTGGGCCGGGCGCAATGGCTCTCGCCTGTAATCCCACCACTTTGGGAGGCTGAGGCAGTCAGATCACAAGATCAAGAGTTCGAGACCAGCCTGGCCAACATGGTGAAATCCCATCTCTACTAAAAATGCAAAAATTTTCCAGGCGCGATGGTGCTTGCCTATAATCCCAGCTATTCAGGAGGCTGAGGCAGGAGAATTGCATGAACCCTGACGCGGAGGTTGCAGTGAGCCGAGATCGCGACACTGCACTCCAGGCTGGGCGACAGAGCAAGACTCCATCTTGAAAAAAAAAAAAAGATCCCATCTCTCAACACTGCCACATTGGGGATTAAGTTTCAACATGAGTTTTGGAGGAAACAAATATTCAAACTATAGCAGATGGATATGCTAAACACCCTGATTTAACTGTTACAGAATGTATACAAGCATCAAAACATCACACTGTACCCTATAAATATGTACAATTATTATGTGTCAATGAAGACAACAAAGTTTTTTATTTAAAAAGAGCATTAATCTTTTAAAAAATGAGAACTGGTAGTGTCTTTACAGACTAAGAAAAACAAAATCAATATCTAAATCAGCTAAAGGAAACCTTATAGTCTACAGAGAAGGGCCCTAAAGCAGGGAGGGAGGAGGGTTGCTCTAGGTCCTTGAACAGGCAGTAAGTTAGAGAAACAAGATCTTGGCTTTTATTTTTTTTCTTTCTTTAAGCAGGCGGTTAAGCATTATTTCTCTGGTTACTGCACATCTGCCCAATGAGTCAATAATCCAAGTTCCTTCCTGAGTCTGTGAAATCCCTTCTCCAGGACTCAAGAAAGGCGGGGACATTGGGCATCCGGGGCTGGATCCTGGCACATGCTCCCAGGGTTGTGCCAGACTTCCAACAGCTTCATGTTAAATGCTGTTTTCAATCATAGTTTATATTTTACATCACATAAGCGATAGTTTTTTTTTTTTTTTCCTGTGTTTATATCTCCCAAGATCAAGTAGGTGGAAGCAAGAGACCCAAATTGCAGGAAAGTGGGAGTGGGTAGGGATAAGGGGATTAGGAGGTTAGGCTGGTTTCTCTCACGTCTTGCCCACCATCCCTTGTCCATGTACTGGTGACCGGTGTGGAAACTGGCCCAGTGGATTTTCCTCACTACTTTTTATCTTTATTATCTTCCTACATTTATAATTAATCACCTGCTCATACTCATGCATCTTTTCAACCCTACTATCTGATATGGTTTGGCTCTGTGTCCCCACCCAAATCTCACCTTGGGTTGTAATAGTCCTTACGTGTTGTGGGAGGGACTCAGTGGGAGGTAATTGAATCATGGACAGGGGTTTTTCCCATGCTGTTCTTGTGATAGTGAATAAGTCTCATGAGATCTGGTGGTTTTATAAAGGGTAGTTCTCCTGCACATGCCCTCTTGCCTGTTGCCACGTAAGATGTGCCTTTGCTTCTCCTTTGCCTTCCACCGTGATTGTGATGCCTCCCCAGCCATGTGGAACTGTGAGTCCATTAAACCTCTTTCCTTAATAAATTACCCAGTCTTGGGTATGTCTTTATTAGCAGCATGGGAACAGAATAATACACCCTCTTTCCTCTTTGTTAATTCTATTCCCAGATCTTTAGAAAAGCTTTCCACCTTTCTGCTTGCCCCTCTCCCCACATCCACAGCCTCACCACCATCATCTCTTCCCATCTTTTCATTCTGCTTCTTTGTTTGAAATGGCCTTAGTCATGCCAGGAAAACATTAGAGCAGGGCTAGGGATACATCAGTACTGAGGAAAGACGGAAGCCAAACATTTTGAAATGAGGATGTTAGGATAAAGACCCAGGGTCAAGAAACCACAAGCATCTTGAAATTGTGAAGTCATCTTCTCTAGAATCTCCAGTATTTCAATCCCATTACATTCCCCTAATTGAGTCTGCCTTTGCCAGGCTTTCTGCTAAAATACAATTTCTTATTAAACTTGATTTGGTTTGGTTTAGCTTAGCTCCTAGCATTGAATCAGTGTTGTTTTCTGGTCTACTGCAACTCTACTCTGTTTTTTTGCAACTCTACAGCACTTAGGTATATTATAAAACTTCCATGGGGTTGACCTAGAAACCCAACAATATGACATTGTTCTGTGGGGAAACACATCCTAATCTCAATTCACTGGCTGATAAATGTTCTAGCAGGAATACTTGGCTCCCTAGGTGTCTGCACCATGCTGGGCACATAGAGGTGCTCCACCCCAGGACAAAGTTATTTCACTGAGTTGGCAAATTGAGGAGAAACAGGAATTCTATAAGTCATTGAAGCAATCCATCATTGAACGATGCTTTTTTGACAAGAAATAATATCACTGCTGTTAATAACTGTGACTTCCCAGAAAAAAAAAAACTTCTGCATTTCCTTTTCTATCTTTTAAATTTTGTTGAATCCTATTTCCCCAGCCTTTGTGTCTCTCCCTAGCCACAATCCACTTGTCCTTCAAAGTATTCACTGGTGGCTCCAAGTCAAACAGCAGTAGCTGTGTAAGTCTTAATGGTAGTAGCTACTATTTTCTTTTCTTTCTTTTTTTTTTTTTTCTTGAGACAGAGTCTCACTCTATTGCCCAGGCTGGAGTGCAGTGGCATGATCCTGGCTCATTGCAACCTCCACCTCCTGGGTTCATGTGATTCTCCTGCCTCAGCATCCTGAGTAGCTGGGATTACAGGCACCTGCCACCATGCCCGGCTAATTCTGTGTTTTCAGTAGAGATGGGGTTTCACCATCTTACCCAGGCTGGTCTCGAACTCCTGACCTCAGGTGATCCGCCTGCCTTGTCCTCCCAAAGTGTTGGGATTACAGGCGTGAGCCACCACGCCCAGCACCATTTTCTTCACTGTTACATGTACCCGAACTAAGTGATAAGAAGGCATCATCTCATTGAATTCTCATGACTCTCCTATGAGATGCAAACCCTCATTATCCCCACTTTGTTAGAGAGGAAAGTGAGGCTAACAGAAGTAAAGTACCACATCTAGAAAGTGGCAGAGAAGCCAGGCCTGGGACCTGAGCTACCTGGTTCTCGAGCCCCTGATCACGCTGCCTGCTCCCATCGCCGCCATCTGGTTTCCTCCCACGCACTCCTGATAATGCACAATACAATACTCAATTACATTGTTTGTTCTTTTCCAGCAATAGTGTGTTTAGCTTTTATGCTGTGTTAGATTATACGTTGCTACTAACCATGAGGAACATACGATTCAAGAGAACAAAGAAACGACCTTGCTCTGGTGGTTCAGAGCAAGGGTCTTGGGCTAGATTCTGCAGCTTGCCATCTGTGCCCTTCCCTGAGCCCATTCCTCATCTGTAAAGTGGGGCCCATATCATCAAACTGTGATGAGGATTAAAAGAAATAATAGTTAGGAAGGGCTCAGATGTGGTGATAGAGCAAAAAAAGTTAGTTATTGGTGTTCTGACAGCAAATACAGTCCTAAAATCATGATGTGGCTAAGTAGTTTTCTGAAAACTCATTTGGCAAGGTCACCAGTCTGCTGTGCCATCCATGTTTTGTCTGGGTGGACTTAACTAACATTCCCTGTCTCTCCCCAATGCATCAGCAATATTTCACATTTTTTGTCTTCTGTCTGACTTCCAAAATTATGAAAACGTTCACCCTGAGCAAACCCAGGCAGCAGTCTAATCTTTCTGCCCCTTCCCGCTGTAAGAGAAATATGGAGTGGGTTTGGGGTCAGGAAATGTTCATTCTGGTCTGAACTCTCCCACTGACCTCCTCCTATCTCCCCTCCTACCCCTGCCCTGTAGGCAAATCCTACTCCTGGCATCAGTTTCCTCCTCTGCCACAGGAGAGGATGGGCCAGCTGATCTGAAGGTGGCTTCCAGACTCTAAGACTTTTTTTTTAAAGAAGTAAATCCCAAGCTGTTGTCACCATCACTGTTTTCTGCTCTTCATAATATCGATGTGTTATGTGGGTGCGTTTGTGTGTGTGTGTGTGTGTATAGCCGTACTGTGTTCCCGTGTATGTATGTATATGTGTCAGTGTGTTTGGCTGCATCTGTGCATGACTGTATATGGGTGTGTTTGTGCGCACCTGCGTGTCACTGTATTTGAGTGTGTGTGCACTTGTCTGTGACTGTGTGTGTGCACCTGTGTGTCCTGTATATGTGTTTGTGTGCGCCTGTTTCCTGTATGTGAGTGTGTTTGTGTGCATCTATGTGTGGGTGTATATAAATGTGTTTGCATACATCTTTGTGTGTTTGTGTGATATGAATAGGTTTGCTTTGTGTGTATCTGTGAGAGTGTGTGTGTCTTTGGACATTTCCACAGGGTTGACGTGGCCCAAACCCAAGTGACAAGAAAAGAGGGAATGGTGGTCTGCCCACTTGTGCCTTCCGCGCGACCCACGCAGGCGGACCCCAAAAGCTTAGGAAGCTCGTGGCCTGGATACCGCCCTCAGCGCAGAGGAGGCAGCCCCGGGCGGTGGGCGGGGCGGGCCCGGGCGGTGGGCGGGGCGGACGGCGGTTCTCCGGGCATGCTCGGCCTCGGCGGCTGCAGGCGGGGCGGGTCGCGCTGGTCCCCGGCCGGCCGGAGCGGCGGCGGTGGCGGCGCGAGGCGGCATGAGGGAGCCGCTCGGTAAGTCCCGGCGTCTAACCTTCCTGGCTCCCAACGTCCATTAGGGCCGCTCCCACGGCGCTTCGCGGGCCTCACCCGCAGCCTCCCGCACTCCCCCCAACTTCTCTAGCTGGGACGTCGCTCCGGTCCCAGCCACCCCGGCGGTTGGGGATGTCCGCACCCCCAGTCGCAGCCCCGCCTGGGCCCCCCGCGCCGTGCCTGGCCCCGCAGCCTCTGGGTGGAGGGCGCCTGCCAGCCCGGGAGGGGCGTCACTCCCCTCAGGTGCCCAGCTCGGGGCGCGGGGGTCCCGGGGCGGGCACCGCGGGCCGCGGCTGGCGTTAGCGCTCGCGTCGCCCCTCGGCGCGCGGAGGGCCTGGGGGGCCGGGGTCACTCACTCCCCTCTCGAAGTCGCCCTCCCCAGCCTGTGGCCACCAACTCCTCCCTCGCCCTCGCACCCAGACCTCGCGGACCTCACCCCGGAGCTGACAGCCGCTGCGCTGGGTCCCCGAGGTCCCAGTTCCCACGCTGCCCCGGCCGTCTGGACTGCCCGGGACGGTGGGGGCTCCCGCCGCGGCCCCGCTCCCGCTCCAGTCTCTGCGCGGTCTGCGCTGGGGATTAGGGCGCTAATCGCGGCCGCCTCCCAGCGAGTGCCCTGGGCCGCCCGGCTCCCGGCTGCGCGTGGGGTGGGAGAAGGGCAGGAGCCCCGCCCAGGAGTGCTGTAAATCCCGTTAATCAGCTCATTTATGGGATCTGGAACCCGCCCACCCAGGGTCTCTGCGCTCAGATCTCCGCGGGCGCCCTCTGCTTCCCCCATCTCCAGTCGGGGTCCGTTCACCCCCAAAAGCCAGGGTTTGCCTGGATGCCCTGGCCACAGTGGGGCCCAGCAGTAGCAGCTAAAAGCGCCCCTCTCGCTTCCCGTCAAGAAGCAGAGCGCCTGGGATTCTTCTGGGCGTTTGTAAAGAAGCTGTGATTTCACTACTGAAGAAAAAAATAAAAACGAGAACTTTAGGCCAGCGCTACCTGGGCATGCCCTGGTGTTTGGTCATCCACACGCTTCAGGAGTAGAGAGGCCTTGGGGGAATTAGCTTGGGCACATCACCTCCCCACACCCACACCCACTCTCCCACTCCCGCACGCACTCCACCCGCCTCCCGTGTCCTCATTCCCTCCCCAAATCTAGTAGTTTGGTCTTAGTCTTGGGGAGACGGGTGGGGCGGTGCAGACCACACAACTCCCAGGGTTTCCTGTCCTGACAGTTTAATGTGATGTTTCTCCCACAACTTGTTTTCCTTCTCCGGTCTTTTGTCTTTTCAGATTTACAATGAATAGATATCCCAGAGATTGAGGGCTAGGGTTGCAAAATACAGGGATTTGGGGGAAGGGGCCTGATAGGTAGGATTCAGGCAGCCAGAAATGCTCTGGCAAAAAAAGGCAGTCTGCATGGTGTAAACTGAGGGTCATGGGCTGTACACGTAAAACTTTGGGAACGTCAGTTCATTTTAGAATTTTAAGACCACCAGCAAAGCAAGAATGCATACAGGCTTTTTTGGAAATCATATGCAGATTCTGTTTCATGGGACTTGTGCTGGTTTTTGTGTGAAATTGGAAGTTTGTTAAAGTGGTTTGGTTTTCCATAACGTCTGTGGATTGGGACTTAATTATTTACCTTGACATTAGGTGTCTAATTCTTAGTCACCAGCTTAACAAGCTTCCTGAAGTCTCTAAGTGTCACTCTGGGCATGCAGCATGTAACAAACTGTTACTCCGCCTGGAGTGGGTGAGAAAATATTTGTTGAACAGAGGCCTTTAATCTGCTGGGCCTTCCTCCTGTAAAACTTCACCCTTTGCTGCAGAGACTGGAAGGTCAGGCCCTTGGCAGGCCCAGGAGAATTAGGGGATTTGGGTGGGTGGAGAAAGCCTGTTTCAGGAAAAAAGAAGTTTGGCCTGAGTGGCCACATGCTCTGGACGACTTGACAAAGTCATCAGGGTTATCAAATAGCTCATTGAGTGGTCACAGATTCCAGAAGCCTGTGGTCTATTGTTCGGCAGCTATAAAATGTAACGGGGTTGGAGGTACACAAGGAAAATAAATAAGGACCAATTTTTTCACTTAAAGTAAATATAAAAAGATTCTTGTAGTCTAATTTTTAACATGCAATTTAAAAATAAATCCTAGAAATGTTATCAGTACAGAAAGCCCAGAAGTCTGGCTCCCCCAAGTTCTCACTGGCCAGTTTGGGAGGACAGTAAACACCAGTCATCCTTAGGAGTCCGTAGTTTTTCTTTTAATGAGCTTGGCGAAACTCCATGCTAATTAATCTGAAGAGAGTTTAGAACACAGAGCGTTGGAGTGAAACAATTGTTCTATTGTGGTTTTTATTTTGATAAGCAAAGACTCTCTCTCTGAAGTCCTCTGGGCCTATTGCTGAACCCATTACTGCAGTTTACTTGGGTTTTTAACAGATGTTGTTTTTCCGCCTTTGGATGAGAAGGGTTATCTCTCTCATTAAAACCTTGCTCTTGTGCTTTGTTTCAAGGGCCTGCTGATGGAAGGAATGTTGAGGTCCACTGACTTGCAAAGGCCAGCAGCCCAGGGAGGGGAGGTGTCGGGCTTTGATATATGCTTTAAACACTAAATGGTGTTTAGAAAAATACAGGAACCCCTCCCCCAGATCCTAAAACCTCAATTCTCTTGATTGGAATTGAAGATGTCGTGTTTAAAATTTGGATTATCTAGAACTAAATATCTTTCCCAACACCTTTCTATAGGTATGCTTGGGAATAGCCTGGTTAAATCAATAGGCTGGCAGATTTGTTATCAGACCGTGAAGTATCCTTATAGTTTTGGGCTTATTGGTTGTCTTTATAGTTTACCTGTAAAGCTCGTTTTTTCTGTATGTAAATGAAAGAATTTAGATACTATTAGGAAGAAGCACCAAGATACATTCCAAAGAAGGAAAGAAAAAAAAAAAAAAGCAAGCAACTTGTCTGTGTAGGAAGAATAGTTAGAGAAACAGAAACCAGATTGTTGCTACTGGTTATCTTTTGGCACTGTGGGGTTACTAGGAACTTTTCCTTTTTACTTAAGCACTGAGTTTTGCAGTGTTTACTTTTGAAATTGCTTTACATGACTTTTGTACTTAGGAAATAAATAAAAATGTAAAGATTATATGAAATAATTTAAGTCGAACACTTTGATAAAGACTTGGCTTTTTTAAATTCTGAAGATATTTTAAAACAAAACCAAAAGAAGGGTAAGTTTAATGGAATATTTAAGGTATCTTTACATGTGGAGCTTGACATATATGATGATAAGGGAATAAAATTCTAACCTATGATGATGTTTTACAGCTATTTTTGCAAATAGCCAAAAATTCCAAAAGATTTAAAAATCTTATCCAGTTTGAGTCCTTTCTTAATGACTTCTAATCTTTCAGAAATGTTAATGAGGTACTTAAGGTCTCATAAAAATATTGCTAGCCAAAGCAAGAATTGTGTGACACAGAATTTAGAGATGAAAGAGAAGACAGGAGAAAGAGTGTGTGTTTGTAAGTGCATGTATGTGTGTTCACATTAGTTGTGGAAAGAAAAAAAAAGGAGTCAGAGGAGATAATACTTAGGAAAAAAATTCAGTACATAATGTTGGGGACTTTTTTCTTTTTCTTTCTCTTTTTTTGAACAAATGCCTTAATACCAATCCACCCCAGCAAGATTAACGTTCCAAGATCCTTTTGATCTTAGACCCAAGTTTTCCAACTCATTTGTTTTTTGTCACCTTAAAGAAACCTAAGGATGTCCTCCTGAAATGATTACTTCACAGATTAAGTATGACTTTTTACATCTTGTGAGATTTTAACAACTTAGTGCCTTGGCGGAGTTGGTCATCACACGTGTGGTATGGTAATAGCAGTCTGTGAGAACTTGGTGTCCCAGGACTTCAACTGGAACTGTTGCGTTATTTAATAATTAAGACTGGAAAGGGAAATAGCAATTCTATTGTTCATAGTAAAATACAGAATTCTACCCTTAGGAAAAAATCTGTGGAAAGCATTAAAAACCTACGTGTTGGTTAGCAACATACTCCATTCTGGTTTGTTTTATGTCTTGGCGATTTACCTCTTGTTTAAAGAAAGTACTTTGTTATATATTAATCATAGCATTAGACCTAAATGTTGTCAGTTGAAGAGATATTTACACTGAACTGCCAACAATCTGAGGGACCAATTACATCTTAAGCATGGAATGTCAGTGAATACAACTGAAAAGTTTTAGGTCTTTTAGAGGAGTGACAATGTCTAATTAATACCTTTTTAGAATGCTGGTTGTAACCTTGTATTAGATATCTTCAGCAGCACATGTGATTTTGGCTTCCTGAAAACAGGTTAAGAGTCTCTCTGGCAGATAAGGCACATGTACCATATACTAGAGCCTTATGTGATTTACTATTCATTTATTCTTTTCTTCAATGTTTCTTTCATTGTCATTGAGGCTTCCAAATGCCTAACCTGTTTTTAAAGATGCACTTTCCTAATCTAACCTAAGCAGCATTTCATTTATGAAAGTTTTTTTCTGATGATGAAAGTTATATATAACTTAATTAAGTTATATAATATGTTAATATATTAAGTTATGAATAATGATGATTGGTGAAACAATATTGTTATATTAAATTATATAATAATAATATGTATATTATATATGTTGTTATATATACTTAAGTTAATATTAAGTATATGAAGTTAAGTATAGTAAGTATATGAAATTGCCAATATTTGACTATTTTTGACCTGCAAAATGACAATTTCATATGATTGGACCTAATACATTTCATGACAGAATATCATAAGATTCAGTAAAGTATAAATAAGGAAATTTTTCAAAAACTCAGAGTCCATCACCTCTGCTGACATTTTGGTATGTTTCCTTTCAGTGTTTTTTCCCCTTTCAAGTACATATGTATATAAACAAATTTGGTATGACATTGAATCTAGGGTTCTGTATCCTGTCTTTATTATTTAGCATGGTATCACGAGCATTTCCCTGTGCTGTTGTATACCTGAAAACATAATTTTATGTATGTGTATACATATTATAGTCCACTATATGGATACACCAGAATTTTTTTTTTTTTTTTTTTTTTTTTGAGATGGAGCCTCATTCTCGCTCAGGGTGAGGTGCAATGGCATGATCTCGGCTCACTGCAACCTTTGCCTCCCAAGTTCAAGCGATTCTCCCACCTCAACCTCCTGAGTAGCTGGGACTACAGGCACATGCCACTGCACCTAATTTTTCTTGGATTTTTAGTAGAAACGGGGTTTAACTGCATTGGTCAGGCTGGTCTCAAACTCCTGACCTTGGGTGGTCTGCCCACCTCAGCCTCGCAAAGTGCTGGGATTACAAGTGTGAGCCACTGCAGCTGGCCCAGAATTTTTTTTTTTTTTTTTTTTAACTAAATTAGACATTTAGTCTAATTTTGTTATTATCATAATTAAAACTCGGATAAATATCCTTATATAAAACACTGTGTATCTCTGATTATTTCATTAGGACAGATCCTAAGAAGTGAGATTATTCCATAGGGTTTCAGATGTTTAAAGATTTTGTTACATATTAATAATTCTTTTCTTTCTTTCTTTCTTTTTTTTTTTTGAGACAGAGTATCCGCTCTGTCACCCAGGCTGGAGTGTAGTGGCACAATCTCCACTCACTGCAGTTTCCACCTCAGGTTCAAAGGATCCTCCCACCTCAGCCTACTAGGTAGCTAGGACTACAGGTGAGCGCCACCACGCCTGGCTAATTTTTGTATTTTTAGTAGAGGTGGGGTTTCACCATGTTGGCCACGCTGGTCTCTAACTCCTGACCTCAAGTGATATGCCTGCCTCGGCCTCCCAAAATGTTGGGATCAAAGGTGTGAGCCAGCGAACCTGGCTAATCACTTTTAAGAAAGGAAATACTCATTTTCATTTACTTATAGCCTGCACCCCCCAGCCCCCACCATTTATACACACACAAACAGGAGAACCCTTATAGCTCCTCATGCCCTTACCAACAACAAGCATTGCTTTTTAAAAGCTTTAATCATCTCATAAGTGAATAATGGCATTTTGGTTTAATTTGCATTTCTTTGATTACAGGTGAGGGTGACCATGCTTTTCATCTTTTTAATAGCATATTTGTCTCTCTTTTTAAAGTTAATTTTTAGTTTGTGTTTTAGGCCAATTTTAAAAAGGAAAAGAGTTCTGGTTGATTTCATGAGTTCCTTAATGTTTTGTTTCCTTTCACTGTCTTCAGCATTATAACTGTAAATATGAGAATTAAAATGCTTATTTTTATAAATGGAAAGGGAGGAGAAGATGGTATCCGTTAAATGGCATTCATTTGCCAGTCCTAACCTTTAGTGATGAGAAGATCCATAATTGAAATAATACCACCTAGACCATAGCATCGCAAGGGAGGGTGCTGACGGGGTCTTATTTGTCTTTATATTCTTCAGCCCAGTGCCTGGCACTTCGAATGTAAAACAAGTGCCCTGATGAATTTACGTTGGCGTAAGCGTGCAGCACCCGCACTCTGGGCTGGAGAATCGCTGGATGTTTCGCTCCTGGCCTGCCTTCCCCAGCCCACTCCTTTCCTCAGTGGGTGGCCATTTATCTCTACTCTCTTGAGTGGCCTCTGCATGGGTGCTAATGAGGCCAAGGTCAGAGGTTCTGTCTTCAGATGACCTATTTAGCCCTGTTCTGTGTCATGGCCACAAGCTGTACTTTTTTCCTGGGGCAGCTGACTTCGATGCCTGCTGCTCATCACAGGTGAGAATAGGCTAGAGAAGGGGGGCTGCTTCCTAGAGCTAGAAGGACCCTAAAGAACCTCTAGTTCAGCCTTCTCATTTTACTCTTTCAGGAGAAGACTGAGACCCAAAGGGTTCTCTGCTTTCCTCCTGTGCAGTGATTCAGGCTTGATTCAGCTCACAGATAAATACCACGCACCATGGAGAAACAGACACTCATCCCAAGAGCGAAGCGGGAGGTAACCCAGCCCCATGCCCAATGTCAGTGGATCGTTAACAGCAACTTTCTAATTCTATAATCCCTTCCATTTGAATAGACACCATAGAGCTAATATTTAAAGAACTTTGAAAAGGTGCCATGCAGTAAGATCACTGCAAGTGGTCTTATTCAGGTTCTTTGGAAGGACAAATAATTAATCTTTGATGAAAATCCATTTGATGATGATTTGGGGAAAAGAGAATTTTGTGAGACTAGGTTGGTTAAATCAAAATAAAATGAGCTGTCATCTTCTCAAACCAACAATTATTTCCAGTTTCTATATTTCTATTAATGGAATGATCATTATCCTCGTCACTGAGGCTAAAATCCATTGTACTTCTTCTCCTGAAAATTACTCTTATTATTCCTTTTTTTTCTTATCCCCTCTGCCAGCCCCCTGTGCATGTTACAATAGAAAGGACTTGTAACTACAGGTCCCCCATCTGTTCTCGCTCTATCCACTTTAGTCCCCTGCTTTTCTGCCAGATTTCCCTTGCCCAAACCCATTTGTGGTTTGCTATTGTCTATTCAAATTAAGTCCAAATTCTATTAATGTTGCAGATAAGAATGGCTATTTCTATATAGGACTTTTTTTTCTTTAAGAATTTATTTTTTTAAAGTTACTCATCTCCCACTTATTATAGATGTCGTTTGTATGCATTTCATTTTCATACAGCAGGCGTTATTATAACCCCATGTTATTTATGAAAAGCTCAAAACTCCAAATGATCAAAGAGGTCTGTTAAGGTCACAAGGCAATTGCATGGTGTATTTGAGAGCGAATCATATTACTGAGCATTTAAACATTAACACTAGCGTTACCATCAAGACATTATAGTCAAGTGAGGCATCAACTCTTGTGTGTGTGTGTGCGCGTGTGTGTGTGCGTGTATGTGCGTGTGTGTGTGGTGTGTGAGAAGAGTAATCTAGAAGAGCCATCCTGCTCCTAGAGAATAAAGGAGAATTTTTTTCCTTTTAAATACATGGCTTTTAATTTTAATGCCACCATGCCTTCTCTCTTTCCTTATTTATGTGTATGGATTATTTGGTAAACTAGGAAACTTTTTTTATGTTAAGGAAGAAAATATAGATGAGTGAACCTAAATTAGTAGCCTGAACTTTGAAGCTAGACAGACCTAGTTCAAACCATGGATCTAACACAAGCTGTGTAACCTTGGACTGTCAGCCTCAGTTTTCTTGTGAAAATGGAGACATTCCTGTCTACATCGAGAAGTTTGCTGGAAGCATAGAATGAATGAAAGTGTGCCAGTACAGAATCTAGCACATTACAGATGGTCATGAATAGTTGATGTTATTAGATTTCATGTGTGCTGCAATCCTGGGTTTATAATTCAGGTTTTTCCTTGGAGTTTGTAGAGGAAGAGTTTATTGGGCTGGGCGGGGGGAGGGAAGAATGAGTTAACTATGATTGAAAGGTATTCTTGCTAAATATAATTACCATGCAAACACATAGCCATATTGGACCAACCTATCCAGCCCCAGGAAGAAAATGGCCCACATCTGTGTTTTGTGAGGGTTATGTCTTCTCTGCCATTCTGACAAATGGACTGTAGCACAACCAGCTGTGTGCTGCACATGCCTGTTCCTCAGTGTATTCGGTGGCCACTTGGAGTACAGTGCAATTTGCTTTTATTTTAAAGAGCCCGGCATAGTAAGAGAGAGAAACTGAGTGTTGTGAGACCTAATGCTAACTTTAACTGTGATGCTGACCCTGTGTGTGATGTTGAACCAGTGAGCCTGGGGACTTTGTTCTAGGCTGCCAGGATTCTGTTACTAAGCCATTAATTTCTTTTCTTTTCTTTTTTTTTTTTGGAGACAGGGTCGTGCTGTGTCACTCAGGCTGGAGTGCAGTGGCATGATTTCGGCTCATGGCCACCTCCGCCTCCCGGGTTCAAGCGATTATCCTCCTTCAGGCTCTTGAGTAACTGGGATTACCGGTGTTTGCCATCATGCCTGGCTAATTTTTGTATTTTTAGTGGAGACAGGCTCTCTCCATGTTGGCCAAGCTTGTCTCAAACTCCTGGCCTCAAGTGATTCACCCACCTAGCCTCCTAAAGTACTGGGATTATAGGCGTGAGCCACCGTGCCTGGCCCCATTTCTTTACCCTTGGGATAATTCTACTCATAATCTACTTTAAATGCCAGTTTCCCTTCTCATACACAAACACATGCTCTTTGCCTAATGAACTCCTAACCATTCTTCAAAACCTAGCTCAAACACTTCTGTCTCTCATTTGTGCATTTTCTCAACAAGTATTTATTGAGTGCATACTGTGTGCAAGTTGCTGGGGATAAAGCATCAAACAAACCAAAGACCCTGCCCTAAAGCCTGACTCTGTGTTCCTAAAGCCCTTTGCTTGTGATAGGATCTCAAATCTCTGTAATCCCTCGCGTGGTGGAACTTACTCTGTTGAATTAAAGAACAAACCCTTACTTCTCTGGTCCTTCCTTGTCTGTTGAAGCAAATGACCCAAGTTGTACAACTCCTTGAAAGACATGCAGTAGGAGTGTGAGGAGTGGCAGAGTTGCTATGGAGATTTTTCTATTAGTACAGTAGCTGCCAGAGCTTATCAGCCTCCATAAAATGTAGGGACATAATGGAAAATTATCAACTTCCAAAGTTTGATACTCTCCATGCTGACAGGCGAGACTTTCCCTACTGTAATCTAGCAGGTGATGAAGAGTGAGGACAGGCAAGCAGAATTGTGCGACAGACCCAAGTAAGAGCTCCCAGTGACAGGAAACACATGCCGCAGGCATCTTCCTTTCACCTGCACACGGGCCAGCAGGCGTTTCCTGGCCATTGTTCGCCATGGCTGCAGCGGCTCTATTTCCGTCCACCAGCGAAGTGGGGCTGGAGCTGGCTGAGCTTTTTGATGGGGCTGGCTTTTGTGGCTTTTGTGTGTCTCTCACCCAGGCCAGCATTACCATCAGCCCCCCTGGAAGCAGTGGTGGGTGTACCCGTCTGACCAATCTGTCTTACGCCTTATCATCAAAGGGAAGACTTAGGAAGAAAGATGTTCTCATGTAGGAATAAACAGGGCGGCTCTACCTCTTTTGCTCATGGGTAGGTTTCTGCCCATTTTCATTCTTCTTTGTGGGTACTCTTGTTTTGTGCAGCTTACACTGGAGGAAGTTGCTGCTGTTGATTCAGGTACTATGGCAGGATTTTGGTGTGGACATCCTTGGCTGAGAGATGCAAAAACTTTTCCCCAAGATCTACTGGGAAGAAATTTGATTGATAAAAGTTTCATAAGGAGGCCGGGTGTGGTGGCTCATGGCTGTAATCCCAGCACTTTGGAAGGCAGAGGCGGGTGGATTACCTGAGTTTAGGAGTTCGAGACCAGCCTGGCCAACATGGTGAAACCCTGTCTCTATAAAAAATACAAAAAATTAGCCAGGCGTGGTGGCATATGTCTGTATTCCCAGCAACTCGAGAGGCTGAGGCAGGAGAATCGCTTGAACCCAGGAGGTGGAGGTTGCACAGAGTCAAAATCATGCCACTGTACTCCAGCCTGGGCAACAAGAGCGAAACTCTATCTCAAAAAAAAAAAAAAAAAAAAAAGACTTTCATAAGGAAAAGAGAACTCTGGGCTTGTGTAGTGAGTTGGGTGTGTATGATTGATCAGTGTGTTATTTTCTCGTCATGAACCCAAAGAGTTAAAATCTATTTTTGGTTGCTAGTTAACTGCCCCGGGGTGGCTGCCCTGGCAGTTGCTGTTTTGATCGCTTCCGCTGAATTGTATCATGACTGTGTTGATTAAAGATCTCACTCTCTCCTAGAGCAAAAGGTATGTCTACAAGATGAAAGCAGGGGCATGTCCTTAGATTAAGCTGGATATTGGTGGTTTCTCTTTTTAGAAACATGAAGCAGTCATTGCAGCTCCCAGGTCTGTATTTTTTTTGTCCGCAGTCCTGCTGTTTGTAGGTGAGTGGGACAAGGGGAAGGTGGACAGTGTTAATCATGTCACTGCTTAAGCGCCGTGCCACATGCTCTTCTACCAGAGGCAGCCATCGAAGGGTGAGGTCCTCAGGGTTCCACCACATCCTCTAGAGCCAGAGCCACACCCACTTTCTAGGTGAATAGAACGGAGAGTAATTTCAGGCAGAGCCATCCCTGTGTCTCCTCTTTCTGTGCAGGTTCTGTGCTGTGTCCATCGCCGTGGTCTGGTTTGGTGGGGGGACCACGGGAGGAGGAGGTGTCAGACTGACCTCCAGGGAGACCTAGTCACAAATAGAGCTCTCTGTTGTCCTGCAGTGCTGGGTCCTGCCACCACCATGGTTCCAGTGGTTGAGCTTTGCTGAAGCCCGGGCATCATGTACAGTGTAGAAGACCTCCTGATCTCTCATGGATACAAACTGTCAAGAGACCTCCCGGCATCACGCGAGGATAACCCCAAGGGGCGCCAGGCAGCGAGGACTGGGACACGAGCAGGCCAGGGCCTGCAGAATGGGCATGAGGATGGCCCTGCGGCCCTCGCACATCGTAAGACGTCCGCAGGGAAAGGACACGTGAGTGACTCCGAAAGCCGCCACAGCACACCGAGAGGCCACGGGGAGCCCCAGAGCACTTCTGCTTCCAGAACCTCGGAGGCGGGGTAAGTTTCACTGTAAACCCACCATTTTCTTTTGACTCAGGAGTTTGGCAGTGGGTGATGTGTAGGTAAACTCTTTCAACTCCATATTTGGCCAGGGCCAAGGAGGGAGAAATGGTATTAGACACAAGAACACTTTTTTTGTTTTTTGTTTTGTTTTGTTTTTGAGACGGAGTCTCGCCCTGTCGTCCAGGCTGGAGTGCAATTGTGCAATCTCGGCTCACTGCAACCACCTCCAGGGTTCAAGCGATTCTCCTGCCTCAGCCTTCTGAGTAGCTGGGATTACAGGCGTGCGCCACCACACCTGGCTAATTTTTGTATTTTTAGTAGAGACGGGGTTTCACCATGTTAGTCAGTCTGGTCTCGAACTCCTGACCTTGTGATCTGCCCACCTCAGCCTCCCAAAGTGCTGGGATTAGTGAGACACAGCACCCGGCCACTTTTTTTGTATTTTTAGAGACAAGGTCTCACTCTGTTGCCCAGGCTGGAGTGCAGTGGTGCAGTCATAACTCACTGCAGCCTTGACCTCCTGGGCTCAAATGATTCTCCCACCTCAGCCTCTCGAATAGCTGGGCCAGGTGCACACAACCACACCTGGCTAATTTTTATTTTTTGTAGAGACAGAGTCTCACTGTGTTGCCCAGGCTGATCTCTAACTCCTGGCCTCATGCAGTCCTCCCACCTCAGCCTCCCAGAGCACTGGGATTAGAGGCATGAGCCACCACGCCCAGCCCAAGATCACTTGTTTCCACTGAGATATTCAGGGTGTTCCAGCAGCACTTAGCACAAGGCTTGGCCATAATGGGCCTTCAGTAAATAGCAGTGAGTAAACACATTCTATCATGCTAAATGCCATGTGTTAGGACTCTGCTTCTTGGTTCCCTTGTAATCTCTTCATCTTGCCTCAGATAGGAGTCATTTTAGAACTTTGTAAAAGCTATTTCACAACCACACACCCATTCACAGTATATTTGGCTTTCTTATTAACACAATTCAATATTTTGCAGGTTACAGAGAGTGAAAAGGGCTCTGTATTCCCCTCCGTTTGTAAAACAAAACATTTCTTCTGGTATATTCATATCATTCCATTGGCTTCTGACCTATCTTTTCCTTGCACACACACTGGCCCTAATGTGGGCATCCCATCTGAATACAGCTGCATCTGTGGGTGTTTCCTTACAACAAAAAGAGAGGGCGGGTTAGCTAGGGGAACAGGATGGTAAAAAAGGAGAGAATTTTGGCAGCTTGCCACAGAGCCAGGCTGGGAGAGGAGCCCTGAAACCCTCTCCCAGGCGGTTTCCACCTGGAGGAAACCTTTGTCATCCCTTCCTAACACTGTGTTTGCCTTTAGTGCTGCACTGGGACCAGGCACAGATTGGGGAGGAAGAGCTCTGAGTCTACAGAGCGTGTTATGTAACTGCATGTCAGCAGTTAGATACGGACAAAGGACACAGACGGAATCAGGGACCTTTCTTTAAGAAAAACAAACAAACACACAAAACAGGCAAGTCTGATGGGAATGAACTCGCCTCCCATGGTTAGAGGTCACCCTTGCAGAGAAAGGACCTTCCTTGTTGGTTGACAGTTTTCAGGCAAAAATGGGAAGGATTTTGTTTTTAGAGTCAGAGCACTTAACACATTATTGTAGAAAAGCAAAGGTGAGAGCCCTCGTTTTTGCCCAGCATAGTAAAAGCAGGTTTAAGTCGCCAAGTCAGATGCTTCTCCAGAGAGGAGCAAGAGGAGTTAGCACTGATGGAGCCAGGCTAAGGGGGGGAAAATCACAATGAAGAAGGGGCTGGAAGCTGTTTCTCTTTCACCTTGTGCTTCAGAACTCACACTTCTGTCGACTACTGTCAAGGCCTTCACTTTCTTGGCCGCCATTTTCCAGCATGGAGCTGGAAAAGGGGTCTTATGGGTGAGTTGGCTGAGGGTTCAGATAACCTTAATGACTACCACACAAATGGGTGCTTGTTTTTTTTTTTTTTTTTCATTTAGTTTTCTGCTGAGTATATCTGTACCTTCCAACTTGGATATCAAGGTACTGAGATTGTACCTTGTCTCCTGTTTCTTTTGTTTCTTGTACAGAGTCGTACAGTACGGGGCATATATGGTTATTTAATACATGCTCATATGTTCAATTTATTCTTTCTCCAATTGTAGCAACTGTTGAAAAGCAGAACGGTCAGTTTCTAATGAAGTAAAGACAGGGCTATGGAATCCCTGCAGATGGACCGTGTAGGTTATGTGGGGTTTCCCTCAAATTTGAGGGGCTAGATCAGAGTTGAGTCCCATGGTGGGAGGCAGGAGAATCCCCTTTAGAATTCTGTGCGGGCAGTGTGGCCGCCAACCTCATCCACAACTCGCTCGGGACTTTCTAGCCCCTTGTGTGGTAACAGGTTCCTGAGGACTATGGCATAATCAGATCTGCAAGCTGCCTTTCTTTCCATCCTGAGTGAAGGGCTCAGATAAGTGGCTTTGTGTAGCCCTGGGATGTTTTCATACAGATGACAGAGTTCTCGACAGATCTGGCCTCTTGTCCATGTTGTTGAGATTGGCCGATTCACTTAGATGGTGTAGAGTGGCTTTTGGATTGAAGGTTGGCTCCTAGGGTAGAAACAGCAAATGCATACATGTTTGCAGACATCCCTGCCAGTGCCCCAAGCTTCAGAGACTGGCTGCAAGGTTCCCTGGGTTGAAATGAAAGACTTTATTTTTTTAGATGCCCAATAGAGAACTGAAAATTGGAGGGAAACAGAAAGGTAGGCATGAAGGAGAATTGTTTTTCCCCATCAGAAACAAAGTGCTTTGGGAAAAAGTTAATAGGTGTCAATAGTTAACAGCTTAAATTAAAAAAAAAAATAAGCCAATACTACTATGGCTTCTGTGAATTCTGAATCTGATGAATAAATGATGCTGTCAGATCCCAGTCTTTGGTTACTCAAAAGCACAGGTGTGGTCTTGCTGCCTCCTCCATCCCACACAGTGACCTCTGCTGGGCTGGCCTCCCGGTCTAGGGGGTACCTGGGGCCCAGGATAGCCCTGTCCAACTTGAAGCCATCAGCGTGATTGGGAAGGGTCACGAGGGTTCCTCTTCTGCAGTTTCTTGGTTGAGGGCTGCCTTAAAGTGTGTCCCCACACTTTGAGCCAGTCCTCAACACCCCACTGATGTCTTGGGAAAGATGGAGATCAAGGTCATTTGGAAGGCCACAGGGGCTGAATGGAAATTTGTTTGTTTTATTCTGACAGGATAGTAGAGACCTAGGCATGTTGGTAGTATTATTATCTTATAACTGAAGAACATTGCATTCATCCAATGTGTGCTGCTCTAACAGGCTGGGTAATTTACGATGAATGGAAATTTATCAGTTCACAGTTCTAGAGGCTGAGAAATCCAGGGTCAAGGTGCTGGTATCTCATGAGGACCTTCTTGCTGTGTCATCTCATGGTGGAAAGTGAGAGAGTGAGATCAAACAAGAGAGAGCTGAACTCATCCTTTTATAAGGGTACCAATCCCACCCAGGAGGGTGGAACCCTCATGACCTCATCACTTCTTAAAGGTACCACCTCTTAATACTGTTACAATGGCAATTCAATTTCAACAGGAGTTTTAGACAGAATAAATATTTAAACCATAGCCAACACAAAGCCCAGAGGATGTCACTGGCCATCAATGGCTGCTCAGTGCAGCAGTGGAGGGAGCCCAGCTTGGGCCACAACTCCCCCACTCCCGGGCTGCCAGATGTCTTGGGGCTGCCACCCTGCAGCAGCACTGGGCCTGGCTGAGCTCTCCCCAGGTGAGGCCTGTTTTTGTTTGAAAGGAGCACTTGATTCTGTGAGCTCCTGGGGTTACCATCACTGGATGGTCTTTTCTCAGTCCCTTGTCTTCCACCCTCCCCCTGGCATACATGGACGTGTGACAGCTCTCAGAGCCCAGCTGCCAGCTGTGTCCCTTTCCTGTCTGGAGAGGCCTATAAAGACTGCATCCTGACCTGTCTACACGAGATAATGCACATAACACTGCTCTTCTGTGGACGTTGTAAAGGGAGCATACATGGAAGGCAGGATTATCCATCATCTGGGGCTTAGCTGGAATATCAGCATTGTCTGGTGAGAATGGTCAGGACTGTTCCTTACCCTGTAATGATTAGTATCAGTTTAGAACAGAGTTTCTGATTTAAAGACCAGCTCTATCTAGTAAAACTTTTTTACTTTTTTTTTCTTTTTCCCTTTCTTACTTGAGGGACTTCTAGTAAAACTTAAAAAAACAAACACAAATATGAAGCTTTGATGAGATTTTCGAGCATGCAGGATACTTGTTTCCTAATATGCTGAGGGGGCTGTTGCTTTGAGCTTTCACTATTAGCACATCAAGTAGTATTGAGCATCTAGGACAGGAGAAGAATGACAATTCTGTTGTGAAGAAAGGCAAAGGAGCATGTGAACTTGCTAAAAATCTCTTAGGTGCAAGTAGTGGAGAAGGACCAAGAATTGGTTCTCCTTCGTACATAGTTTATCTAAATTGATGAGTAGACAGTAATTGTTTTTGGAAGCTACATGTTAATGTGTTGGGCCATTGTTTATATGACTGGTAACTTTACCAGCGTTTAAAGCACAGCAGATGGACTGTGAAGCCTGACTGTGGGACCCTTGGCTCAGGGGTCCTCCTTGCCCCCGGGCTGAAGACTTCCTAGCAGTAAAGTTTCCCTGCTTCGTAGATCCTTTGGGAGGCAGGAAGTGGAACCTACCTGAAAGGAAAGGGAGGGGTCGTTGTAAGGATTCATGGAGAGATTCACGGACCATTCATAGGAAATGGAGAAAGACTGGCTGGCCTCATTAGACATGGAATGAGAAGGTGTCCCCCTGGATTGTGGGTTATTCCCCTGGGGACTCATTCCTCTCTGTCTCCGATTGCCACCCATCTCTGCGTCTCCGGGTACTTGTTTTGCTCCTCTTCCCTTCCCTGACAGCTTCTGCTTCCCCGTACCTCTGGCTGGCAGAGACTTAGACTCCGCCCTTGCTCCCCTTGATGGCTTAGCTTCAGAACCCACTGCTGACAACTGCCCGCATCTCTTAGTTGAAACTTTTGAAAAAATTGAGTTTCAGACAGCCGGTGGATGCTTGAGTCTGGGTTAGGGTGTCTCCCCACTCCGATCAGACGGGAGGGGCTGGACAAGGGAGAGGGAAGTTGGATGGGGAGGAGAGAATGACCAGGCATGGGTGCCTAAGCTTTCCCCGCTGCAGGGGCTGCGGGTGAGGACAGTTTCCAGGCCACAGGGACTGCCTGTGTACCCCAAAACATGTTCTCTTCACAGACCATTTGACAAATAACACTCAAGACTTGGCATTTTCCCCTTTTTAAGTCATTGACTCCACAGAAAGCTCATCTAGATGCTAGCCGGCTCCTAAATGGTCTCAGTTAACAGATTGTAGTGATGAAACTGGCTGTAGGCTTTGCATGAAAGTCACTTACGTGGTCCAGGAAAAGACTCACAGGCCATGTCCAAAGCTTGCCTGCTGAAACACACACACACACACACACACACACACACACACAAACACACACACAGATTAAGAGGAAGTGGGCAAAGAGGAAAAACTGTGTTATCTGCACATGGAGGAAACTGCATGCTTAAAATACAAGTAGCCAAAACTAAATAATACTTAACGACCATTAAAATATGTAAAAGGCTGTTATCAGGCACTCAGGGTTTCCTTAATGTGTTTCCTTTGAAATATTATAATCAGAGGAAGCTGTAAAATACACTTAACATAGCAGAGGTTTGAGGCTGAAAGTTATACCATAATTGGCTCCTCTCTGCATAGCCCCAGGAATTCTGGTAAGATTTTTTTGTTAGTTACCCATGAGAATAACTTGTAATTATCTCCTGTCATCAGTGGCAGTTGTAACTAATGAGAGACTTAGCAACCTAGGTAGAGTCTCTGATGTGGTGGTCTGGGGCCCTCATCTTGGGAGGTTTCCATTTGATCAGTAAACATCCATTCTAGATAGTGCTACTGGATATGGTAAACAGTTCATTTTCAGGGTCTTTTAAAGCTTCTCTTAAATCATATCCTGCTTATAAGGGTTTTCCAAAAACAGAGAATGCTTCAAGTTTAACATCTGTTTCTATGTTCCTCTTTCTTTTACAAACTTATAAATCCACAAACACGATTTGCCTTTTCACTGCTTTTCATCCTAAGCATTAGCTGTTGGTATTTTGACCTTGTTACAAGGCAAAGCCTGTCTTTCTTGAGGGCTGGCATGCTCATGAACACTAGGAAGACGCAGGCCACCTCTTCCCCCACTGTCTTCTGTATGCCCTTCTCCTTGGTCTCGTTTGTAAGTGTGGAAACTTCCAGAAGGGCCTGGAAGCTGGTCCTCTCTCCTGCGTGTGCCCCATGTAGCTTTTACCAGCACCAGTTTCCCCACTAAAAAGCAGGTTGTGTCCTTTGAACGTGAGGCTTCTGGAGGTGCAGTGGTGTGTGGAGGTGCAGGCTTCTGGAGTGACAAGGAAGATCCAGCAGCAGCACCGCTGAGGGCCTCATGCATCTTGATGGTTATGCCATCCCCAAGAGGAGAGTTGTTCATGTGGAATTCTGCCTTTAGCTAGAGAACTGGATGAGTCTGAGAGCTAGGAAATGCCCCACAGAGAGACACCAAGGTTAGGAATGTGAGACGGGGGTCCAAAAGAGACCTGAGTGGGTCTTCCGGTCCAGCCACTTTGCCTCAAAGATGGCTGTGCCTCTGCGTTCTCGACAAAGGACAGGGTGTGGACTGGGGGTGTCACTGGTGGGCCGCTGTGCAGCTATGGGGCCTGGGGCCTTTAGGCAGCCTCCCTAGTGTGTCGTCACCAGAGACCCAGCTGCAGGGTCCTTCAGGCTCTCAGAAACCCATGACTAGTGACCGCCTTTTCTGCTCCTCACAGCGCTCATCTTGGCTTCTGAAGAACCGTGGGTCAGAGGCACCGCGAATATTCCATAAATATTCGTTCAATAAATGAATAAGTAAATGAAAGCGAGAGTGGTGCTAGAAAAAGGCAAATGAGAAACGAGGCTGGTCTTTCTCCGTGTCTATCATGGCACTCTGTGGTTCACACTGGTGAAGGCAGTTTAACATAGTAAAAATCTGACATGCCCTTATTTAAGAGAAAATATGAAAATACTGAAATAATCTGCCTTACCTGTTAGATACGCATGAGAGAGAATGGATTACAGCTTCTCTTCCTGCCTTGTTTTAATAAATGAAATACTGGTTTGTTCTACATCCATATTGTGGAAATGGGTGTAGCTTCTTTGTCAGAGACCAGCCACGCCCAGGAGGAGCAGCGTCTTGTGATGACAGTCAGCTACATCACTCTTTCCTGGCATTGTGAAGGCCTGTTGATTACAGCTTAGACAAAGACAATGCCGATCTGAAATAATCATCACCTTCAGACAGACACTCGGTTCTTCACCCTTTCCTGTGTGCCACCCGCTCCCCCTTCCCCAGGCGATCAAGCAAACAGAGCTTCAAGATAACCTACTCCATTGAGAATGTATTTTAATTGAGTTAATACCAAATGAAACAAGGGCTTCTTATGTGTCAGGCACTGTGCTAAACACTCTGAATGTATCATCTCATTTAATTCCTCCCAGGATACAAAAAAGGAAGGCTTAGTCCGTCCCTGCAGTACAGATGAGGCATCAGAGGCAGGGGCAGTTAAGGACGCTGCCGACAGCGTTCCACTGTACAGCCGTGGTGTTGGCCTTTAAACCCATGCCGCCCCTCCAGTGGCCAGGGCAGCTGCTCACCACTCTACTGGCAACGTTCCAACACTGCTCCCTGTTGGTGTGGTGAGAAGCCAGAAACCACCCCTCTGCAGGTGCCCTGGGCCTGGACTGTTCCGTTGACCCCGGGCAGCCATCTTTGGGTGTCAACTGCAGGTTCATCCGGCTCCCCAAGGACCGGCCACAGACATTGTCTTCTCCGCCTATTTTTCTGCATCTGTACCTTTTCTTCTTCAAGTTAGGGAATCCACAAGAAAGTGATGAATAACACTTTGAAGGTATTATCTCATTTCATCCCTCCCAGAAAACTCAAAAGGAAGGCTTCTGTCCCTGCAGTACAGATGAAGCATCAGAAGCCGAGGCTGGTCCGGCTGCCCAGCCGTCAGGTGGGAAGGGCCTTGCATTGTGGGAGGGAACAGTGTCTGCCCTGCGTGCAGTCCCCAGGACTTCTCCTAGTCACTCGGGTGGGGAACCATTTCTCTAGTGCTTCCTGTCCCTGCCTGTGACGACACCCTCAGGGGTGGCTTCCTGTAAGCCCTGGGATGCTCCCGGGATGATCATTGATGTGGAGGGACAGGGTCCTCTATCAGTGGGATCCTAGCATGGGAGGAGCGTCAGCATATGGCCCTGTAGGGAGTTTGCCTCCGAGTAAGGGCCACCCAGTGTGGCTTCTTGCCTTTACATTCATTAGAAGGCATCAGTGCGTCCTTGCCGTGTTAATCAGTAAAAGGAGTGGGCTCATTTATATAGCTGGCATGAGTCAGAGGTTAGGGGTTTGTGACCCAGCTTTCTTCCCTCAGAAGTGCAGTTGCAGGAAGGATGTTGTTCAGAGATGCCCTGACTCCCAATGAGAGGTTCTAGCACCTTCATCGGGGACACATTAGTACACGCAGCTGGCGGCTGCCCCAGGAGCCCTCACCAGTTCCACCTACCTTTTCTCCAGGTTATTGTTTTCCTTCTCCTTCCAGGTGGACCTATGCCCTTCTTCCTTCATTTGTATCCCTTTGCTCCATCCTGCTTCTCTCTTCTCTCTTCTCTTCTCCCTTTCTCTTTCTCTTTTCTTTCTTTTCTTTTCTTTCCTTTTCTCTTTCTTTCTTTCTTTTTTTTCTTTCTTTCTTTTTCTTTTTTTGAGACAGGGTCTCTCTGTCACCCAGGCTGGAGTGCAGTGGCACCATCTCAGCTCACTGCAGCCTTGACCTCCCAGGCTCAAGCATTCCTCCTGCCTCATCTCGAGTAGCTAGGACCACAGGCACTCACCACCACATCTAGCTAATTTTTCTTTTTAAATTTTTTGTGGAGACTAGGTTTCCTTATGTTTCCCAGGCTGGTCTCTAACTCCTGGGCTCAAGCGATCCTCCTACCTCAGCCTCTCAAAGTGCTGGGATTACAGGCGTGAACCTCCGTGCCGGGTCTCTGTTTGTCTTCTCTACCTGTAGGTTGGTCAGTGGTCCACATCAATGAGGCGCCCCCTTGCATGAGTGGTCTCCCAGCCCCTGATTTTGTTACGTGCATTAAACACTACTAGAATTACCATGACAGTTTCCAAGCTGGCGCCATCCTTCACATCAGCACCAGTTGTGAATTTACTAATTTGTGAAAAGGAAGCAACAACCCCAAAACCCAGTCCCGGGGCGGGGCCTGTGGACCGTGGCCTCCGACTTACCTTGTGTGTATAAAAGTTCTTTACTAGACCTTGCAAAATCAAAAGTCTACTGAAGCTTTAACCCAAAGATGATTCAGAAACCTGCTGGCAACCACAAAAGAGCAATTTGTGTCCCTTTCTAGCCGTCAGAGTTTAAAAAATATTATGGTCTTGTGGCTGGCCAGGTTGGCACTGTAGTGGCAATGGCTTCCAACTTTTTTTTTTTTTTAATTTTTCCATTCTGAGCTCATCTTTGTGGAAGCCAGACCCAAGCGCAGGAGTTCAAAGCCCATGCTATGGAGGAAGTATGACTTCAAGGGCTTCCATCCAGGTCGATATCAGTGGGTGCCTTTCCAAAATGCCTCCTACTTAATTTCCTCTGTGCACGTTGATAACTCAAGTGCCTTTGAATTGCTTTCCTGTGCCCCTTCTTCAAATGTCCAAATTTAGCATCACTTCTAAGTCCTCAAATTTATTATGCTTCCTCTTCCAGACCCATTATTTGTGTATTATTTTTTTTTTAATAACAAAACTGTAACCTCCGGAAATAGTCCACCAGGTACTTTATGTTTTAACTGAATCTGCACTGTCTGTCATCTAGAGTCATTCATTGTGACATCATAAAAAGCATTAGCCTGACAACACATTAGCAGTCTGACTGGGCATTTGTGGATTTTCTAGTTACAATTCTGCCAGCGCAACCTACAATTCTTGTTCAAATTGAACTTTGCTGTAGAGTGATATTCATCCATTATGTTTTCGGAGCAGTTTTCTCTTTTCTGACTGACCTTTAATTTTATGCTAACCTCTATACTTCAGTCTTCATCTTCTCCGGACCCCAGATTTCCCCTTTCCAAAATTAGCCCATTCGTTACCCTGTGTCAGAGGAATATTTGCACAGGGTGGTATACTGAATAGACCAAATCATGCTGAAAAAAGAAATTGCAGGCTTCCAGGCCGAGAGCTTTCAAAGCAAATTCTGGAGTGGAACATAGCTGAGTCCATCACAGAAGCATGTTAGGCACCTGACAGCAGGGTTGGTGAATGTGAGTCGCTCTAAAGAGATGCCCAAAGCCCCTTCTGCCAACCAGAGGAGAACGCTGCTCCTGGCTCTTTCAGTGAGACCTAGAGCCTTGGCGCTCAGTTTCTGTATCTAGATACCAATGCCTAGATACAGACGCCTCCGGAAGGGGAGTGGCTTTTGAAGGAACAGGCTAGGCCAATGTGTCATGACCATCCACTGGTCCAGAACATGACATTAGGGTTGGAAAGCAATGGAAAGCAGCAGGCATCTGCTAGACTGCAGATTTGGGAACCAGGAAGGGATTGCTGGATAAAGGCATGGCTTTAATGGGGCCTCCCCAGCCCCACCCCAATGATCACAGCAAAGCACGGCCGACTGGACTTTGAGGGCCCCCGCGGGAGGACCAGGCTCAGGATTTTGTTCATGGAGGAGGGAAGGGTAACTGTCTGTCTCACTTCCCACAGAACCCCCAGTTCATTAGGCAGGCAGCAAGCCTGTAGCTGATTTCTTAAGTTAATCCACACATCTATCCCGTGCTCCTGGGTATCAGGCCCAGTGCCAGGCTGTAGCTGCCCGGGTGATAACAAGTCAGTGTGGCTCATGAGGACCTTGGAGGCCACTGAGAAGATGGGGAATGTGAGCCAGTGGTTACAGGCACTCCAAATGTTGCTATTTTTTTTCCTTTTTTTTTTTTTTTGAGACAGAGTCCTGCTCTGTACTGCCCAGGCTGGAGTGCAGTGGCACAATCTCAGCTCACTGCAACCTCCACCTCCTGGGTTCAAGCCATTCTCCTGCCTCAGTTTCCCAAGTAGCTGGGATTACAGGCACCCACTACTGCGCCTGGCTAATTTTTTGTATTTTTAGTAGAGACGGGGTTTCATTCACCATGTTGGTCAGGCTGGTCTCGAACTACTGACCTCAGGTGATCCATCTGCCTCAGCCTCCCAAAGTGCTGGGATTATAGGCGTGAGCCACTGTGCCCAGCCCAAATGTTGCTATTCTAAGGAGAATCACTTTTTAAAAGAAGGGTATCATTTTCCATTGTGGTTGAGAAGGAGTCATGTGAACGAACAGAACTGTCTCCTAATTTTTCTCATAATTAGCTGCTGCATATGCAGTGAATAGACTTGCTCATTTTCTGTTAAACATGTTGTTTTTCACATGCTCATATTTCAGATGTTTCCCAAGCAGTTGCTAGTAGTTGTTTCGCTGGCCTCATCTCTCCTGAGATGAGAGATGGGGCTATTGGCAAGTGTAACTTCTGTTTCATCTCCGTCCCGTTTACCCGGGAATTCTGTGTAAAGACCCTGCTTGTCCCATTAAACTCGTGGACACAATTTGTCTGGGCGATCACATTCCACTTTGCTTTCCTTATCTTTTTCCCACCCTGTGTTAATGTGTTCAGCATGTTTTTTTAAAAGTGCCATTGTTAATGTCTTTTAAAATGTAAGATAATTAGTTTCATTTTTCTAAAAAGAAAAATTTGATCTCATTTCCTTAAACATATCAGAAAATATATTTTTGGCTTTGAAACCATATGCAGCAGTACACATTTTAGCTGGTAATGGGCATCCTATAGCAAAGCTACTAGAAGAGCCATTCTTGCTAACTTGTCTGAAGGAGAAATCTACCATAGTGACCCCCATGGGGAGTCCGCTTGCACCTGTCAGAGCCCGGCCCTTGCTAGGTACAAAATAGATGTTTACTAATTAAATGGTTTATAGTTTTCTATGTCATGTGGACTGCATTGCAAAGTAGATAATTTAAAATTTCCCGGATGACCTGTATTTTTATTAAATTGGAATTTTGGCATCTTGTGCAAACAGAAGGAAGTTTAACCCACAATTCTTAGTTATTTTGGTTTGTTATATATGGCAGTTTTGACAAAGTTAAAGTGATAGTGTAACATTTTTGGGTGGAGAAGAAAACCAACCACGCTCCCTCTGTAGGAAGTGACAGGCTGTTTGTATTCTTGTCCTATTTCTGTCATTTTTTATCTGTCTTCTGATTCTGCTCATGGCGTGTACTTGCACAAGTAGCACCTTAGGATTTTAGCCCCTTCTCTAAGCACACTGTGAAACTCGAATATCAATTGAGAAAACGTGTCAAAGCCACACGGTACGGTTTCCTCGCTAAAGTCATGCAATCCAGGAAAGTGTTCACAGGACTGTCAGGAATGCGAACGGTGCTTCATAAAAGCCTACTCACCATCAGCCTAAGAGCAGAGGTAAGAGGGTAGATTGTTTCTGATGCAAAGCACCAACCACATACTTCCTAATGATTTCTTTTAGCCTTTCACAGTGGGGTGTAACAATTGTAATGCCTTATTACATGGTAGTTTTTAAGTCTTGCCCTTGGATTTTCTATAGAGTCTGCGAGCCTATAGACAGTAGGTGCTGAAGACTTTTCAGTGGTTCATGTTCTACAGCGTTTCTCAGGCTACTGATTGGCGGTCACACAGGAGTCCCCAGGGGAGGACTCTGGCTTCTGGAGCTGCAAGCCTGGCTCAGCTAAAGTGAGGAGGGAGAGAGGAAAGGGGCTATGCAGGGGGACCAGTGGCGATGGCTTTCAAAATGACTAATCTGTATAGAACCTGACCAGGAAGCCCTCTTCTCAGCGTTCAAAACCCACATGCTGGAAACATAATTTCAATGACAACAAAAGCAGCACAGAAATTGTGACCTCCTACTGTGCCCGGTGTTAAGACAGCTTATACCACATACAAGTCGTTAACACAGAAGCACTGAGGCTGCTCAGTGGCAAATGTCTTACCTCAGATTGATTTTGGATATTTTCTGGTTTTCCAGCCCATAACTAAGCTTTGCTGTAAATGACTGCCTAACAAGTTATCAGGGGGTAGAAGTAGATACAGAATTATTGTTATTATCATTATTATTATTATTATTGTTATTATTATCGAGATGGAGTCTTGCTCTGTCGCCCAGGCTGGAGTGCAGTGGCACGTTCTCAGCTCACTGCAACCTCCTCCTCCCGGGTTCAAGCGATTCTCCCACCTCAGCCTCCCGGGTAGCTAGGATTACAGACGCCCGCCACCACACCCGGCCGATTTTTATATTTTTATTAGAGACAGGGTTTCACTGTTGGCCAGGCTGGTCTCATACTTCTGACCTCAGGTGATCCACGCACCTCAGCCTCCAAAGCGCTGGGATTACAGGCATGAGCCACTGTGCCCGGCCTTGGATACAGAGTTTGAGGGGCTATCCTTACCTTTTAAGGCAAAGAGGTAATTCCAAAATAAGAATAGTAGCAATAAAAATAGGAGTTTTTACCAGCGCTCCTGCCCACAGCCTTCTGCCTCTGTGATTGGAAGGGCTCTCCTGCAGCCCAGGGCCCAGCAGGGACTCTGCCCAGGCTTCACGCACCGTTGCTGCATAGAACTGGTGGCCTTGCACCTCCCGGTTTCATGTTGTGTTCACTCTGCTGTGCCACCAGCTGAAAAACAGACTGTGTTGCCGGAATCATTTGAAACCACAAATGTATAATAACACCTAAGCACATGGGGAAAAAGAAATCGACCTCACTAGTAACCAAAGAAATGCAAATTAAAGTAGTGAGAAGTTATGGGGAAAAATAGTTTTAATAACTAGGGCTGAAAAGGTTCAGCAAGACCAGCTCTCCTCTGCACGACAGGAGGGACTATAAATTGGATAGTTTATCTAAGGTCAGTTTGACAACATGCATCACACAACACCCCATGATCTTTTCTAAGGACTTACTCTAAATGATCTGAGACCTACATCACGTGTTTGTGAACAGTAGTGTTTTTCAAAGTGTTTTAGAATAGAATCCACATCAATGTCCAACATTGGTAAAGGGTTAAGTAAATCCCGTGTGTGTGAGGGAATACAATTCATCCATGAACATTAAGCACCTGAGGGGGTTTTCATTACCCTGGAAGAAGTAAAATGCAGGGTTAATTGAGCACTTTAGGTTCACATTTCTTGGCTTAGAGCTCTTTCCCAAATCCTTGCAAGCTGTGTAACTTGGGGAAATCATTTAACCTACCTGTGCCTCAGTTTTCTTATCTGTAAAAGCGGGAAATAGTGGTAATTATAACGTTGAAATGAAATAATTCACTTGGCATGCTTAGCACCATGCATGGTACAGCATGGGTGCCCAATAGATGTTAGTATTAAGCAAGTTACTTAACACCTGTGCCTCAGTTTCCTCCTCTGTAGAATGGTAGTGACAGTAGTTTCTACCTCAGAAGGATGTTGGTGAAGCTTAAATGAGTTAGTTTGCAGAAAGCACATGGCTTGGACCTAGCACACAGCAACCACAGTGTAAGCAGCTGCTGCTGTTTGTGCTACAAGTGTCAGGAAATACTCACATAATACCAGATACCTAGTAGAATACTCAGGCTGTTCAAAAATTCACATCCTCACACACACACACACACACACACAGGTGAGAAGATATGTATCAAAGTAACCATCTCTGAGTAGAAAGAGTATAAGCAATTTTTGTTTTTTGTACTTTTTTATATTCTCCCAACATTCATTTTCAACAATGAATCCATCACTGTAATAACTTAAAAAGCAAACAGCTATCTAGACTTGAAACATTTTTCAATGTCAGCCCAGCCCATGGTTAATCAAAACTGTTGAGTCCCCTGAACTTCCTTCCAGTTAATGGTTTTTCGCTATTACATGGCCCTAGTCTCTGATCATTCATGGGTAGTAGCTTAATATTTCTGCACATTATGTTCTTCAGATACTTTCCTTTGGTTGCATTAGAACTGTGATTCTGAACTCTCCACGCATGCTAGAGTCATTTGGGAGATTTTGAAATATACTGGCTCCTCATTAGACCAATTAAATCCAAATATTTGGAGATGGGCCCCGAGCTTTGGTATTTTTTAAAGGCTCACAAGGAAATCCTAATGTGTGGCCCAGTAGTGAACAACACCCTGCATTTGATACTACCATTTCCTGCCTTGCAGAGAGTTTCACCCCATGAACAGGGCTCCCCTCTTCCTGTAGTCAATCTCAATGTAAGTCCTAGCAGTGTTTCCCAAAATTGAGGATACAAATCCTCTGAAGTGCTTGTTAAAAATACAGATGGGGCTGGGCGCGGTGGCTCACTCCTCTAATCCCAGCACTTTGCGAGGCCGAGGTGGGCAGAAGACTTGAGGTCAGGAGTTGGAGACCAGCCTGGCCAGTATGGTGAAACCTCATCTCTACTAAAAATACAAAAATTAGCCAGGTGTGGTGTCAGGCGCCTGTAATCCCAGCTACTCGGGAGGCAAGCACAAGAATTGCTTGCAACCAGAAGGCGGAGGTTGCAGTGAGCCGAGATTGTGCCACTGCACTCCAGCCTGGGTGAAAGCGAGACTCAGTCTCAAAGAAAAAAAAAAAAATACAGATGGGCCAGGCATGGTGCTTCATGTCTGTAATCCCAACACATGAGGAGGCTGAGGCGGGAGGATTTCTTGAGGCCAGGAGATCAAGGCCAGACTGGAAAACACAGCAAAACCCCATCTCTACAGAAACATCTTAAAATTAGCAAGGCATGGTAGAGTGCCTGTAGTCAGTCCCAGCTACTTGGGAGGCTGAAGTGGAAGGATTGCTTGAGCCCAGGAGTTTGAGGCTGCAGTGAGCCATGATTACACCACTGCACCTCGCCTGGGTGATAGAGTGAGACCCTGTCTCAAAAATAAATATATAAATAAAAATATAAATACAAATGCCTGCGCCCTAACCTAGACCTACCAAGTCTGAACTTTCAGAGGGAGAGACTTGGTAATGTGTGTATTTTACAAGCCCACTAAGTGATGCTTACCATCAGAGAGATGAGGGGACTTTGCTAGAGACATCTTTCTCAATCTTGGCTGCACACTGGGAATCTCCGGGGACACTTGGAGAATCTCAGATGCCTGATTGCCTCGCCCTGCGTTTACCACCCACACGTCTTAAGACTGTAATGTAATGTGTCTAGGATACTGCCTGGCATCTGGATTTTTGAAGTCTTCCTGGATTCTAATGTGCAGTCAGGGTGAACAACCACCAGCAATGATGGTTCTCAAAGTAAGGCCCTGGGACCAGAATCATCAGCATCATCTGGGAACTTGCAGATTATAGAGCCCCTCTCCAGACCCGCCAGATGAGAAGCTGGGGATGGGACCCAGCAATCTGTGTCTTAGCAATTCCAGGACTCAGTGATTCTGATTCTCACTAAAGTTTCAGAACCCTTGTTTAAAAGCAGTGTTTTTAAAAGCAGGTTCCCAGATTCCCTCCCAGAGATTGCACAGGAGGTCTGGACTGAGCTGGGAATATGCTGCAAGTGGTCCACGACCACACCTTGAGAAATACTACTGAACAGTTAACCCTTGTTCCCTTGGGCATTTTCTTTTTTTCTTCTTATGAGGCAGGGTCTCACCGCTGCCCGGGCTGGAGTGCAGTGGCACGATCACAGCTCACTGCAGCCTCGAACTCCTGGGCTCAAGCAATTCTTCTACCTCATCCTCTGGAGTTGCTGAGACAGGTGGGCACTACCATGCCTGGCTGATTTTTAAATTTTGTGTAGAGACGGGGTCTTACTATGTTGCACAGGCTGGTCTCAAACTCCTGGCCTCAAGAGATTCTCCCACCTTGGCCTCCCAAAGTGTTGGGATTACAGGCATGAGCCACGGTGCCTGGCCTTCCACCAGACATTTTAATGTTTATAAGGACCTTGACATCTCTGGAGTACGCCCAACATCCCTGTATTCTTGTGGGCTGCCCACTGCTGCCCCTTCTTGGCCCTTGATGCCAAAACACGTGGCTGTCTTCCAACCATAATTAATGGGATATGTTTTCTTTCAAGCTGGCAAGCACTGTGGCTGGGAACCAAATTTTCAAAGTTGCTGACCTGAGTTTGACTTCGAACGCCAGTCACAGAAGCAGATGAAGACATGTTTCTTCTGTGCCTAACGTCTGTGACTCTTTGTTTTGTAGGTTTTATAATCAACCCACCTCAGCATGGTCCTCTCATCCCCCGATTGGTAACGACCAAGCCTACCGGAGAAGAGGACGGCAAGAAGCCAGGAGCCAGAAGCCGAGGGAGCACGAAAACCTGGAGGCCAGAGGAATGGCCCAAGCCCACAGCCTGCCTGTCCACATGAGGGAAGGTCCATGGGAAGTTGGAGGAAGGTCAGAGCATGTGATGAAGAAGCCGGTTTGGGAAGAAGAATTGAGAATGTCAGGTCCTGCCAAGTGGCAGAACGTCAGCCTGGAAAGCTGGAACCAGCCAAGGAAATTAGGGAGGCAGATGTCTGATGGGGATGGGGAGAGACTGTTTCAAGACCTGTACCCATTCATTCAAGGAGGACATGTGTTGAATTCTCAAAACAAAGGGAAGTCTCGCTCACTGCCTAGAGTTCTTTCCCCCGAGAGCCTGAGTTGTACGGAAATTCCCATTCCATTAAATGAAAGACGTTTACCTAAAATGCCACCGTATCCTCCCACTTGCGCACCAAATTTGGACTCCATGAGGAATTCTGAGAAGAGTGGCTGTTCAGCCCCATTTCCCCGGCCTAAGTTTGGGAGGCCCCTCAAGCCCCCATCTTACAGCTCGCACCAGCAGTCTAGGGGAGGAGCAGACAGCAGTGACTCTCAGGACAGCCAGCAGATGGACGCCTATGTCCCCAGGCATGAGCTCTGCCTGTCAGATCCTGGATTGGAACCTCCAGTGTACGTGCCTCCACCCTCATACAGATCGCCCCCGCAGAACATCCCAAACCCCTACTTGGAAGACACGGTGCCCATAAATGTGTGTGGCGGTCACAGTCAACAGCAGTCTCCGACCGAGAAGGCTGGGGCCAGCAGTCAGCCTCCTTCAGGCTCCCCTGGAACTGGGAATGAGTATGGTGTGAGCCCCCGCTTGCCTCAGGGGCTCCCTGCACACCCCCGACCCGTCACTGCCTACGACAGCTTCGTTCAGTACATTCCCTTTGATGATCCACGGTTACGACATTTTAAACTAGCTCAGCCCCAGGGTTTCTGTGAAGACATAAAGCTTGACAATAAATCACATAACTCCAGTCCTGTCACTGCCCAAGAGCCGGCTCATGGAGGAATGCAGCCTGATGGTGCCATTTGGAATCCAGAGAGCTTAATACCCCCGTCGGGGGATGAGAGAGGCCCGGTCTTGGCCGATCCCAGCCCCCGGTGGCTGTGGGGCCAGCCCCCCGGGGATGGGGAAAACAGTGGCCTCCCTGACCAGAGAGACCGCTGTGTGGCGAGGGAACAGTGGCCTGATGTGAGAGGCAGCCAGCACGGGCACACTGGAAGACAAGTTTCCTCCCCATATTCACAGGGCGAGAGCACCTGCGAAACTCAAACCAAGCTCAAAAAGTTCCATACTGGGACTCGGACCAAGAAAAGTTCAAAGAAAAAAATGAATGAGACTATATTTTGCTTGGTTTCTATCCCAGTGAAATCAGAATCACATCTGCCAGATAGAGATATGGACAACAATGACTTAAAGCCCAGTGCTGATCAAAAGAATGGGTCTGATAAGAGTCCGGCTCTGCAAGAACAGAGTCTGCTGAGCATGTCTTCCACCGACCTGGAGCTGCAGGCCCTCACAGGAAGCATGGGTGGGAGAACGGAGTTCCAAAAACAAGATCTAGGGGAACTAGAAGACAGACAAACAAATGACCTCAGTTTCATCCACCTTACAAAGCACAGAGAACTCAAGCATTCTGGCTCTTGGCCAGGGCACCGGTACAGAGATCAGCAAACGCAAACCAGTTTCTCCGAGGAGCCCCAAAGTTCGCAGCTGCTCCCTGGTGCAAAGCTGGGAGGGCCGAGTCGTGCAGCATTGAGTCCAAAATGTTCAGACCCTGCCGCCTCCGAAGCTCAGACGCACACAGCATTCCCTTCTGGTGATCACAAACAGAGGCCAAGTGCCCCTAACCTGAAAGGTCACAGGTCCCTCAGCCCATCCAGCAACAGTGCATTCTCAAGGACTTCCTTGTCCGTGGATCAGGCACCGACGCCAAAAGCAGGCCGAAGTCAGCCCTGCGTGGATGTCCACGGGCTTGGAGCCCACCCTGGGCCTAAGCGGGAGGTGGTGAAGGGGGAGCCCACAGGCCCGTGCAACAGTAAACAACTCTTTGGGCAGTTTCTCCTGAAACCGGTCAGCCGTCGTCCCTGGGATTTGATCAGTCAGTTAGAAAGTTTTAACAAGGAGCTCCAGGAAGAGGAAGAAAGCAGCAGTAGCAGCAGCAGCAGCAGCAGCAGCAGCAGTGAGGAAAGTGAGGCGGAGCCGCAGCAGGAGAACCGTGCTCACTGCAGACAGGAGGATGTGGGCTTCCGCGGAAACAGCCCGGAAATGAGGGTTGAGCCACAGCCGAGGATGTGGGTGCCAGAGAGCCCTGTGTGTAGGTCGGGAAGAGGTGACAGTAAGCCCGAGAGCTGGAGTGAGGAGCTGCAGCCTGGCCACCCACATGCCTGGCCTCCATCCCCGGGCCGCTTTCGCGTGGAAGAAGGTGGCGGTGCACCTTTCTGCTCAGCAGATGGAAGCATGAGTGCAGAGAAGAGACACCTGGAGGTTAGCAATGGAATGGACGAGCTGGCAGGTAGCCCATTTCCTGTGACGAGAATGTCTTCAAGATCAAGTGACGCAAAACCACTGCCCGCGTCCTATCCAGCTGAACCTAGGGAGCCCCGGGAAAGTCAGAAAATCACCAGTGCTTTCAGCTCTGTGAAACCAAGCGAAGCGGTCCCTCGGAAGTTTGACAGTGGTGGAGAGAGGGGCGCAGGGCCCCCACTGTCCCTGTCTAACAAGAACCGAGGGCTCTCAGCTCCAGACTTACGGTCTGTGGGACTCACCCCTGGGCAAGAGCAGGGTGCCAGTGAGTTAGAGGGGTCTTTGGGTGAAGCGAGCACAATAGAAATCCCCCCAGGTGAGTCTTTGCAAGCCAGGGCTGCAAGGATCCTGGGCATTGAGGTGGCAGTGGAGTCCCTCCTGCCAGGCACCCGGAGAGAGGGACAGAACCAGCCTGCTGAGCCCGATGCAAGTGCCTGCACCCCAGAGTCCCCCCAGGAAGAGTTGCCATCTCGCCCAGCACCGGCAGATGTCCCCAGGGTGTCCACTGATGCCTTTTATGGCAGGAGGAAGTGCGGCTGGACCAAGAGCCCTCTCTTTGTAGGGGACAGGGACAGTGCCAGGCGGGCTCCTCAGGCTTTTGAGCACTCAGATGTGGACGGGGTTGTCACCAGCACAGACCCTGTCCCTAAGCCTGAGCCCAGCCCCTTGGAGTCCAAGTTCTTCGAACAAAAGGATGTGGAGACAAAACCACCCTTCAGGTCCACTTTGTTCCATTTTGTAGAAAGAACCCCAAGTGTGGCAGGCTCTGAAAAGAGACTCAGAAGCCCTTCCAAAGTGATTGAAAGTTTACAAGAGAAACTGGCCTCCCCGCCTAGGAGAGCAGACCCTGACCGCCTGATGAGAATGAAAGAGGTGAGCTCAGTGTCACGGATGAGATTCCTGAGCTTCAGGAATGCCGACTCCCAGGAGGAGGCCGAGGAATTGAAGGCCACCACAAGGAGCCAGGCCGGGCTCCCAGGAGGCCTTGTGTCTCCTGGCGGTGGGGACCGGGCCCGGAGATTGGGCCACTCACTCTCTGTCTCCAAGGACAGCATCTCCAGGGAAGAGAAGGAGCATCCGGCAGCACAAAAGGAGAAGAGCAGGGATCAAGACTTCTGGTGCCCAGGTGAGGAATCAGGCAGACAAGCAGGTGCTCGGTATGCATTTGGAGTTTTTAGTCAGTACAAAATACCAGGTTGGTGGATAGTGTAAATCTGCATATTCAGAAAAGATCAAGTTGACCCTGGGAATTGTTTTATCAAAAGATTCCTCATTTTCGAAGAATTATCCAGAAGCCATCTTTAAAATTCAAGATCTTGTAGTATATTTTATTTTTTTGAGATAGCATCTCACTCTGTCACCTGGCTGGAGTGCAGTTGTGCAATCTCTGCTCACTGCAACCTTCGCTGCTTCCTGGGCTCAAGTGATCCTCCCACCTCAGCCTCCCGAGTAGCTGGGGCCACAGGCATGCGCCACCATTTCCAGCTAATTTTTTAACTTTTTTGTAGAGACGAGATCCCACTCTATTACTCAGGCTGGTCTCGAACTCCTGAGCTCAGGTGATCAGAAGAAGAGTTGAGATAAATGTCAAAAGATCCACATCATAAGCCATGGACTGGAAGGGACCTTCTGTCATTTAGTCTAAGCCTTTTCTCCCTCTCCTCCCGTCCCCTCCCCTCCCCTTTCCATTTTTTTCTTTTTGAGACAGAGTCTCACTCTGTTCCCCAGGCTGGAGTACAGTGGCACGATCTCGGCTCACTGCAACCTCCGCCTCCTGGGTGCAAGCGATTCTCCTACCTCAGACTCCTGAGTAGCTGGGACTACAGGCGCATGTCACCAGGCCCAGTTTATTTTTGTATTTTTAGTAGAGATGGGGTTTCACCATATTGGCCAAGCTGGTCTTGAACTCCTGACCTCAGGTGATCCGCCCGCCTTGGCCTCCCAAAGTGCCGGGATTACAGGCGTGAACCACTGAGCCCGGTCCAGTCCAAGCCTTTTCACAGTAAGGGGAAAAGAAAAACTTGGCCCCCACAAGTTAAGTTAGAGGAATGCCCTCTCCTGAGCTGGGCCCTTCCCTCTTCCTACCCGGTCTCCAACAGGTGGTTCCGCTCCTCCCACCCCTTTCTGTTTTCTGTTTTGAAACCCAAGAATTTTGAAGCAGATAGAAAAGAGCCATTGTTTCAGTTGGAAGTAGTCAGAGATTTCTATTGAACAAAAAAATGTACATGGGCACTCTCAAGTTTCCTCCAAATACAGTGGGATTCTTAGGGGTGTTAGCCAGTGTTGCTTCTCTGCTCCTTATGCAAAACACATGATTGAAATAATCCTTCGTCGGGGCCCTGTTGGATCCTCTAGTTGGACAAGTTGGGCCTTTGCAGTGGTAGAGAATACTAAGAATGTGAAGGCTTTTGCCATTATGGTGGAAAAAGGGTTACCTGCCCATTTTTTGAGCTGTCGAGATTTATTGTAGCCTTCAGTGTAATTCCTCTGCAGTCCCCCTTCCTCCTCAAAAAATATGCCCACTAGACTTTAAGGCTAGTTAAAACTTGTCATAGACTTCTAAAGCAAGTTTTCTTCATCTATAAAATCAGGATGATTTTCTCAGTCCTACATCTTCCTGAAAATTGTAAGGAGTTTAAAATAAGACAAATAAATCCTGTTATAATACAATACCAGTTGGTAAATACTTCTGTGTCTCAGTTCATGGACACCTATTTCAGGGAGGTTTTTTGTTTTGTTTTGTTTGAGACAGAATCTCACTCTGTTGCCCAGGCTGGAGTGCAGTGGCATGATCGTAACTCGCTGTAGCCTTGAACTCCTAGGCTCAAGCGATTGTCCTGCCTCAGCCTCCCAAGTAGCTGGGACTATAGGCATGCACCATCACACTCAGCTATTCTTTTAGTTATTTGTAGAGATGAGGTCTTGCTGCATTGCTCAGGCTGGTCTTGAATCCTTGGCCTCAAGCAATCCTTCTGCCTCAGTTATGGTGCCCAGTCCAGGGAGTATTTGATAACACAAAATTTCCAGTA
Source organism: Hylobates moloch (assembly GCF_009828535.3). Classification (NCBI taxonomy): domain Eukaryota; kingdom Metazoa; phylum Chordata; class Mammalia; order Primates; family Hylobatidae; genus Hylobates; species Hylobates moloch. Next base: position 95,684,708 of record NW_026652278.1, read on the forward strand.
CAGAAAAGCACTCCCTCAATATTTAACTTGACTATTTAGTGTGAGAAGGTCCAGTAGGTATCTAAAAACACCTAGGTAATGCAAATTTTCATTTTAGCCAGTTATTAACATCACCTCCCTCATGACTTTTTGGGTTTTTTTTTTAACCACTGCTACTAACAAGCAGAAAATTTAATTATTTTTTTCTCCTCTCCATCTGATGCATTTGCTAATATACAATAAAATGGCCAAAAATCTTCAGGCAGAGAGCCACTCATGTTGACAGCTTCCTCGGGCATTTTCAAGTACAGTCATGCGTCGCTTAATGGGGCTGCACTCTGAGAAATGCATCATTAGTAGTTTTGTCATTGTGTGAACACCATAGAGAGTGCACTTCCCCAAACCTAGATGGTAGAATCTACTACACACCTAGTCTTCGTGGTAGAGCCTATTGGTCCCAGGCTGCAAACCTGTACAGCCTGTTACTGTATGGAATACTGCAGGCAATTGTAACGCAATGGTAAGCATTTGTGTATCTAAACATATCTAAAGAAAAGGTACAGGCCAAGCGTGGTGGCTCATGCCTGTAATCCCAGCACTTTGGGAGGCCGAGGCAGGTGGATCACTTGAGGTCATGAGTTCAAGACTGGCGTGGCCAACATGGTGAAAACCTGTCTCTACTAAAAATGCAAAAATTAGCCGAGTGTAATGGCAGGCACCTGTAATCCCAATTACTTGGGAGGCTGAGGCAGGAGAATTGCTTAAACCCGGGAGGCAGAGGTTACAGTGAGCTGAGATCGCACCATTGCACTCCAGCCTCAGCAACAAGAATGAAACTCCATCTCGAAAAAAAAAAAAAAAAAAAAAAGAAAAGGCACAGTAAAAATATGGCATAAAATATTAAAAAAAAAAGAAGGGACCACTTTCGTAGGGCACTTATTTGCAGAACTGGAAGTTGCTCTGGGCAAGTCAGTGAGTGAGTGGTGACCGAATGTGAAGGCCTAGAAAATTCCTCTACACTACTGTAGACTTTATAAACCCTGTACACTTAGGCTACACCACATTTGTCTAAAAATTGATTACACTATGACATGACGTCACTAGATGACAGGAATGTTTCAGCTTCATTATTATCTTATGGGACCACTGTCATCTATGTGGCCCGTCATTGACCAAAATGTTGTTCGGTGGTGCATGACCATAATTGGAGGGAAGAGCACCATTAGGGATGATTTCTCACATTTGTTTTGCTCAGGTGGCCCCCTATGGGCCTTTCATGTGATGGTCACTAGGCCTCAATATTCAAAACCACTCGTTTTGAGAGCAACTGAGGTCATATGATGGAGGTAGTAATACTTTTGACATATGTCCACTTTTCCGCTCACTGTTGCTTCACAAGTTAGAGTAAAGCCTTGTTGTTATGTCACCGAGAAGTGCTTGGACTTTGCTTTCCTTTTGATGTATTTAATCATTTTAAACATAAGAATCCTCATCTCTTCCCCACTGCACTGCTGCCCCCATGACCCCAGCATGCTAGAACTGCTTCATTGCTCCTAAATTTGTAGCCCACTTAAATTCAAGCATCTGTTCTGGAACTGTAACACAAGGCCATGCCATGTCTATCTGCACCACCCCACCCTACACACACACCCTTGTGCTCTGTCATATCAGAGATTAAAATTGGTCGTTTCAGCTCACGTGTCTTTAGTGGTCTTTCATGACTCTGGCTAAGAAATCAGCAGCCCAAAACCAATTCGGGTCACAGGCTCCCATCTTTGCTGGATGACTGATGCTCCAATTCGGAAGTGTCATCCCAGGCATTGATCGTACACAGAACCTCCTGGTTCCATCATCCTCTGTTGCAAACCCTGTTAATACGAGTCCAGGGGAAGAATGAGAAGAGATATCTGTGAGGCCCGAAATGAGGGAAATCGGGGAAGGCTTCGTAATACCAGATCATGCCATGAGAAGGCTGGATGTTAGCACATCTCTGAGGGCGTTAATGTGTGAAATGCCCACCAGGGCAGTCCTCAGTGAGTTGTCCTCAGCTGAAATGGAGCCCACAGAAAACAGGATTCTAAATTCTCCAGGTAACCACCCTACCCTCTAGACCTGTGCTGTCCAATATTGTAGCCGTTCATCACATACAGCTACTGGGCACTTGAAATATGGTTCATGCAAATTGAAATGTGCTGTAAGTATAAGATACACACCAGATTCCAAAGACTTAGTACAAAAAAAAAATCTAAAATGTCTCAATAATTTTTATATTGGTTACATATTGAAATGATATTTTGAATATATTTGGTGAAATACAGTATTAAAATTAATTTCACCTGTTTATTTTTATTTGTTTCAACATAGCTACTAGAAAATTTAAAATAATGATGGTTGGGCATGGTGGCTTATGATTGTAATCCCAGTACTTTGGGAGGCAGAGGTGGGAGGATCATTTGAGCCCAAAACCAGCCTGGGCAACATAGCGAGACCCCCATCTCTACAAAAACTGAAAAACAAAATTAGGCTTGGTAGTGCATGTCTGTAGTCCCAACTACTTGGGAGGCTGAGGGAGGAGGATCGCTTGAGTCCAGGAGTTTGAGGCTGCAGTGAGCTGTGGTCGTGCCACTGCACTCTAGTTTGGGTGACAGAGTGAGACCCTGTCTCTAAAAAATAATGTTTTGTAGCCCACATTATAATTTTACTGGACCTGGACAGTCCATGAGCTGAAGAAAGAGCCCAGGGGACTGTGGGCAGCAGGTGTGTTCTGTGGAGGTGTCTCTAGTGTGCCTGGCACGAAAAACCACTAAAAAGATGTGAGCTGAAATGACCATCTGTAATCTAAAGACACTTGATGGTAGGTCCAACACAGCACAGATAAGGGTCTTGAAGGGTGTGTGTTGGGTGAGGTGGTACAGACAGACACGGCATGGCTTGTTCAGTGCCTAGTGTTATGTAATGTGAGGCTTAGCCTGGAAGAAACTAAGCATCTTAATAACAGATGCTCCCACTAGCCGGAAGTGTGACTTCCACACGTTCTCATAATTTCGTGACCGCACACCTTATTCTCAATGGAGAAAAAGACACCTTTGCTCACAGGAGGACCCTCTCAGAATGTGAACACTCTGAGGCTGATTGAGCACAGAAATGAAGCACCCAGCTATTAATGTCTTATATTGTTTCACGGATGTTGTTAAGCATCAACAGTCAGAAAGAACTTATGTCAACTCCCCTTCCTTTTAGCCAGCTTGTCCCTGCGTGCAGCTGACGATGTTTGAGCAGGCACAAACTTCTTTTCCTAAATGCAGAGACTGTCCCATCTGGTTAGTAATGTAGGGCTTAAAGTACTCTGAACGCTGTCTCAGTCATCACAGTTATGATACCTGTTGTATCATACATCTGTCTCAGCCAGGTTGAAAAGGAGTCAGGAGGATGTGTAAGACGTTTTGCTGCTGGAGAAATTGGAATGTCTATGGCCTTTTTAATGCACAGTTGTCCAGATGGATTTCAGAAAAGATTGTTTTTCGTTTTCTTTTCTTTTCTTTTTTTTTTTTTTTTGAGACCAAGTCTCACTCTGTTGCCCGAGCTGGAGTGCAGTGGTGCGATCTCAGCTCACTGCCACCTCCACCTTCCAGGTTCAAGTGATTCTCGTGCCTCAGCCTCCGGAGTAGCTAGAACTACAGGCATGTACCATCACACCTGGCTAATTTTTGTATTTTTAGTAGAGATGGGGTTTTGCCATGTCGGCCAGGCTGGTCTCCAACTCGACTTCAGGTGATTCACCTGTCTTGGCCTCCCAAAGTGTTGGGATTACAGGCATGAGCCACCTTGCCCAGCCAAAAGATTTTTTCTAACTTTCCAAATACTTCCAGATTTCCTTTTTTTTTTTTTAAGTGAATCACCTTTTCTGACCATGCTGATACTTGATTTTTTTTTCCTTTTTCTTTTTTTCCCAGCTTTATTGAAGCATGATTGACAAAAATTGCATATATTTAAGGTATAGAACACAGTGTTTTGATTCATCTATAGATTGTGAAATGAGTACCCCAGTCAAGGCAGTTAGCATAGTCATCTTCTCTCATAGTTACCAGTTTTTTGAGTGTGTGCTGAGAACGTTTGAGATGTACTCTATTAGCAAATTCCAAGTGTACATGATGGCATTAGTAACTAAAGTCACCATCCTATGCACTCGGTCTCCAGTACTTACTCATCTTATAGCTTAGGGTTTGTACCCTTTGGCCAGTATTTCCCCTTTTCCTTCACCCCAGCCCCTGGAAACCACCCTTCTACTCTCTATTACTGTCATTTCAACTTTTTTTTTTTTTTTTTGAATGATTCCACATATAGGTGAGATCATGCAGTATTTGTCTTTCTGTGTCTGGCTTTTTTGACGTACCATAATGTACTTAAGTTTCATCCGTGTTGTTGTAAAATGGCAGGATTTGCTTATCTTTTAGGGCCGAATGATATCCCATTGTGTGTGTATATACAATTTCTTTTTTCTTTTCTTTTTCTTTTCTTTTTTTTTTTTTTTTTGAGACGCAGTTTCGCTCTTGTTGCCCAGGCTGGAGTGCAATGGCGCCATCTCGGCTCACAGCAACCTCCGCCTCCTGGATTCAAGCGATTCTCTTGCCTCAGCCTCCCGAGTAGCTGGGATTACAGGCATGTGCCACCATGCCTGGCTAATTTTTTGTATTTTTACTAGAGATGGGGTTTTTGCATGTTGGTCAGGCTGGTCTGGAACTCCCAACCTCAGGTGATCCACCTGCCTCAGGCTCCCAAAGTGCTGGGATTACAGGCATGAGGCACCGAGCCCGGCTATACAATTTCTTTATCTGTACATCCAGTGATGAAAACCTTGATGATTAGGTAGTTTCCTATCTTGGCCATTGTAAATAATGCTGCAGTGAACTTGGCTATTGTAAATAATGCCGTAGTGCAGATATCTCTTCCATACTGATGTCCTTTCCTTTGGATACATACCCAGTCATGGGATTGCTGGATCATATGGTAGTTCTATTTTTAATTTTTTGAGGAATTTCCATAATGTTTCCATAATGGCTGTACTCCTTCCAGATTGCTTAAACATTTTCTCTTTAAAAATTAAGAAGCCTTTGAGCTGCTATGGCAGGAAAATCTTACCACAGGAGGTGCACGCCTTAGGTTTGTCTGCATTCCAGACAGACATCTGTGAATTGGAGGTTGTGGGACTTGGCAGCGCCCAGCAGCAGCAGTAGTGGCAGTTTAGGATGATTGCTCTTTTGTATGGTGTCCCGTTTTAGAAATCCAGGTCATCTGGGCACAGATTGGGACTTTTCCATTGACAGCAGTAGAATGGATCAGTGCGTGAGGGCCCAGACTCGTACACACTTGTGTTAGAAGGCTCTAGAAGCCTCGCGCTGACAGGTGAGCATCCAGCCCTGGGGCTGCCTACTGGTCAGTGGTGATGAGAGACAGAAAGCCTCTCTCTGTCAGCCAAGCAGTCAGGATTCGAGGATCCTCATGCCTTCAGGGGACAGCGTTTGATCACAAAGATGCATATTCTAAAGCAAGCTTTCTTTTGAGCTGTAATTTACCAAAAAAAAAGAAGAAGAAGAAGAAAGAAAGATAAGACATCTACCTTAATATCAGCCGAACGCATCACTGCCACTTTGGAAACATCGAGTTTAAAGTGAAGTATATTCCATGGTGAACAGGAAGGAGCCACCGAAGTATTCAGCAGTTCATATCTTCCATCTGTGTTTGGGTAATGACTATGCACATTCCTTGAAAACAGCCTTTTTGACAAATAGTTTTTTACTCCTTAGTGAAAACATGATTGTTAAAATGTCTAAAAATTAACCTTTATACACTTGTAGATTTTGTTCCCTAGACAAATTTGTGGTCTAAGGATTAAACAGAAAATAGAGCAGTTGAATATACCACTAATTTTCTTTTCTTTTCTTTTTTTACAGATTCCTATGACCCTAGCAGAGTGGAGAGGGTGTGATGAAATGGCGGTGGAGCTTGCATTCTGTTGCGAATTGAGTATTCTCAAGTAGCTGATAGATTTAGTCTATCAGCCCCACTTCCCCATGTAGAAGCTGGAAGCTGCTGAGTTTTTAGCATCCCGATAACATTCTTTACCACTGCCACTAGGAAACTTGCCATCCTCTCAGAACTGCTTTGTGGCGATAAAGCGATCGTCCGTTGAAACCATCTGTTTTTATAGCATGAAGATTTAATGCCTATAATTAAGAAGGAGTTTTCACAGAAACTCTCCTTCATGACAGATTTGACCAAGCTGGTAAATAGTTTGGTGTTGCTCTCGTTCTGGGCGAAGATTTCAGTGTGGAAGATCTAGCAAATGCTTTGGAAAGGCCTGTGAATGGTGTGCTCCCCTCTGTGTCTCCATGGCCTGCAGTCCATGCTCTTGTGAAGGGGTTTGGGACACAGGCTGTTGCCTGGTGTTTCAGCACTTTCAGTTTAGGGGAAATGTGAATCAATAGGTATGATCCATTTCTAATCAATTTGGCCTTCTGCTGCTGCAAGTAACTTTACTTATAAGTAACTTGCCATCAGAGAATAAAAGCAATATCTTTCAAGTTCCTGAAAAATTAAAACTTGTACTGTAATATACTAAGAGTATTATTTATCTGGCAGTGAAATATTTTGATCATTTGCAAACATGCCATTGTCTGCTTTGCACTCAGTATTATCTATTTTTATTTTCTGTATGGGTATTTAGAAATTCTTTATATGAAAAATAATTGCTGGTTTAAAATAGACCATTTTAACAAAGTGACTATATTTCTTTTTACGAAAATGCTATTTTTCTATGATGTAAACAATTGTTAGGCGGCAGATTTTTAAGGAAGTATTATTTTATTTAAGACTCTGTATCCCTTTGTGTGAGAGGAACCCAAAGAGGGTTCACTTTTGCTTTAAAGCTCTGTCCCTTACCCATTGACAACTCTGCTACTTTTGTTTTATCTTAGAAAATGTCAGTATAGACATATCACAGGGTTAATAAAAGAAACTTTTCACAAAGATTTTTGTACAATTGTAGCTATCAGGTTATATTTGAAAATAACCCTCTCAAAACCAGCCAACATTGTCATGACAATTTTTGCTGCCATATCAACTAGAATTACCAAAAAACATAGTTTTATCTTTGTATGTGTGTGGGGATCTGCCCTGAAACCATGCTTTTCTTCCCACCCCGCCACCCCACCCCTTTAAAGAAATACGTATTTTTATCTAGAATGATCTTGAATTAGTCTCTGCATATTTTTAGAAAGTGCTTGGGGACATTATATATATGCCATTACAAAAGTATTATGAGGCCTATGTATTCTACTGTGTTTAATACTGCATTAACCTGCACAAAGTTTATGCATTTTTTATGCATTTTTTTCCTTCTTTCTAAGTAAGGTATTCTTGATAGCTAACATTCCCTAAATCATTTCCCCTCCCTCCCTCCCTTCCTTCCTTCCTTTCTTCCTTCCTTCCTCCCTCCCTCCCTCCCTTGCTACCTCTTGCCCTCCTTCCTTCACCCTGTCCTCCTTTTCCCTTTTATGTTTTCCCCTTCTCTTTCATTTTATTTTCTTTTAGAGAAACCACCTTATCTATTTTTAGACATTTCAAATTTCTAAAATGTGAACCGTTGGGTGATCTGTCCTTTGGCCCTAAAACGGCTGGCCAGGCTCTCCCGGCCTGTTCTCATCTGCACTGTATGATTTTATTTCATAATAACTTTATGTATTTGGACTGTAACAAAACAGAATCTAAGTCACCGTGAAAAATCTTTCCAAGTCTTTTCAAAACACTTATCTGCAGTCCAGAATTCAGCTCTCATGAAAAGTTAGAGTGCACTCCAGTTTTCACAGCAGCAATAAGTGGGGGAAACAAAAAGTTCCTCTTCCCAGGAAGAATTGAGTGGGGAAGAGTTCAGACACTGTTGTAGCTGGTGAATCATTGAAGTCACCTGGTAGTACCAAATAAGGTCTGAGGCGCCTGGAGGTCTTTGTGGGGTCTTACTTCCCTCTTCAAATGCAAACGTAAGAAGGTATATGTGTATATACATTTATATACGTGCACATGTATACACGTACATGTATGCATACGTACCCATACATGTATATGAACTCCGTTCTGATTTCCTCTGAAATTTTGTTGATACCATCTAAATACCTCTTTGAATCAAAATAACTTAATTTTAGCTCATTCCTCAAGAGAAAGAGAAGGATCCCCAAGGAAAAAAAACTGTTGTACCTTCTGTGATTCTCAAACCAAAATGTGATGCGCTTCTGTTTTGTTATCTTAAATTGTTGTATCATATCTTTCTGAAACCATTCTGAATGAAGTTGAAATTTTCAACATTTATACTTTAACTGTTCTAAATTTAAGCCTACATGTAAATCTTTTTTGGGGGGAAGGTAACTTGAAAAGTTTAACTTGAAAATTTGACCTTTAAACTTTCATATTCTAAGGTAAATAATAGCCTATAACCAACAGCAGCTTTCCCAGAGGTCTTGAATTTAACACTAATTATTCAGTTATTGTTTCTATTTCTCATACATACATAACTTTGTTGTTTTTTGTGGCTGGAAGAAAAAGTTTCTATATTCTGTATTTGTCTTCGTTCTTCTCATGCACACAATTTACTGTTGGTGTTTAATAATTTGGAGCTCATAAAATTAAAAGTTGTAATTTTGACCATTTGGACTAAAAATTATATGAGGGATTACATATGCAATGGATTAGTACTTCTTGATTTGCAAAAGAAGGGAAAATGATGGTAATTTAGCTCAAATTGCCTTTCTTTGAAGAAAATTTCTGAATGACTGAAAACCAAATATCTATATTATCACTTTCAACCTCATGTTTCTGCAAACTACAGAAAAACTCCTCACTGACAATGCACCCAGCCCTGACTGGGTTTTCAGGATTATGTCCACGTGCATAACTGCTTGGATTTCTTCTTTTAAAGTCCCTGAAACATGAATCTGTTCTTTGAGATCCTGGTTTCCTTAGCAGAGTTGTAGGTTGCGGGTTTCATTCATGTGGAAATTCTAAATAACTTTTGCTGCCCCATGTTACTGTTGGTGAAGGGCCGTTGTTAATGGAAGTTTACGTTTTAAAACTCAAATGACTCTGAAACCAGACCCTGATCATTTTTTGCAGCAGCAAAATGACTTATTCTGACAGCATCTCGGTTTGGGGCTTCTGAAGAAAAAGGACGAAGCTGATCTGTTGAAACAACTACTTTCCCAACTCGGAGGCAAAAGGGGCTGATGGAAGATAACATTCACCTACCATTTCATCTTGTGACCCCCAAAGATCATGTTTGCGTGTTCTGGCTGAGTTTTTTATTATTGTTTGTTTTAAATGATTAAATAATACACAATTAAATGTCAGGATAGCATCTCTTGCAAAGTGACCAGTGCAGCAGAATTGTCTCTCTATCCATATTTGAGCTTAGAGAAACATTTCCCATGTCCTAAGTTCTTAGAAGCAATTACTTTAGCATTGGGGAGCATTGTTCTACCAGACCCATTTGTGCAGGGGAGATGAAGCTTAAAAGACGGGATGTGGGGTGGGAGTGTGTTTCTTAAGCCGAAGCTGTTGCAGGCCTGGGGGATTTTTGCATTTTCTTTTTGTTTTGTTTTTGACTGCAGATTCTGTACATCTGTCTGTGGGAGGAGAGTTGCTACTCAGGACAGGATTTAAGAGACACATTCCAGTGACCTTTAAGAATCTGCATGGTGGGAGGTCCTTCTCCAGGAGTATGGGTTGGTCCACTCTGGGACCCACCACACTAAGAAGGGGGAGATGATAAAATAACATTAAAGGAAGAATGGCCTCCAGCCTGCAGATTTTGTTGGAAAGAAAGAAAAAGGGAGTCATTAAGACCATAAATTCAGATTGAGGCCTCTTGAAAAGCTTGATGCGGGCTAGCAACCTGCCTGTTGAAACAGTCCTTGGTTCATCAGCAGCGTGGGGAGGCAGCCAAGGCTCCTGCAGATTCCTGGCATTGACCTTGGAAAGCCTCTGCGATACTTGTGTGTATGAATACAGCAGAGGACAGGGAGGTCCTTGTTCTGTGGTCTCTGCTTAGTGACTGAAACTTAAACCCAAAGGCAAGCCCAGATTGTCTGGCTGTTCATCCCCATGCCTTGATGGGGGTGAGGAGGAACCCTTTCCGTATGAAAGACGGGCCCTACTAGGGCTTACAACCAAGCCAAAGGACCATCTCTTTCTTCCACCTCCCTTCACCCCTGCCCCACAGCAGAGCCGAGATGTGAGACGTTCATTGTCACAGAGCAAGGAGACAAAGGGAAGTTCAGGTTGAGAAGCATATGGCAGCAAACAGAAATGAAAACCATATGTCCCAGCCAGGGGGAAAAGCAGTCATTTCCAGATTATAAAAATCAATGAAGTACTCTCCACTTAGGTCAGCTGAAATTCGAGCCCTCACAGTCAGGCCTGTCAGAGAAGTTAAGCAGAAACATCTCGGGGGGACTTCTAAAATTTGGTGAAGACAAGGCCTTGCAACCCCAAAGAAACTTTTTTTTCCCCCTTGAAACAGGGTCTCACTCTGTTGCCCAGCCTGGAGTGCAGTGGTGCGGTCATGGCTCACTGCAGCCTCAAGCTCCTGGGCTCAAGCACTATCCTCACCTCAACCTCCTTAGTAGCTGGGACTACAGGTGCACACCACCATGCCCAGCTAACCACAGACACTTTCATGTGTTCATTCTTTCTTTGGGCACCATTAATACCTAAGACAGGTAGAAAGAGTCCCAGAAAGACGCAATTGGTAATGGTTGATTGCCGGCTGCAGTCATCACCCCCAGATCAGGCTGGTATAGGATGCCTTAAGGCGATGAGAGGTGAAGGTGCATGAAGAATAATGAGCACAGGGAAGAGAGAAGCAGGACAAAGTAGCAGATAAAATGCCGGCAAAGCACAGATGAATGTCTTCAAGAAGCTCTTGTATTTCTCTGCACAATGTAAATATCCTTGCTATTTCAGGATGGCGGCTGGCCTGCTCAGTAACATACATGTTCCAAATAAAGATTTTGCATGAAAGTACCTATGTCCGTTGTCTTTTACTGTAGGTGCAAGAGCTGCCCTAGAGGCTGGTTCCTGAAGGGCAGCAGGCTGCACGGGGAGCAGCTCAGATGGTGTGGGTAATGCAGGGACAGGTAGCCCACAGGATTCCAGCACCTTTGGTCTCCACCGGGATTTCCCGGGAGTTAAAGCTCCTGTTTACATCTCCCGCAAGGCTTACTGACATTGTGGAAAGAGGCCTAGAGTTAATTTGGGGACTGGGTGTGAATATTGACTCTATCAATAACCATGTGGCCTTGTACACATCACATCCCTGGCTTCTGTGTCCTCCCCAGCCTCTCCTACCAAAAGAACATAAGAATCCAATATATAGAGAACCTCCAGCACATTGTGGGTGTTGAGTGCCTGGAGAATGAAGCTAGGGCAGTGCCTTCTAGGGAAAATACTTCCCTGGCAGTGTTGTAGGTTTTACCATCCAGGCCTCTGTCTTGTAGGGCGGTTCTGGAAGCAGAGGGAGACTCAGTGCAACATCATCATCATACTCTCCAATCATTTCTGTCATCAGACCAATAAACCTCTAAGCTGTTGTTTCTGAGTTTTTAAAAACATGGTCGTTCTTTCCAGTGCAGGCTTCCTCTCTCTCCTCTAAGCTTTTGTAAGCTGTTTTCCTCATTTCTTCCTTGGCTCCACATGTGCAGATCCCCAAAGCTTGAGTATCCCAGGGCCCTCTAGGTAGTCTGAAATTTCAGATCACATTAAGATGTGGGTTTTAAAGTAAGGACTATCCCCTAGTTGGTTGATAATTTAATCCACATATTAAAATATAACTGAAAAAATCCCTTGACCACATTAATGCTAGAAGATGAAACACACAACCCAGGAATTGGGGGACTCATCCTGGGCCTGGTTCTGCCATTAACTAGCTGTGACATTGACCCCCTTTCCCTGGAACACTTCATCCTGTAAGTGGAGAGGGGGATTGAGCTAAGTTAGCTGGTTTCTTCCAACTCTAAGCTTATATAACTATTTTCTGGCAAACCTGAAATCCATAGGGTCTTTTGTCCTGCCAGAAGGGTTCAAGAATAAAACAATTGGAAAACTACGTCTGTACGTGACTGCGGACTGGGTCATGGCCAGGGTGGGAGTCCTGCCATTATTTCTCTCACCAGGGTGGTCCACTTCCCCGATTCCAGTAACTTATCATGCATCTCTCCATCACCGTCGCTATGGCCCAGCCAAGGGACTGACAATATTGAATTCTCCTGACATATTTTTCTTATGTTAGGTCAGGGCACTAGGGTGTTTATAAATTGGGCAGTCAGCCCAAGGCATTAATCTGCAGTCACCCACATAGACTGCTTTTCTCACTATTTGGCTGCTGGGGTCCTTTTAAATACACTTAGTTTTGGAGATATTTGTGTCTCACCAGCTAAATCGCCTTTCTGCTTCTAACCCACACACCAGTGTTTCCCCAAGTGGTCAGCTTGCAATTGACTGGCTGGAAAAGCTGCCAGTCCTACATTGCTCAGGGTTTTGGGGACCAAAACTCCATGGGAAACTGAGTGCTAGCCCATATGCCTCTGGTTTGGTTTCTGCTGGAAAGCCCAGCTTTTCTTGGAGTTAGACAAGATTTATTCTGGAGACCCTGGTCACTGTTTCTTCTCTTGACTTCCCCACTCTGTCCTGTACATTAACCGTGGTTGTTTGTTTGTTTTAATTTTTTTTAATTTTAGAGATGGGGTTTCGCCATGTTTCTCAGGCTGGTCTCAAACTCCTGGGCTCAGAGGATCTGCCTGCCTCAGCCTCCCAAAGTGCTGAACTTACAGACATGAGCCACCACACCGGCCAACCATGGGTATTTCTACCTAACCTAACTCCACTGGTATATATATATATATTTTTTTCTTTTTCTTTTTCTTTTTTTTTTTTTTGAGTTGAACCTTCACTCTGTTGCCCAGGCTGGAGTGCCATGGCACAATCTCAGCTCACTGCAACCTCCACCTCCCAGGTTTAAACGATTCTTCTGCCTCAGTCTCCCATGTAGCTGAGATTACAGGCATGTGCCACCACACCCAGCTAATTTTGTATTTTTAGTAGAAACAGGGTTTCGCCATGTTGGTCAGGCTGGTCTCGAACTCCTGATCTCAAGTGATCCATCTGCCTCGGCCTCCCAAAGTGCTGGGATTAGAGACATGACCACCGCGCCCAGCCCCACTGGCATATTTCTAAGCTTATGATAGCAGGCTCAGCTTGTGTGGAAATAAACCCAAATCTGCATTTACAGGTTGAGCACCCCAATCCAACATGCTCCAGAATCCAAAACTTTTTTTTTTTTGAGGGGGACAGAGTCTCGCTCTGTCACCCAGGCTGGAGTGCAGTGGCGTGATCTTGGCTCACTGCAAGCTCCGCCTCCCGGATTCATACCATTCTCCTGCCTCAGCCTCCCAAGTATCTCAGACTACAGGTGCCCGCCACCTCGCCCGGCTAATTTTTTGTATATTTACTAGAGATGGGGTTTCACCATGTTAGCCAGGATGGTCTCGATCTCCTGACCTCATGATCTACCTGCCTCAGCCTCCCAAAGTGCTGGGATTACAGGCGTGAGCTACCTTGCCTGGCCAATCCAAAACTTTTTGAGTGCCATGATGCCACAAGTGGAAAATTTCACACCTGACCACATGTGATGAGTGCACAAAATTAAGATGTTATATAAAATTCCCTTTAGGCTACGTACCTAAGATGTGTATTAAACATAGATGAATTTTGTGTTTTGGCCAGTCGCAGTGGCTCATGCCTGTAATCCCAACACTTTGGGAGGCCAAGGTGGGCGGATCACTTGAGATCAGGAGTTCAAGACCAGGCTGGCCAACATGGTGAAACTCCCATCTCTACTAAAAATACAATTAGCTGGATGTGGTGGCACACACCTGTAATTCCAGCTACTCAGGAGCCTGAGGCAGGAGAATTGCTTGAACATGGGAGGCGGAGTTTGCAGTGAGCCGAGATTAGGCCACCGCACTCCAGTCTGCATGACGGAGTGAGACTCCGTCTCAAAAAAAAAATTTTTTTTTGTTCAGACTTGTGTTCCAAAATATCTCATTATGTGTATGCAGATATCCCAAAGTCCAAAAAACTCCAAAATCCAAAACTCTTCTGGTCCCAAACATTTTGCATGAGGGATACTCAACCTATACCTAGAATTTTTTAAGTATTTAAAATAAAATGCACAACATGAGGAAGAGGGGAAGACAAGGAAACTAACATTGTTGGTTCCTTACTGTGGGCATTGCATATTATATGCATTAATTAATTTAATGCACCCCATTTTGTGGGAGACAAAACAGGTACAGAGAGGCTGAATTATTGCCTGCAGCACACAGCTAGCAGCCAAGCAGGGATTCAGACCTATTCACGTTAACCCCAACATCCATGCTGTTCCTTTTAGCTTGTTATATCCTAGGAGGATGACAGAATGATCCTCTATTTAGTCATGAAATTCAAAGGTAACATTCTTACAATACTAAATACATTTGTTAGGATTGGGTTAAGCTGCCTATGCCAGAAAATTGAAAATAGCAGTGGTTTAAGTGAAGTGGAAGCTTATCTCTCTCTCACACTTCAAAGGAGCCCAGAGACAGGCAGTCCAGGGCTAGCACGGAAGCTCCTTGGCAATCAGGGATCCGGACTCCTTGTATCTTTCTTTTCCAGCATCCTTGCAATGGCTTCCATCCTGAAGGTAAGTAACCTCATGGTCCAAGATGGCTGCTATAGTGCCGGCTATCTTGGACACTTTCTAGGCAGCTGACAAGAGGAAGGATTATCCTCCCAGATGAGTTAGCTTCCTTTAAAGAGACTTCCAGGAAGTCCTACACTCTTCTGCATATACAGTCAGCCCTCTATATTCACAGATTCTGCATCCACAAATTCAACGAACTGCAGATCAAAAATATCAAGAAAAAGAAACAAACTTAAAAATACAACTATTACAGTATAATAACTACATAGCATTTACATTGTAGTAACTATCATAAGTAATCTAGAGATGACTTAAAGTTTACAGAAGGACATATAAATGTTATATGCAAATACTACATCATTTTATATAAGGGACTTAAGCATCCATGGATTTTAGTGTCCTTCAGGGACCTGGAACCAATTGCCTGCATACCCCAGGAGGACTGTATTCCATTTGCAAGAATTCAGTCACATAGTCAAGCTGCAAGGGAGTCTTGGAAATGTAGTCCACTTGACTGGGCACCGCTGTGGTTCTAAATAAAATCAAAGTTCTGTTGCTAAAAAAGAGTTACAGTAGTTATTGATAGGCAACTGGCAAGCCCTGACACAGTTAAACCACCAGTGAGCTGAGCATTAGCCCCAGGGCAGATGGAAGCTCACTAGACGGCAATACCAAGCAGCTTATGTGTGTCCCGTGTCTCTGTGACTAACTGATGTGACTGGAACCTCAAAGGCAGCACGGATGATTTTGTCTCACCAAAAAATGAAACATGCTGCCCCAAAGAAAAGGGGGGTTCACACCTTTAATCCCCCCACTTTGGGAGACTCAGGAAGGAGGATCACTTGAGGCCAAGAGTTTGAGGCTGCATTGAGCCAATATCGTGCCACTGCACTCCAGCCTGGGCAACAGGGAGACTTTGTCTCAAAAAAAAAAAGGTTGGGAGCGGGTTAGTAGTGCCTTCAGTTTAACAAGGGAGCAACCACAAGGCCAAGAGGGTTATCTGTAAGCAGTTGCCTGTGTAATTTAGTTCCAGCGTATGTCAAGTGCAAACTCTCACATTCCTGGGAGACACCCCTTCCATAGAGGAAATGACTGCCAGGACAGTGGCCCTTGCCACTGTCTACATGAGAAGAGATGAATGGCAAACACAGGGGTTTAGATGCCAAGTTGCTGGGTTCTAGGAACAGGAGACCTCATCCATCATTGTGTGCTCTGCAGAGGCTCTTTCCATTTTCTGCAGAGGCAGAAGTTGTACCTGAGGGTCCTAACATCTTCAGGAGAAAACCATCAGGGCAGCTGGGGCAGGAGCAGCTGGTGGGTGAGACTGGGGCCAGGGAAGAGGAAGGGTTAGGACTAGATGACTCAGAGAGGGATGGAACCACACAGGCCCCTGCATCCTACTAGAAAGTCCCCAGGAAGGGCCTTTGTCACTGCCTTCCTGCCCGAGATGGAGCCCACAGCCTTGGAAATTCCAGAACAGACCTCTCTGTTCAGATATCAAGTTTCACCGCTGAATGCTCTGCCTTTCTGTTTCATTCTTTCAGCTGGTCTCTGTTGCAGAGGAAGCGTTCTGAACTCACTTTCCTGGTTATTGAGATTTTTATTTATAGAGAGATACCTCTATAAGTCCAGAAGATGCATCCCAGGAACAGATTTCAATTTTTTTTTTAAATCAGACTCTGTGACTAAAGGCAAAAATGAAACAGGTGCCAGAAGAAAGTGATGAAAGATATCAGGGGCAAAATTGTGTCCAAGGAGAAAGTTCATGCAATACAAATTAACACGGCAGCAAATATTCTGAAGGATGTAGACTATCCCCTCGGTGGGTCTTCTAGATGAGGAAGGAGAGCCTGGGGGACTGTGGGGGAAGACAACTGCTGTATTTCATCACATGCAGAAGACACGCCATTTTATTTGCTTCATTCCAAAAAAGGAAGACAAGGCTATTGATGAAATTACTACTTGCCATTGATTATAAGTGCATCCCAATTTCAGAGAAGTTAAAATGTGAGAGAAAAAAAAAGTGCCCGTGTAGTTGATGAAATATGGTAACTAACCTTCATTCATTTGCTTTTTGTGGTTCGGCAAATATGCCTGTCCCCCATGCCTCCCGTGGAGTCCTTTGATGAGCTGGTTTTGGAAGACCCTGTAAGACTTGCACTGCAAGAGCTCCCTGGCCATCACACACAAGCAGTGGAGACTCTAGGGCTTTGGCTATCAAACTTCAATGTGTATCCCAGTGCCTGGAATGCGTTAAAAGAGAAAAAGACACTGATTTAGTGCATCTGGCATGGGGGCCAGAACACTTCATTTTTAACTAGTACATACGTGATTTTAATGCTAGCGGTCCCATAGCCATTTGAGGTGTCTTCAGACACAGTACAATAGACCATCCATCAGCTCTTCTCTGGGTCCTTTATCTTGGCGCCTGTGTGTGCCAGTCACTTGTGCTGGTTGGCCTTTGCCTTCTCTTCTGTCAATTTCCATTCATCTGCCATGTCTGTTTGAGCCTCACGTTCCGCAGCAGCTCCCCTGACCTGGCCAGGTGAGGTTAGGTGGTTCTGGTTTAGGCTTCCCCTTCATATCCCTGTAAAGACTGTAATGGAGAGTGCTGAAAGTATCAAATGTCACTGTCCCCTCCTCCTGGGCAACAGTGTCATGAGGGTTTGGACTGTGTCTGTCTCGCAAATCCACAGGGGCTAACAAAATTCCTGGCACATGTCAATAACATGAGTTATCAATAAATATTTGTTTTGAAGTAAATTTGTGTCTAGGTATTAGACAAAACAGGGAGGCAGAGTACACCAGGTCCGCTATTTTATTTTGGTAGAGCAGGAAGTCAACACCATAGTACAACAAAAGTTTAGAACAAACCTGGATATGTTTTCACCAAAATGTTAACAATAATGACTTCTGGAATTGGGGTTATGGGTATGTAGGTATGAATGGATTGCTTATCTGTATTTACTATAAAAAAAAAGTATTGCATGAAAAAAACTGGACACATGGGATCATAGCAAGTTAAAAAGCCTCTGCACAACAAAGGAAATAATCAACAAAGTGGAGGCAACCCACAGAATGGGAGAAAATATTTGCAAACTAACCATCTGACAAGGGATTAATAACCAGATTATATAAGGAGCTCAAACAACTCTATAGGAAAAAATCTAATGAGCTGATTTCAAAATGGGCAAAAGATCTGATCAGACATTTCTCAAAAGAAGGCATACAAATGGCAAACAAATATATGAAAAGGTGCTCAATGTCACTGACCATTAGAGAAATGCAAATCAAAACTACAGTGAGATATCATCTCATCTCAGTTAAAATAGCTTTTATCCAAAAGACAGGCAGTAACAAATGCTGGCAAGGATGTGGAGAAAGAGAATCCTCATACACTGTTGGTGGGAATGTAAATTAGTACAACTATTATGGAGAACAGTTAGAGGGTTCCTCAAAAAACAAAAAATAGAGCTACCATTTGATCCAGCAATCCCACTACTGGATATATACCCAAAAGAAAGGAAATCAGTGTATCAAAGAGATATCTGCATTCCCATGTTTATTGCAGCACTATTCACACTAGCCAAGATTTGGAAACAATCTAAGTATTCATCAGCAGACAAATGGATAAAGAAAACATGGTACATATACACAATGGAATACTATTCAGCCATAAAAAATAAAGAGATCTTTTCATTTGCAATAACATGGATGGAACTGGAGGTCATTATGTTAAGTGAAATAAGCCAGGCACAGAAAGAGAAACTTGGCATGTTCTCACATATTTCTGGGAGCTAAAAATAAAAATTGAACTCATGGAGATGGAGAGTAGAAGGATGGTTAACAGGCTGCAGAAGATAGAAGGGAGGGGGGAGTGAGGATGGTTAATGGGTACAAAAAATAGGAAGCATGAATAAGAGCTAGTATTTGATGGCACAACCAGGTGACTATAGTCAACAATAATTTAATTGTGCAATTAAAAATAACTAAAAGAGTATAATTGGATTGTTTATAACACAAAGGATAAATGTGGGCCAGGCAAGGTGGCTCATATCTGTAATCCAAGCACTTTGGGAGGCCACAGTGGGTGGTTCACTTGAGGTCAGGAGTTTGAGACCAGCCTGGCCAACATGGTGAAATCCCCTCTCTATTAAAAATACAACAACAACAAAATAGCCAGGCATGTTGGCTCATGCCTGTAGTCCCAGCTACTTGAGAGGCTGACACACGAGAATCTCTTGAACCTGGCAGGTGGAGATTGCAGTGAGATCACACCACTGCACTCCAGGCTGGGCAACAGAGCAAGACTCCATCTCAAAAAAAAAAAAAAAAAAAAGATAAATGCTGAGGTGATGGATACTTCCTTTATCCTGATGTGATTATTACACATTGTACGTCTGTATCAAAATCTCATATACTCCATAAGTATGTATAACTACCATGTACTCAAAAAACTAAAACGTTAAAAAAATTTTACAGTAAAAAAAAATAAGGCTGAACTTTATAATCACCTAGCATATTGCAAAAATTATGGCTTGCCAATTCTGAATCTAGATCATAAAATACACTATGGCTTCCAACCTGTGCTCTTAGGGAAGCTGACTGCCATGTTGTAAAGGCGCTCCAGCACTTCCGTGGGGAGACCCACATCGTGAGGAATTGAGGCCTCCAGCCAACAGCCAACACCAGTTTGCCAGCCCTGTGAATGATCCCCCATGGACATGGATCTTCAAGCCCAAGTGGAGCCTCCAAATGACAGCCACTGACATTTTGAATGCAACCACCTGAGAGACCTCCAAACCCTCAAGTTCAGCTACTCCTCTGTGCTGGCCCATGGAAACAATGTGAAACAGTAATTGTCTATTATTCTTTTAAACTGCTGAGTGTGGGCCGGGCGCTGTGGCTCACGCCCGTAACACAGCATTTTGGGAGGCTGAGGGGGCGATCACTTGAGCTCAGGACTTCAAGACCAGCCTGGGCAACGTGGCAAAACCCTGTCTCTACTAAAAACATAAAAATTAGCCAGGTATGGTGGTATGCGCCTGTAATCCCAGCTACTTGGGAGGCTGAGGTGGGAGGATGGTTTGAGCCCAGGAGGCAGAGGTTGCAGTGAGCTGAGATGGTGCCACTGCACTGCACTCCAGCCTAGGTGACAGAGCCAGGCTCTGTCTCAAAAAAAAAAAAAAAAAAAAAAAAGAGAAAGAAAATCCCAAAAGAAAACCTGCTGAGTGTAGAAGCAATTTGTTCTGCAGAAATAGAAAACTTATTAGGAGGTTTGACCTTGAACCTGAGAAGGTTAGAAAACAAAAGAAAAACTTGTAATTGCTATGGAGAAAAGAAGAAATATGAATAGTGGGCCTTGGAGCATTGATTTTGATGGCCTCATAATTTTGCCATAGAGCCTGTCTTCTTTGTCTTCAACTATGGAAGGACAAATAGAAGCCATCGAAAGAGTTATTTCTGCCTGTGGGAAATGCCACATGCATGAACTTAGACGGCACACTATGCTTGAATTATGCCAATCTTGTGCTGCACGATTTATACCAAAAATTTTAAATGGCTATCTTTATTATAAAGATAAGATCTGTTACTCTTAGGAGATTTCCTGCAGAGTTATAACTGTACCCATATTATATCTGGTTCAAATCCATCCCACATATATAAGGCTGTACCATGAAGAAAAATAAGCTAAACCCAGTAGAAAATGTATTGCATTTACAAGGCCGGGCACAGTGGCTCACACTTGTAATCCCAGCACTTTGGGAGGCCGAGGCAGGCAGATCACGAGGTCAGGAGATCGAGACCACGATGAAACCCCGTCTCTACTAAAAATACAAAAAATTAGCCGGGCGTGGTGGCGGGCACCTGTAGTCCCAGCTACTTGGAGAGGCTGAGGCAGGAGAATGGCATGAACCCGGGAGGCAGAGCTTGCAGTGAGCCGAGATTGCGCCACTGCACTCCAGCCTGGGCGACAGAGTGAGACTCCGTCTCAAAAAAAAAAAAAAAAAGAAAATGTATTGCATTTACAATAGATCATCTTTATTAAGTTTGAGTGCTTCCAATGAATGACACCTACAAAGGGTTTCATTTTTCTCTTGATCAGAGAAGTTTCAAGTTATAGAACCATTGCATAGACCCTGGAATCACATATTATACAATGGAGAGAAGATGCCTTCTGGTAAAAATAAAAGGTGGTTATCAAAGGGCAGGTTTCTTTGATATGCCTTGCTCATGGCAGATCTAGGAATCTCAGGGCCACAGGGAGGCACCCACTTCACAGACTGAGCTCTGCAATCAGGTGAATCTCTTTTGATATAGTTTTGGTTTCTAAAGGAATAGTGACATGGGAGAGAATAGAAAATACACTTGAGGTTTGTGAAATCCAAGTTGAAAATCCTGTCAAGTATCAATACTTATCACTAGCCATTGAAATAAATGGCTTCAGAGATGACAGATCATAATAATTGGTGTACAGAAGTCACTTTCAGAGGAAAAAGCTCTTTGCAGAGTGAAGCCTGCTGAAAGTGGCCGGCTGCCCTAGGCAGCACAAAAATGCTCGGGACATTTTCACGCAGGATCCCTTGCCCTTTGTGTAGGAGAGGCCACTCAGTGGGAAGTGGCCCATTCTTCAGAGTGGGAAATGCCAGACTCTGTTCTGCTCCCCATGGGAAGGCGAGGGGCTGACCTCTTGTGCAAGCTGAGCAGAGGTAGCAGCCTGCTGGCATTTCAACGCTAGAGGGCAGCGTACGTGCACGCCAACGGAGGACATGTTCACTGAGCCCCACATCCAGGCGAGTCGTGCTAATTGCTTGCTGTTTTTCTTACAAGCAGAACCTGCAGACCTGTCTACCTAAAGATCTAGTTGGAAGTACTTTGCTGCGACAAGCTGGCAGAAAAGAGAGGCTTTCAGGGGCTCTGCTCCCTGGACCCCAACTTTATTTCTAAAAATGTGAGGATAACTCACAAGTCCTTTGTTGGAAGCATATCTGGGCCCCAGAGCCAGATAAGATCTGCAACGAGTTGGAGCTTTGTCACTTACCATGCAATGCAAGCATGTCACCCATGGAAAGGGTTGTTGTGAGGATTAAATAAGATGATGTGTGGGAAGGGCTTGGCATAGCACAGTGCCTGGAACTTGCTAAGTGTTTAGTGAGTGTCGATCAGCAGTCATACTGTGCACCAGGAAAGAGGACCAAGCCAAGCTGGAGCCCCTTAGGAGACGGTGTAGGAACAGGGGCTCCTACATGTCCCACTCCCACAGGAGCTCAGTGAGAGCCCCTCCAGGGCCAGAGACCCTTGCTGACACTTGTTGAACAACAGGGAGACCTCAAGCCCCAGGCCACAGAAGTTTTGAGCCTGTCCCTCTTCCTGGCACAAAAAGAACAGGTATGAACCCTCTTCTGCAAAGCAGAAGAGCAGCAACGTCCGTGCAGGTGTGAGGGTCAGTGACTTCCCACTCCCATACGCCTCAGTCCTGCTCACCACTCTGCAGGTCACGGGGTCTCGATTGCTTCCGAGTGCCCGCAAACTCCCTCGTAACCCCGCAACACCCATGTTGGCATGCTGGAGCAGACCATGGGAGAATTTTGATAACCCAGAACAAAGCCTGGTTATTAAACACACGCATCGCCTGCTTTCAAATGAGCTCAGCCTTGGAAGCTGCAGAAGTTTCTAATGGTGCTGACTTCTCACTGTTGATGGCCTGTCACAATTTGTAGATTCTAGTGGGAATGAGTGAGGCTTGAGGGGCATTAAACATGATCTTGCCAGTGGTGTAGTAGAAACAGCAGATGGCCTAGAGCCTAGATTTCTCAGTGCTAGACATGGTGATTCACCAAATAGCTGGGTGGCTTTGGACACGTGCTCAACCTCTCATGCCTGACTCTCTTTCCACATAAGCATCATGATAGAGTTATTTTTACCCCCTCCCACCTCACAGGGCAATTGTCAGGGTAAATGAGGTTAAAGTACTTTACACGTGCATAGCACTTGCACTTTCTCAGTAGTGCTTGGTGGGGAGAAAATTCTCCACGGGTCTCTTGCCTGGAAAGGCAGAAGCCTGTTTTGCCAAGAGAGACACGGACCGCTTTTGTTCCGGACTAGCTTTCCAAGGGTGTTTGTGCAGAGAGCAGCCTGGGAAGATACAGTCAGTGCCTCTGTCTCCAGAGGAAATGGCAGGTTTGTTTACTGCCCAGTAGAATAAAGATAATGTCTCTCTCAGGGACAAAGGTCAGGCAGGCTTCTTACCCATTCTAAAAATAACTGACTTTTCTAAACTCAGGTTCCTGCCTAGTGTGACCATCTCACCCGGCCTCTTCACGTCACGCTCTGGGTATTGGAGTCTATGGATCCCACACAAGAAAATGCCGAGACTCTGGCTACTGCTGTTGCAGTGAGTAATAAATTCCCTTGGCTCTGACCCAGGAGTCTTGTGTCTTCAATCCCCATTCATGAAACGGGCAGGCCCACTTGTAACCTGACAAATGGGGTAAAAACTTCAGCCCTGTCACCGTCCTTGACAATTTTCAGCTGCTGCTTTCTTTCCATTTTTACAACAAACCTGAGAGCCGGGCACATCAGGTATTCCTATTTTGCAGATGAAGTAACAGAGGGTTGGGAAGGTTAGGGATGCTTCCAAGGACAGCTAATACCATGGCAGAGTAGACGCTTAGGTCTAGAAAATAAACACTACATAACTAGAGACACTAGTGTCTCCAAACTTCTCTTCCTCAACCTGGATGGGGTAACTAGGAGTTACTTTGCTCATTTGTGTTTTGTTTTTTTTTTTTACCATTAATCTGCAGCTCCCTACAGAGAGAAAGTGATGTCAATGGGATTTTGCACAATTATCTTCTTGTCCTGGGGTCCCAAAGTACATGGGGTTTTCCCTCAACCCTTCATCCTGAATGGATTTTCCCCAGAAAGGCGGTGGCTGCTGGAGCTGAGGCAGCCACACACCTGGGCACCTGTGTGTGGAGGCAGCTGGTGGCCTCCAGACATCCCCCTCGGGAAAGCTGTCAGCCCATGCCAATCAGAAGCTCCTGCCAACCAAAAGGACTGCAGGCAAGGAGCCCTGAGGGTCCTTGTCCCAGGCCTGTGAACGGAAGGTGACAAGGAGGAGCAGAGAGAGGGAGGGCAGAGGCTGAGCTCCGTGTTCCGCCCAGAGAGGAAAGGGCCATTGATCAGCTTCCTCACTGACAAAGGAACGGGCTCTGCCAGACCTGGAGGGACAGTGACAAGAGGAGGGGCCCTTCCGGGGCTTGGCATCTGCTGGGGGCAGGAGGACAAAGTGATGGAGCTTCTCTGCGGGACGTCAGCAAAGGTTGTGGGACCTACAGTGTCCAGCAACCAAGAGATGCAGAACTGTCTCTTCTGTTTATCCCTCTGTTTTATGTTGTGGTTTGGATTTTTTGTTGTTGTTGAGCCAGAGTCTCACTCTGTTGCCCAGGCTGGAGTGCAGTTGTGTGATCTTGGCTCACTGCAACCTCTGTCTCCTGGGCTCAAGTGATCCTCCTAATTTCAGACTCCAAACTCTGTGTGTGTGTGTGTGTGTGTGTGTGTGTGTGTGATGTGAAGGAAGGAGGTGCACACTGGAAAAGGGAAAATAAATGGGCTAGGCTGGCATTTGGTATTTGGGTGACAGCCTCAGGCTTTCAGACAGACTAGAATTAATATAGCAGGGCCCGAGCACTGTATTTGTTTGTTGTTTTGTTGTTTGGGGCACAAGAAACTTTTTCATAGCCACTCCCATGCCAGCCAGGTGATTCTAACACCCTGCAAGGCCTGAAAACTGTAGTTGGATGGCTATTCAATATGGCAAGCCCCAGCCACAGGTGGCAATTGAGCACATGGAGTGCAGGCGGTCCAAATTGAGCCATGCTGTGAGTGTAGAATACACCCTGGATTTGCAGACTTCGTACAAAAAGTGAATGTAAATTAGCTCAATCTTTTTATATTACACATTGAATATATATATTACTATTTTGTTTTGTTTTGTTTCATTTTTGAGATGGAGTCTTTCCCTGTCACCCAGGCTGGAGTGCAATAGAGCAATCTCTGTTTACTGCAACCTCTGGCTCCCAGGTTCAAGCGATTCTTCTGCCTCAGCCTCCCTAGTAGCTGGAGCTACAGATGCCCACCACCATGACTGGCTAATTTTTTTTTTTGGTATGTTTAGTAGATTTGTATTTTTAGTAGAGACGGGGTTTCACCATGTTGGACAGGCTGGTCTCAAACTCCCGACCTCAGGTGATTCGTCCGCCTCGGCCTCCCAAAGTGCTGGGATTACAGGCGTGAGACACCGCGCGTGGCCCTATATATTACTATTTTTGATATGCTGGGTTAAATAAAACATATGACTAAAATTAATTTCACCTGCTTCCTTCTTCCGTTTTTAATGGCATGATTAGAGAATTTAGTTTGGATCGCATGTGCAGCTCACACTGTATTTCTGTGAGACAGTGCTGCTGTAGCAGCCACTTCATGTTACAGTAAAGGGGCAGAGACTAAGTGGCAGAGCTAGATCCAAGGCAGCGACTCGCCAACCCAAGCCCAGCCTTGGAGCCAGGTGGCCACGTGGTGGTTCTCAGTTGCAACCCCTCACCCCCACACCATCTTCCACCTCTCGAGTTTTTGAAGGAAGCTTAGTCTTGAAGGAAGAGACATTTCCGTTTTTATCATGGCTGGAAGCACCTAGCAAAATGCCTGGCACATAGTAGGCACTGGATGTAGATTGTAAAGTTGATGAATCTTTGACACTTGTTGCCTCCTGAGGGAGCGCGCCTGTCCTGCAAAGCCTTTGCAATGCTGTCCCCTGCTGGCTGGTTGTTGGAAGTGCTCAGTGAGGTCCCTAAGAAGCCAGCTTGGGTGTATGCTGCGTACACATGTACTGTGTTGCTTGTGTTGCATGTGTGTATGGTGTATATGCATGTGTTGTGTGTGTTGTGTGAGCTTGCACTGAGTGCACATGTGCTGTGTGCCCTGTGTGTTGCATGTGTGTGTGAAGTATATGCATGTGCTACGTGTGTTGTGTGAACTTGTGTTGTGTGCACATGTATGGTGTGTCCTGTGTGTTGTATGTGTGTGGCGTGTATATACATGTGTTGAGTGAACATGTATTGTGAATTTTGTGTATTGCATGTGTGTGTGGTGTGCATGCATGTGTCATGTGTGTTGTGAGCTTGCATTGAGTGCACATTGAGTGTGTGTGTGCTTCATGTGCGTTGTGTATACAGCAGTTGTGTGAGCTTGAATTATGCGCGCATGCACTGTGAATTTTGTGTGTTGCATGTGTGTGTTGTGTATGCAGGTGTTGTGTTAGCGTGTGTGGAGTGTACATATTCTGGGTGTCACGGGTGTTGCATGTGTGTATACTACATGTGCTGTACATGGGAGGAATCATGCATGTACACAACAGTTGCACTTCCATTACCACACCAAAGGCAACAGTGTCCCTTAGCTTAACTCTTTCTCCCATCCTGGGAGTCGTGGATGCCCACCCTAAACATCCTCAGGCAGCTGTGAGAAGAGCCCCCTCTTTACAAGTCAGGATCCCCAAACCTCATGAGGGTCTTGTTGCAGCGTTACAAATTTATTCTTCAATACAAAATTATTCTTGTACTAGCTCTCTGCAGGCCTCAAGACGTCTCAAGCCAGAAATTCTAGTTCAAGCCTGTCTTTGAGATTCAGACGTTCCAGGCTCTGCACTAAACAGCTTGCTTTCAGGCTCTGGGGTGATATTTTCTTGAGGAAGGTGGCAGTGAGTGATCGAGGGTAGCCATGGGAGAGTAGAATTCTCCAACGTGGAGGGAGCCCTTGTCTTGGTGTCCGACAAGAAAAAAAAATGAGACATGAATATCTGATGGCTGAGCTTCCTGGAGAGCCCAAAAACATGTGGAACAAATGTTCATGCACTGGAAACACATGTCAATCACCGGCTGAATGTTCCTTACACTCCCGCATCTGAGTACGGCACATGGAGAATGCAGGTGGGGTCCCAGATACTCAGATGGCTTTCCATCCCTCACTTTGTAAGAGTCAGATAAAATCACAGTATCTGTAGACACCACACAACCAATGAATCCACTTTTAAAAACATTATTTTTTTTCCTCCAAGGGACGATTATGTTGTGGTTTCTGGACAAGAGAATCTACTGACTTGTCTGCAGATAATCTTAAGCAAATCATCTCATTTTCTGAGACTGTTTCCTTATCCATAAAACGTCTCCCTTTTCTCAGTGGGGTAACTGGAAGATCACTTGTGATCCCATATGTCAGTGGGTCTTCTTAGTCCTAGAGGCACATTCAGAAAGACTGCTGTTTGTGTTCCTCCAGACCAATGAAATCAGAATTTCTTGGTGTTTGGATTAGGCCACGGTAATTTGATAAAACTCTACCATGCAGCCACATCTGCTACCCACAAAAGCCCCTCTAAGAACAGAGAACCATGGCAAACTCTACAGGCATGAGAAATTCTTCATATCATTAGTGCGTGGTAACCAGACACTCTCCCCAGATCGAGGATCCAGGGGTGTTCTGGCTGTGCCAGGCTTCCCGTGGTTAATCCACCCTTTCCCCACACCCTGGGCTTGCGGCAAGTGTCACATGACCAGCAGAGCTTCCATGCAGCTGTCCCCTTGGGTACTTCCAACAGCAGATGACTGGGGAGTTGGGCTGGCTTTGTGTACATGTCAAATACGCTGCCTGGCATCTTACTTCACCTGAGTTCAGGGAATCTTGGTGGTGGGTTGAACTGGGATCAAATTTCTTCATAGGAAAAACAAGAATCAGGGGCAGGGCATGCAGCCCTCAGTTACCCCTCCCTCCCCCTCACCTCTGACCTGTCCTCTGTCCCCTCCCAGTCTCTTTCCTTTGGTTAGCCCTTCCTGAGGTTGTCTAGGAGGTGGGAAAGGAAGGGGCTCATTTTTGTTCCCTTCCTAGTCCTGTCCAGGCACCGGTCCCAGGACTCTGCTCAAGAACCTGGACCAAAAACCAAGGGCAAGAGGAGGCTCTCTTGTTCCTTTTCAATTAGCTTTTTTTTTTTGGAAGGAGTTTCACTCTGCCGCCCAGGCTGGAGTGCAGTGGCGCAATCTCGGCTCACTGCAGCCTCCACCTCCTGGGTTCAAGCGATTCTCCTGCCTTACCCTCTCAAGTAGCTGGGACTGCAGGCATCTGCCACCATGCCCAGCTAATTTTGTGTGTTTTTAATAGAGACAGGGTTTCGCCATGTTGACCAGGCTGGTCTCAAACTCCTGATCTCAGATGATCCACCCTCCTCGGCCTCCCAAACTGAACTTCTTTTCCTTTTTTTTTTTTTTTGAGACAGAGTCTCACTCTGTCACCCAGGCTGGACTTGAGTGACACAATCTTATCTCACTGCAACCTCTGCTTCCCAGGCTCAAGCGATTCTCCTGCCTCAGCCTCCTGAGTAGCTAGGATTACAGGCGCATACCACCACATCCAGCTACTCTGTGTTTTTAGTAGAGATGAAGTTTCTCTACGTCAGCCAGGCTGGTCTTGAACTCCTAACCTCAAGTGATTTGTCTGCCTTGGCCCCCCCAAAGTGCTGGGATTATAGGCCTGAGCCACCTTACCTGACCCCTTTTGTTCTTTTTCTACTATTTTCCATGAGCCTTTTGGTTATGCAGTTAGCTTTGCCCCCAGGCTGGGAGGGTAATTCCTCCAGCACAGAAATTCTTCAGGGAAGTAGGAAAATGTTGGTCTGCCCATTGTTGACAACCCCCAAAAGCCATAAGACGATTTTGGCCACATCCCGGCATTGCAAGGGAGGTCCCTGAGGACCTACCAAAAATTTGGACCGTCCCCCATCTGCTCTCAAGCAACCCCTATCCTGAGATGGCTTAACTGTCTCTCCCTCAGGAGTGTGTTTTGGGAGTGACAGAATGCCTGTCTTTAAACAGTCTTTGGCCCAAAGTCCAGGGACATGCAGGGAGTTTGCGGAGATCAAATACAATCTAGAGAGATTGTGAAAAATGGATTAGTCCTTTTCTGAAGGGTGCTTTACTTTAGGATTCGAACTTGAATTCCTTGTTTGATAGACATTGCTTTCCTCCTCTGGCCTGTTCTCCCCTACTTCCTGAGTACTTGACCACACAGCTAAAGTCTACCCTCCCCAGCCTTCCGTGTGACTGAGTGTGGCCATATAACCAAGTTCTTTTCAGAGAGACAGGTGCCACTTCTGCCTCACTTGCTCAAGAGGAATTTACTGTCCCAGACGCTCTCTCTTTTTCCCTTCAATGACATCTCACGACCTGGCCCCAGCTTTGCAACCAAGGGCAACACCCTAGGAGATGATGAAATCACAAGACAGACACCTGGGTCCTTGCCAGTGAGGGTCAATGCTCTGATTTATTTAGCAGAAACAGTACTCCAATGTGGAGACCATTACATGAGAGAGAAATAAACATCTATCTTCCTTCAGGCACCATGTTTTTGGTCTCTTGGCTACAGCAGCTGAGGCTTTATCTCGAGGCATTCATTGTCCACATGAGTTTCAGGGATCATAACCTCTATGCCACGCTTCCACTCTTAGCACGACTGTTAACACCTCCCCTCTCAAGAACAGCAATTTGCCTTCCTCTATTTTCCAAATACTTTGAAATCCATCAGTCTTTCTTATGATCCCAGGAGTGGCCAAAGGTTATTATGATGGAGAGTGCCCTACTTACAAATCAGGCTCTATAGTTAGAGGATAAGATGAAAGTCATACAGAGTCAGAGAGATCCTTGAAAAATGCTCCAGGGGGAGGGTGCAGTGGCTCATGCCTGTAATCCCAGCACTTAGGGAGATCCAGATGGGAGGATCACTTAAGGCCAGGAGTTCAAGACCAGCCTGGGCAATGTAGCCAGACCCCATCTCTACAAAAAGAAAAAAAGTGTTCTGGAAGTCTCCATGTAAGATCATCTCTCAATAAGCCCAACATGGGATAGCTTTTTCTTCACCCCAGGGTGTCTGGATTACATCCACAAGCTGTGTGGTAGAAGAAATATCTCTGAAACATGTTCAGTATGGCAAGATGCTCACAACGTGTCAAAGCCTTGAGTTTCAAGACAGACAGAACAGAGAGCAGATTCTCATGCTCAGCTCACCCAGGGCAGTGGTTCTCAACCAGAGGTGATTTTGCCCCCAAGGGGGACCTGTGGCAATGTCTGGAGACATTTTTATTACGACTGGGGTAGAAGGCTTCTGGCATCTGGTGGGTAGAGGCAGAGATGCCACAAAATATCCTCCAATGCACAAGACAGCCACCATAAAACAAAGAATGATCTGGCCCAAAATGTCAAGAACTCTGAGGCTGAAAAACTTTTCTCTAAGGCATAGGTTTATTGAGAGGCATGGCCTGGCAGATCGTCATGTGTAAGCACTCCAGAATTCTCCCCAGCCATTTCCCTGACTTGTCCATGTTTATTTTCATTTGAGCAAGTTAAATATGCTCCCCTGGCTGCTCTTTGAGCCCAACAGGATGAGGATGACAAGACCATGGATCCTTGGCAATGTCTTGAGTGTCCTAGAGACCAAAGATATCCTATCCAGGCTGGTTCAGGGAGTTTCATCAATCACAGTTCACAGTGCTGGATCTTGTCTAATTTGCTGCTTTCTAAATAGTAGCCTCCCACTCTCCTGTGGAAAGAATGTTCTGCTGATTTGAGGCTTTCCTTGTCAGGGACACCTCCCGCCACAGCCAGTCTCAAAGCTTCTCTCCTTTGTTTCATCCTGGAATGTTTCAAGAAACACCCACCCCAGGCCAGCCGCACACATCTCATAGTTGCTCTCCCAGGGTGTCTTCTGCTCTCGTGATCCCCCTCCAGCCTTGCCTCGTAAATCAGCCCCGCGACCTCGCCTCCCCGGGGCTGCCGCGCTTCTCTGAACTCGCTCCAGTGGGTCCACATCTTTCTGATAATGAGGTGCCAGACAGGAGCGGAGGGGCCTGCTGCGATCCGTGGGAGCGTTCCAGCCCCGTCCTGGTGAGCGCTGGGGGTGGAGGCCGGTGTCATGGTAAGGAGGGGGCCCTCTGGAAGCTTCAGTGCCTGAAGGGCTCACATAAGGCACCTCACTCTTCTATTCTTGCAGAGGCCCTTGATGGTGGACAGACCCCAGC
Organism: Hylobates moloch; assembly: GCF_009828535.3. NCBI lineage: Eukaryota > Metazoa > Chordata > Mammalia > Primates > Hylobatidae > Hylobates > Hylobates moloch. The sequence continues at coordinate 95,715,592 of NW_026652278.1, forward strand.
ACGGCCCTGGACAGATTGTGAGGCACAGAGAAGTCACCTGCCACCTCCCCACCGTCAGAACAACGATGGCAGACACCACCAGGTCCTGAGGCTCTCCTGGCCTTTGGGCACTGTTCCGGCTGCCTTACAGACGTGATCTCATTGAACACTCACAGCATCATAAGCCTCACTCGGGCATCTATGCTAGACACTGAGGGGACAGCAGAGAGCCAAGCAGACAAAAACCCTGGCTGTCAGAGAAAGAGGTTGCATTCTAGTGGGGGAAATAGACAAAATAAGGAACACACATGGTACAGTTGTGCGTCACTTAACGGTGGGGATATGTGATGAGAAATGCAAAGGCAATTTCATCATCGTGTGAACATCATAATGTTATAGAAGTTATTAAGAAATTATTTTAGGCAGACAGAGAGGAAAAGGGGTCCTTGGAAAGTTTTTGTTTCTTTTAAAGCAGATAAAGAAACATTTCTTATCTAGCAGGAAAGCTCCGGCTCTTAGAGCTAGGCCGGCAACCTCTGATATGCAAATGCTGGCCATTAGAAAATGGGTCCATCCAAACATGGCGATTCTCGCCCTCTTCCTTGCCCTCACATGTGCCTGGCAACATGGCGGCACCCCCATATCCCCACGTGTGTAGAACATCATGGTGCCCTGCATTTGCAAAAAAAATATATATATATATATAAAACTTCTATTAATCAAAAGTCGCAACTAAGAAAAGAAAAATGCAAACCACAAAGTGGGAGAAGTTACTTGCAATACGTTTCCTAACAAAGGATTCGTATCTAAAATATATAAAGAATTCCCACAAATTAATAAGGAAAGGGTAGATGACTGCAAAGAAACATTACAAAGTCTTGAATAGCCACAGAAGACAATATCCAAATGGCCATTAACATAGGAAAAAATATTCGACCCCATCAGTCATCAAGGAAATGCAAATTAAAACCACAATGAGGCCTGGTGCAGTGGCTCATGCCTGTAATCCCAGCACTTTGAGAGGCTGAGGCAGGCGGATCATGAGGTCAGGAGATTGAGACCATCCTGGCTAACATGGTGAAACCCCGTCTCCACTAAAAAAATACAAAAAGTTAGCCGGGTGTGGTGGCACACACCTGTAGTCCCAGTTACTCAGGAGGCTGAGGCAGGAGAATCGCTTGAACCCAGGAGGCATAGGTTGCCGTGAGCTGAGATCGCACCACTGCACTCCAGCCTGGGCAACAGAGCGAGACTCCATCTCAAAAAAAAAAAAAAAAAAAACCACCACAATGAGGTGTCTGTAGACACACACCAAAATGGTTCAAAAATATTAAAATATTGACCGCATAAAGCATTAGTGTGATGGTTAATTTTAGGTGTCTTCTAAACTGTGCCACAGAGTGCCTGCATTAAGCAATATTTCTGGATGTGGCTGCGAGGGTGTTTCTGGATGATATTAGCATTTGAAGGAATGGACTCAGTGAGGCAGGTTTTCCTCCCCAATGTGGATGGGTACCATCCAATCCATTGAGGGGCTGAATGGAACAAAAAAAGCAGTGGAAGAGTGAATTTGCCAAATTTTGCTTCCAGCCTGCCTGTTTGAGCTGGGACATCAGTCCTCTGCTGCCCTTGGACTGGGATTCACATCGTTGGCTCAGGCCTTTGGACTTGGACTTAGACTGGAATCACAGCACTGGTTTGCCTTGGTCTGCAGCTTGCAGATGGCAGATCACAGGATTTCTCAGCCTCTATAATCACGTTAAGCCAATTCGTTATAATGAATCTCTTCCTATGGCCTATTTGTTCAGTTTCTCTGGAGAACCCTGAGTAATACAACCAGTGGGTTGTGGGGCAATGGAAACTACTTCCACTGCCTATTCAAGACTTTTGAATGATTCTTTCGGGTTGTCTACCTTTTCCTTATTGATTTGTAGGAATTCTTTATATATTTTAGATGTGAATCCTTTGTTAGGAAATAAATTGCAAGTATCTTCTCCCATTTTATGGCTTGGCTTTTCATTTTCTTAGTTATGGTTGTAATAGTATAAATTGGTACAATCACTTTGGAAAACTGGTTGCAAGTATCTATTAAAACTGAACCTGTGTGAATCCTAGGACCCAGTAATTCTATTCTTCAATGTATACGCAATGTGTTCACCAAAAGACATATGCAAGAATAGCCCCAAACTGGAAACAGTGCAAATGGATAACTAAATGATGGGATATCCATGCAGTGAAATATACACAACAATGAAAATGAATAAGCGACTGTGTCCTACAACAGCAAGGATAAATCCCAAAAATAATATTGAGTGAAAAAAAAAAACCAGACACCAAAAGTGTAAAAGTTCCGTTTATATAAAGTTCAAAAACAGGCAAAGTGAATCTATAACAATAGAAGTTGAGGTGGTGGTCACATTTGGAGAGCCAGTGGTGAGTATGGAGGGCTTCCGAGATGCTGGGAATGTCCTGTGTGGAGACGTGGTGGTTATGGAGCGTGGACGTAGCAAGACCCATCAAGCCGTATGCTTAAGCAGAGGGCACTTTATGTACTTTACTGTGAGTATGTAGCACCTCATTTTAAAGAATCGATCCATTAAGCAAATTCATAGGGGTTAAAAAAAATGTTCCACCAAATTATTCTCCGTGCAAGTGGTGTGCAATGGGGTGACGCACGGTGCAGAAGCAAGGGGTGGAGGGTGTGTATCTACAGGTTGAAGCGCACGGTCTTTTGTAACTTTTGTAACTCCTCACAACCACCTCCTCTATTCCTTCCCAGTGGGAAGTGGGAAACGCCTGCTGATCACTTAAACTCTCTCTGCTCACCAATAGTTGTATGCTTTTTCATATCCAGAGTTATTTCTGGGGGAGATGGACACTTTCCTACACAGTTGGTGAGAGTGAAAATTGGAGGACAATTTGGCACTTATCAGTCACAGTTTTTCAGGTGCTTATCTCCTCATTCGACAATTACGGTTCTAGGCATCTGTGTGTATGCACAGAGATCCTTCTACGAGGATGGAGGAGGCTTATTGCAGCACTAAGAGCAACAATAACAAAAAAGCCAACAATCTACACATCAATAGGAAATGATTAAATAAAACAGAAGCCGGGCCCGGTGGCTCACACTTGTAATCCCAGCACTTTGGGAGGCCGAGGCGGGTGGATCACGAGGTCAGGAGTCGAGACCAGCCTGGCCAACACAGTGAAACCCCATCTCTACTAAAAATACAATAATTAGCTGGGCCTGGTGGCGTGAGCCTGTAGTCCCAGCTACTGGGGAGACCGAGGCAGAAGAATCAGTTGAACCCGGGAGGCAGAGGTTGCTGTGAGCCGAGATCTTGCCACTGTGCTCCAGCTTGGGCGACGGAGCAAGACTCCGTCTCAAAAATAAAATAAAATAAAATAAAAATAAAATAAATAAAACATAGAGCATAACAGAATGAAATTATATGCATTATGCAGGCACTAAAAAGATAAGATGAACTGACATGGAAATACATCCAGAAAAATACATCTTTTAATGAAAAATAAAAATTAAGATATAGAGTCAACATGAGAAAGAGTCTGACTTAGTGGTTACAAGCAAGAGTTTATGACCAGACCGCTGGGGCTCAAACCCTAGATCTGCCACCTCCCAGCTATGTGAAATTGGACAAGGAAATTAACACTTATGTGTGCCTCAGTTTCCTATCTGTAAAATGGGGATACAAATAGTGCTTAGTAGGGTTATTGTGAGACTAAAATGAGATACTGCATGTAAAGGACTTAAAACAGTACGTGGTGCTGTGTAAGCACTCCTCAAAATGTTAGCCACTAACATACATATAGTATCATCCCATCTGTGAAAATCAAGAAAATGAAAAATGGCCAGGTGCAGTGGCTTACACCTATAATGCTAGCACTTTGAGAAGCCAGGGCAAAAGGATTACTTGAACCCAAAAGTTAGAGACCAGCCTGGGCAACATACCAAGACCCCTTCTTTAAAAAATTTGTTTTAAAAAAACATTAGCCAGGCATGGTGGCACACACCTGTGGTCCCAACTAATCAGGAGGCTAAGGTGGAAGGATCACTTGAGCCCAGGAGTTCGAAGCTGCCACGAGCTGTGATCGCAACACTGCACTCCAGCATGGGTGACAGAGCAAGACCCTGTCTTTAAAAACAAAAAAGAAAAAGAAAAGAAAAATGTATATGTGTCTTCATAAATATACATGCATATGTCTACAAGGGAGGTACGTAATATTTTATCTCTACGAATGTTACTGATGTAATCTTTTTAAACAGTACATTTTAAAAGGTCACCTTCTCTGCTGTATAAAAGCAGAGAAACAATCCCAAATGTCTTCAATCTGGCTTTGGGATGCAGTCACCTGACCCAGAGGAATTCTATGACATATCTGAAGACCCAGGCTCCTATCCTCTCCAGATCCACTTTTGGCATCCCCAGACCTGTCTGGTCTGTGATTAGGGATATTACAGAGTGAGGGCTGGCACCGTTATAAAGCAGGAGTTTTGCCTTCCCTCTTCCTGGCCTCTTCTTCCTGCAGTCTTTCCCCTCTATGTTTCCCTGCTCTCAAATTCCATTTCCTTACCCTTTAGAAAACCACCCTTAGTAAAGCTTCTAATCGGCTTATACATAATGAGTTCTGCATAACCGACGTTTTTTATTTGTTCTCCAGTTTTTATCTTTGTCCATGGACAAAAGCAAAGATTTACACCCAAAAGGAAGACTCTGTTATTGGGGATGAGCAAAGAGCCATAGTGTGAGTCTCTTTCTAATAAGAGGTTGAATAAATGTTTCTACGTGTGATTTCTCCTCCATCACTACAGCTGTGTCTTCTACCACGGCCAGAGCCTGCTGCTACTGTTCATGTTTAAGTATCAAACCCCTGGTGTTAAGCCCCAAAGTCATGGGATTTGGAGTGAGTCCTGGATTCTAACGTGAGTCCTTCTGGGATATCTGGAAATATGGTTTTAACTCTAGACTTTAGAAAATAAAGATGATAATAGTTCTTGCATAGATGTGTATGTTGTGGGTATTTATGACATTTTTATTTAGAAAGTACTTTGAACTCCTTAAGGGAATATCTCAATGTATTGAAGTTCTTCACTGTTTTCCTTTTCATGCATATTTTTTAATCATATAAAATATATTGTGCATAAAGAATGAAAATCTTTGTTCCCTTACTTTTTTCTTCTATTTCTAACCAAAGAAAATGTATTGAATATGGTGAGAAAATAACTGATTTTCAAAACAAAATGACCAGTTCTTAATAGGTATAATCAAGCTGAAAAGGAACTTTGGATTTACTCAACTCATGCTGAAATTTTCCAGAAGTCTTTGGGGGTGGGGAGTGTGAACCAGCATTGATGTCATTCCTCAGAAAGGACCATCAAAGTAACTCTCTTCGAGATAAATAACTGTCTCTCAAATGTTTATCTTTTGCACATACTTGTGGGAAATCTATTCCTTGAGTTTTGACTTGCCTGTGCAAGGCCGTGTTCTGAGAAACGAAGGCATGTGCCATCAATACCCTGTTGTCAAGGAGCTTAACAATCTAGCTGCCCATAAAAATTTTTGACAGGGGATCAGAAATGTGGCAGGAGATACCAGCAGTCAATTCTGCATGGACAGAAGAGAAAATGATTAGGGAAAATCTGGGAGAAAATGCACTTTAGATTTGTCTTGCAATATTTATAGCAGCACAATTTGCAATTGCAAAAATCTGGAACCAGCCCAAATGCCCATCAATCAATGAGTGAATAAAGAAAAAGTGAGATATATGTATATATATATACCATGGAATACTACTCAGCCATAAAAAAGAACAAAATAATGGCATTTGCAGCAACCTGGATGGAATTAGAGACCATTATTCTAAGTGAAGTAACTCAGGAATAGAAAACCAAACATCATATGTTCTCACTCATAAGTGGGAGCTAAGCTATGAGGATGCAAAGGTGTAAGAATGATACACTGGACTTTGGGGGACTCAGGGGAAAGGTGGGAGGGGGCGAGGGATAAAAGACTACACATTGGGTACAGTGTACATTGTTCAGGTGATGGGTGGACCAAAATCTCAGAAATCACCACAAAAGAACTTATTCATGTAACCAAACACGACCTGCTCCCTAAAAACCGATTGAAATAAAAAACAAATTTAAAAAAAGATTGTCTTGCAAGATGGATAGAATTAGACAAACAAAAAGCTGTTAAGCAATGTGAGGGAAGGTGGAAAGTAGAACGGCACAGAATCTTCCAGGGCAGGCTTTCTCAAAGGGTTGTAGAACAGCTCATTGGATTAATGGGAGGATTTCAGAGCCTAGGTTACAGAAGGAGAGATTTGCCAGAAATATATTGAGAACAAGGAGTTTTGCTGAGATCTGTCCCCAGCACACCAGTGTTTTTTGTTTGTTTGTTTGTTTGTTTATTTTTTGAGACAGGGTCTCAGTCTGTCACCTAGGCTGGAATGCAGTGGCACAATCATGGCTCACTGCAGCCTCAACCTCCAGGACTTAAGCGATCCTCCCACCTTGGCCTCCCAAGTAGCCGGGACTGCAGGTGTGCACCACCACACCCTACTGATTTTTTATTTTTTTGTAGAGATGGGTCTCGCTGTGTTGCCCAGACTGGTCTCAAACTCCTGGGCTCAAGTGATCCTCCTGCCTTGGCCTCCCAAAGTGCTGGGATTATAGGCATGAGCCACTGCCCTTGGCCCTACACCAGGGTTTTATACTGAAGTAGCAAATATCCATGGAAGGTTTCCAAACAAGTGATTGACTGGATCAAAGAAAATTTAAAATATTTGAGTCAAGCTGAGCATGGTGGCTCACACCTGTAATCCCAGCACATTGGGAGGCTGAGGGGGGTGGATCATTTGAGGTCAGGAGTTCAAAACCAGCCTGGCCAACATGGTGAAACCCCATCTCTACTAAAAATATAAAAATTAGCCAGGCATGGTGGTGGGTTCCTGTAATCCCAGCTACTCTGGAGACTGAGGCAGGAGAATTACTTGAGCCTAGGAGGTGGAGGTTGCAGTGAGCTGAGATCACACCATTGCACTCCAGCCTGGGCAACAGAGGGAGACTCTATCTCAATAAATAAATAAATAAATAAATAAATAAATAAATACATACATACATACATACATACATACATACATACATACAATAAAATAAAATATATCAGTCAACCAACAGGACTTCTTAATTGCTGGTGGAAAAATACAATGATTCAGCCTCTTTGGAAGTAATTCAGTGGTTTCTTACAAAACTAAACATAATTTTACCATACAATCTGGCAATTGCATTCTTTGGTATTTATCTAGATGAGTTGAAAACTCATGTCCTCACAAAAGCATGCACATGAATTCCTAATTGTCAAAACACAGAAGCAACCAAGATACCCTTCAATAGATGAATAGATGAGCAAACTGCGCTACATCCAGACAATGGGTTATTCAGCAATAAAAATAAATGAGTTATCAAGCCATGCAAAGACCTGGAGGAACCTTAAAAGCATATTGCTAAGTGAAAGAAGCAGATCTCAAAAGTACTTTAATATGAATGTACTGGACGACTCTAACTATATGACGTTCTGAAGAAGACAAAACCGTGGAGACAGTAAAAATACCAGTAGTTGCCAGGGGTTGGGGTTGGAGCTGGAGGAAAGATGGAGACGGAAGTGGAGCACAAAAAACTGGGGCAGACAGTAAAACTACTCTATATGATACCGTAATGGTGGACATATGTCATTATGCATTTGTCAAAATGCATAGAATGTGCTACACAAAGAGTGAGCACTGATGTAAACTATGAGGCTTTAATAATCATGTATCAATACTGGCTCGTTTAAAAAGTTAACTAAAAATACATATGTATATGAGTCAGACTGGATGGAAGAGAGCAACAGAGAGAGCCAAGAGGTAAGAGAACAGTGGAAACCGATACTGCTGATGCCTGGGAATGAGGTTGAGAGGCCTTGAAATATGGTGTTGAAATAGGACTTAAAGTAGAGAAATGGGTGTAACAGTCATCTGGCGGGCTTTTTAAAAAAATTTTTTTTTGTAGAGATGGGGGTCTTACTATATCGCCCCGGCTGCTGTTGAACTTCTGATCTCAAGTGATCCTCCTGCCTTAGCCTCTCAAAGTGCTGGGATTATATGCATGAGCCACTTATATGAATAAATATAGATTTATAGACTAGTAAATTAATCTATATTAATAAATATAGATTCTCTGAGGATTAGGCCTTGGGACTTGTGTTTTTATTAAATTATTCCAGATGATTCAAATGACCAGCCCAAGTAGGAATTCCTGGTCTTGGGGTTCTTAAGATGCTCCTGACTTAGGATTCTTTGATTTTGCTATTCAGCCCTCAGAGGAGGGGAGAAGTCACTTCAAAGGCAAGAATTCCTTGCTTGGACTTTCAGAAGCCCTTGCAAGCATGATCCCATTTCAAGCACATTTCTCCAATTTTTCAATGAGGAAACTGAGTAAATAAAGATTTGTCTAAAATCACTCCGAGTTAATTGTGAGTTGATGGGATCTACCCTCTTTTCTCACTCAAGTTTCTGCCTCTGGGTGGATTAACTTACTGTTCACAAGACCTTTTCTTCCCTAGGTCTGGGAACCCCCATGCTCTGTGATGTGTGGAGTACATGAGGTCTCCGGGCTGAGGATGGCAATGACTGTTTCCAAGTCTCTTGCTACAGATACTCTGTGTTTAATGTGGCCTCTAGACCCTTTTTACTCCAAGTGTGGTCTGGTGACCAACAGCATCAATGGCACCTGGGAGCTTGTTATGAATTCTAACTCTCAGACCCCACCTCAGCCCTAATGGGTCTGCATTTTCATAAGATACCTACACAATTCATTTGCATTCTGGAGCTCTGAGGTCTCCCCTCCACCTGTTGGCTCACCTGCCTTTCTTTCTCAGCTTTGTTTTCACTGCCCACCCCACATGTGAGCTCTGTTGCCATCACAGAAACTTGGCACCGGTCTCTGAACATCCATCTCTGAGCCACCAACCCCACCACCAGCAGCATTTTTCTCATCATCTGCCTATGGAGACCCCATGATTAGTGAGCCAAAAACCAAGAATCATCACAGGAAAAAAGGGGTCTACTATTTGATGCATCTGGAGTTGTTTGTTTGAGCTCTTCCCTCCCTCCCTCCTTCCCTCCCTCCCTTCCTTCCTTCCTTCCTTCTTTCCCTCCTTCCTTCCCTCCTTCCCTCCTTCTCTCCTTCCCTCCCTCCTTCCTTCTTTCCTTCCTTCCTTCCAAAGCCAAACTTCCTTCCTTCCTTCCTTCCTTCCTTCTTACCTTCCTTCCTACCTTCCTTCCTTCCAAAACCATCCCTATAAACTTTACAAAATTAATCAGGGAAGAAGGGAGGGAGAGAAACAAAAATAAACCAGGCTTGCACACACTCAGCATTAGTCCTGGGGTCAGCTGCTCTCTGACCCTTCCTCATAGTGGTTTGCTGCCTATTGCCCCAGAATCACACAGAACCTGTTACATATCCCCTTAACTGCTCTACAGATAACAACTTGAACATTACAAAATGTTACATTTTCCATTTGAGATATTCTTTCAGGTCCTGGGCACCAGTGAAACTACTGAGATCAGCTGGTCTGAAGGAACCTACCAGAAGCTGACACACTGAAGAATGCAGTTTCACGTCCTGATGATTTCACCCTCTCTTACCCTGACTAATCGACAACTCCAGTTTTCCAGCCCCTCACCCTCCATGATCTTCAGCCCAGAACTCCTGGGGGAGATAGATTTGAGGGTCTCTTCCCATCTCATCAATCAGTGCCCTGTGATCATTAAACTTTTTCTCTGTTGCAAACCTTGCTGTCTCAGCATAATGGTCTGTGACTGCACAGCAGGCATACAAACCTATTGGTTCTATAACACTTCCTTCTTTCCTTCCTTTTCTCCCTCCCTCCCTCCCTTTCTTTCTTCCTTCCTTCCTTCCTTTCTTCCTCTCTCCCTCTTTCCCTTCCTCTCTCCTTCTTTCCCTCTCTCCCTTTTTTCTTCCTTCTTTCCTCCCTCCCTTTTTCCCTTCTTCCTTCCTTCTTTCCACCCTCCCTCTCTCCCTCCTTCTCCCCTTCCTGTCCCTTCCTCGCTCCTTCTTTCCCTCCTTCTTTCTGCTTTTCTTCATCACTATTTCTCAAAGTGTGGTCTTAGACCAGCAGTATCCACATCACCTGGGAGCTTGTGAGAAATGCAGATTCTCAGGCCTCTGCCCAGCCCCACTGAATCAGAAGCTCTGGGAGGGGAGGCCCAGTAGCCTGTGTTTAACAAGCAAATTCTTCTTTCTTTCTCTTCAGGAGCAGCTTTGTATTCAGGCCTCTCATTGAGCAAGGCAGGCCATTTCAAGTGAAGCCACTAGTATTCTTAAAGCATCATAATTTTTATATTGACTCCAATCTGTTCCCATGTGTTTATTGATTTGGAAAACAAAAGATATGCGACTGACTATTGAACTAGCAGATCATAATCTCTCTAGTAGGTTGTTGTTTCTTTGGTACAACAAAAGGCATTTCCGACATCTGACCATTGATCTGAGAAGCTAAGGAGCAATTTCTTCCCATGTGTGGGTCCAGCTCCCTTTGGCCTAAATAGGAGGCAATTCTGTCTTCCAGATAATTACAGATCCTCCTCCCCACTACCCCTTATCCCACGTGATGAAAAAATGATCATTGGGCTGAATATTTTAAGGAAAAGAAATATCAGATTCAGAAGCATTTTTCTGAGCAAAAGATTTCCGTTTCAAAGGTGCATTTTCTTCTAATAACTATAGGTATCATTTTTGAAAGTAAGAGACGTGGTGAATGAGAATTTTAAAAGCAGCACAGGAACACTTTAATGATGTAATGTATTTCAGAAATTACTTTCCACCTTGATAATGCAGTTCATTGTCATAAGTAATGGGGAGAGATTGCTGGGTCCCTGAAATGAAACCCAGCCTTCTGGGATAATTAAGCCCTCTTTTTGCAGACAAAAAGGTCCTAGAGGAAACAAATAACAAAGACATTAACAGAGGAAAGGAGTAGGTGAGGCTCTTTTCTCTGAAACTAGGGCTCCCCATGGCTCTTCCTGCCTCATGCCCTATGGCCATTTAATCACTGTGTCCTGTCTCTAGACTCCCAGCCTGCTTCACCCCAAATATATCTTCCTCCATCCTGTGGTTAATTCTTGCTCATCCTTCAAGTCTTAGTTTATTTTTTATTTTTTTATTTTTATGTTTTAGAGATAGGGTCTGGCTCTGTTGCCCAGGCTGGAGTGCAGTGGGATGATCTCAGCTCACTGCAGCCTTGAACTCCTGGGCCCAAAAGCCATCCTCTCATCCCAGCCTCCCAAGTACCTGGGACTAAAGGCGTGTGCCACCATGAGCAGCTAATTTTTAAATTTTTTTTTTTTTGTAGAGATGAGGGTCTTGCTATGTTGCCTAAGCTAGTCTCAAACTCCTGGCCTCAAGCAATTTTTCTGACTGGGCCTCCCAATGTGTTGGGATTATAGGCATGAGACACTGCACCTGGCCTCAGGTCTTAGTTTAAATGTCACTTCAGAGAGGAATTCTCGAACTCGAGAGCTCAAGTGATTCACCTGCCTCCGCCTCCCAAAGTGCTGGGCATGAGCCACTGCACCTGGCCCTGAGAGGAATTCTGTTATTGTCTTGACTAGAGTCTATCCCTTTGCTTGGCTTCCCCATAGGACCGTATCCTCCTATTCCTAATACAGGGTCTCTGTCTGTAGTCTACTTTAGAATCCTTCGACAGTGACAGCATAAAATTACTAATTCCTTTTTTTTTTTTTTTTTCTGAGACGGAGATGGAGTCTCGCTGTGATGCCCAGGCTAGAGTGCAATGGCATGATCTCGGCTCACTGCAACCTCTGCTTCCTGAGTTCAAGCGATTCTCCTGCCTCAGCCTCCCAAGTAGCTGGGACTACAAGCGTGTGCCACTACGCCTGGCTGAGTTTTGTATTTTCAGTAGAGACGGGATTTCACCATATTGGTCAGGCTGGTCTTGAACTCCTGACCTCAAGTGATCCCCCCAGCTCTGTCTCCGAAAGTGTCAGGATTACAGGCATGAGCCACTGCACCTGGCCCAGAAATTACTAATTCCCATTAGTTTAAGGATTGCCACCTAGGCCATGTTGCCATCAGCAAACAGAAGAAAGCCAAGCCCGAAGGCAGCCATGATAAGTGTTCCTATTATCTATTCTTGATCAACCCTCCACCCTTTCAATTAGCTTATAAATACCAGAAATAGGATTTTTCGGTTGAAAACAATGGATGGTTGACTGACGTGTTGAATTCCAGGGATAAGCCCTCATTAGTGAAATTAAAGGAAGTCAAGATGTATAGACAGGAGAAAATATTTTAGAAACACTTCTCACCCTTGTACAGTAAGTCGTCACTTAACAGTGTCCATAGATTTCCGGAAACTGTGACTTTAAGTGAAACGAGGTATAACAAAACCAATTTGACCACAGGCTAACTGATATAAATGAGAGTTAAGTTCCTACAGTGTGTTTGTGTTCACAAAAACATCCCCAAACTTCTAAAGACCAAAACACTTCTAATAGTAAACATTGAAATAAATAAATGTAAACATTGAAATAAATGTGAGCTATATAGACATTTACGAGAGATGAATAGAAACAATAAGATAATTATTTACACACTTATTCCAGTTGAAGGTTGCTGATGGCCAGAGCCTGTCCCAGCAGCTGAGGGAGCCAGATAAGACCCAGCCCTGGGCAGGACGCCATCCCACTGCAGGAATCACTGACAGCCACACCCACACTCACTTAGATTGGACCAGTTGACACATCAGTTTGCCTAACCTGCACATCTTTGGGATTTGGGACTAAATTTCGGTACCTGGGGAGATTTCACATGGACAAGGAGAGAAAGTGCAGAATCCACATAGACAGTGACCTTGGCCAAGAATTGATTTTTTTCTCATCAATGTTATAACCTAAGGACATTGAACAAACCATGTTGTTCGAGGACTGGCTGTATGAGAGAGCCTGTAGCCTTTATTCTTAGACATGGTCCTGATGCTTCACCCTGCTGGTCTTGCTTCTGACATTTGTTTAAGGTGGAGTTTTTTTTGCGTTTGTTTTTGTTTTTTGAGGCCGAGTCTTGCTCTGTCACCAAGGCTGGAGTGTAATGGCTCAATCTTGGCTACTGCAACCTCCGCCTGCCAGGTTCAAGCAATTCTCCTGCCTCAGCTGCCCAAGTAGCTGGGACTACATGTGCCCGCCACCATGCCTGGCTAATTTTTGTATTTTTAGTAGAGACGGGGTTTTACCATATTGGTCAGGCTGGTCTCGAACTCCTGACCTCAGGTGATCCACTTGCCTCGGCCTCCCAAAGTGCTGGGATTACAGGCATGAGCCACTGTGCCCAGTCTCAAGGTGGATATTTGTTGACTGAGGCCAGTAGAATTCAACCCATGGAATGTGCTCATATCTGGAGTACTCCTTTCATGCAAGGACACACTTGGACACCTAAACAGACAGAAAACTGGGCCTTTGTCAAACTTTCAAATTAGTTATCTAAACTTTTGGCCTGTAAGCTAATAAACATTTGTTTAACAAATGTCTCTGTTTGGGACAAATTTTAGTCTACAGCTTGCTTTTATTATAACCTGGTAGAGAAATGCAGGGAGTAGCCAACTCACAGTCACCTTGAATTTCTTCCAGGCTGCAGTGGGCTAGCAAAATGAGCCCGAGTGCCTTGCAAGACCTAACTGTGATGAGTTGCCTTAAGTCTGCTTGTTCCTGGTCAGTTGTCAGCTCCAAAGAGGCAGGAACTGCTTATTCAACAAATCAGAGGAACAAAATCCATCTGCAACCTATGGCCAAAGTGTTCTTGCCCAAATAGCTACACAGAGATAGGAGCATGCCAAAGAAAATATAAACGGACATGTGAGCATAAGTATGAGAACACATTTGCCAAAAAAATATGTTTTATGAAATTTCACCGGAAAAAAAAGAAGGATGGAAAGAAAGCAAAAATATTTATACATTGGCTTTTTTTTTTTTTCTTTTGAGATGGAGATGCTCTGTCACCCAGATGGAGATGACAGATGCTCTGTCACCCAGGCTGGAGTCCAGTGGCATGATCTCAGCTCATTGCAACCTCTGCCTCCTGGGTTCAAGCAACTCTCCTCCTCAACCTCCCGAGTAGCTGGGATTACAGGCATGCGTCACCACCCCCACCTAATTTTTGTATTTTTAGTAGAGACAGGGTTTTGCCATGTTGGCCAGGCTGGTCTCAAACTCCTGACCTCAGATGATCCAAGTGCTGGGATTATAGGCGTGAGCCACCACGCCTGGCCAGTACACTGCTTTTTTATTGAAATGATTTTACTTTGGACTTTTTAATCCTTATTTTCTGTAATTCAAAATTCTCTGTTTCCCTAATAATTGGAGATTATGTACTAATATGCGATGGGGCATGGTAATGTTTTCTTTTTTTGTTTTTTATTTGTTTGTTTGTTTTCTTTTTTGTTTTTCTTTTTGAGAGTGATGGAGTCTCACTTTGTCACCCAGGCTGGAGTGCAGTCGTACAATCTTGGCTCACTGAAACCTCCATCTCTCAAGTTTAAGCAATTCTCATGCCTCAGCCTCCAGAGTAGCTGGGACTACAGGCGCTTGCCACCATGCCCAGCTAATTTTTTTTTTTTCTATTTTTAGTAGAGATGGGGTTTCATCATGTTTGCCAGGCTGGTCTCAAACTCCTGACCTCAAGTGATCCACCTGCCTCAGCCTCCCAAAATGCTAGGATTACAGGCATGAGCCACCATGCCTGACTGGCTTTTTAATATTTTAATGTTATTGAATAAATTATGAAATTTTCCACATCTTGCTCAGTTCCTGTCAATTTTTTATGCTTATATGTCCACAGGGCATAAAATATAGTATGTGTGAGGAGAAAACAATTTTAAAAACCAAACAAACAGGAAAAGGGGCTCCAGGTACAGATGTGCACTAATTATGTGTTAGATTGAACTGAGAGAAGACTAGAAATTCTTCTTCTGGTGTTTATTGTCTTCATCTGTCATCAGGAAAGAGATTGTAACAGCCAAAAGCTCACTACTCTCTGACTACTGATTATTCTAGAATCATTGGCTTGTTCTATCCCGCGGCTCACTTTCTTTTGACTAAAAATTGGTTGAAGGTTAATCAATGTTGCTGGAGATTCAGATTGAAAGCTCTTCTGTATGGTGTGGCAGCCACTGGCCACGTGTGGCTGTTGAGGTCTTGAAATGTGGCTAGTCTGAACTGAGATGTGCTCTAAGTATAAATAACCACTGAGCTTCAAAGATTTAATAGAAAAAAGAATGTAAATTATCTATTACAATGTTGATATTGATCATGAACTAAGATAATATTTCGATATTGTTCACGTTAAGATAATTTTTTACATCAAATAATAATGTTTCACATCAAATAAAATACATTTAAAATTAAGTTCATTCACTTCTTTTTACTGTTTTCATGTAGATACTAAGGAATAGTATCTATATTAGGAATGGTATCTACAATGAGCTCACTTATTTCTTTTTACTTTTTTAATGTAGATACTAAGGAATTTTAAATTACACGTGAGGTTTGCATTTGTGGCTTGCATCGTATTTCTGTTGGACAGTCTTCCTCTTAAAAAAAGTTTCCATTTGAAACACAGCTGATGAGATGAAATGAGATTGCCCATGCTCTGGTACAAGTTGCTGGCACTTGGCCCTGGCCATCCAGGGTTCCTGCTAAGTTGAGCCATCTGGACCTGTCTAACTTAGGCCAGAGCTAATGTCCCTCCCTTCTGCTTAATTTCTGCTTAAGGCCTCTGCTCTCTACCAGGTGACCACCAGCTAACCTGATAAATTAATCCTCGTGAGTGAGTGGGAGATACTGGTATACTAATGAGTTATCCCAGTTCTGCAATTCCACATGGTCCTTCTGGATATCCATGATGATTTCTGTTCATTCATTCAACAAGTATCTACTGACTACCTACCAAGGGCCAAATACTTCATTCATCCCTAGACCAGAGACACACACTATCTTCTGGTCTTCAGAGAGAGAAAAGAGAGCAATATAATTTGAGTGCAGTGAGCAAGTTTCTGGTGTAGCAGAGTAGAGGTGGATAGAATGGATTTGGAATCTCTGACTTCATACTGGGAGAGGTCCCAGAAGCCTTCACAGAGCAGCTACTCAAAATGGAAAAACATTTTGAATAGCAAATAAATGATCTGTAGGGGGAGAAGTTAGAAAGAACCTCCTACACAAGGGAACAGCATGGACAAAAGCACAGAACATGGAATGTCTTGACTCATTGATGGAGGGAAATTTCAAGTATCCCAAAGCCTTCCTCAGTTATGGGCTTGTGTAAAGAATCTCTTCTAACTCTTGCTTCTGGGGATTAAAGAGATAGAGGCAGCATCACTGAAAACTGATAAAGGGACCATTTCTGCCTCAGCCTTAGAATTGGGGGTGAATCATTGCTGAAAAACGCTTCAAGGACTTCTTAACTTCCATGCTAATTAAATCAGGGAACTCCAGGAGAGAGTGATGACTAACTTCATATGAGGTACTTAACGTGCCTGAATTAGAATTATCCTCTATTTCTGATTAAAATAGAGAGAATGAGAAAGAAAGAACCCCATTACTCATATTGGACAAGTGCTATATTAAGCAGTAGTCTCTGGGTCCATATTGAGTCATTTATGTCCTGGCAGTACAACCCTATGGTTGTGTTTGGGGCCCCATGTACTTTCATCTTGAGGTCAGGACTTGTTGGCAGCTGCAGCCAGTGGGTTGGTCATTGGCACTCATGCCCAGGGAAGCATGAGCTCTATGCTCTTTCCCTCTGTGGATTGAGAGACAAGCACTCACCAGGCATCCCCTGCTCCTTTCCTTCTGCTGGTGATCTCTTTGTGGGATTGTTATTCCTTGGGATCTTGCAGACTTACCTGGCCATGGTGTCAGCTTTATAAATAAAAAATGTCTTGGGAAAGAATATGATTTCTATCTTTCAACTTTTCATTTGGAAAAATTTTAATCTTACAGAAAAGTTGAAAGAGTTGTATAACGAATACCAGGATATCCTTTTATCAATTGTTAACATTTTGCACATGTCCTCTCTTTTTCTCTTTCCCATTTAAAAATCAGAAACAACACAATACTTCACTGCTAGGTATGACAGGTATTCTAGGTATCTCCTAAGAACAACAACATTCTCCTACATAATCAAAATCATGTGATCAGACCCAATAAATTTAATGTCAATATTATTTAATACAGAATCCATATTCAAAGTCCCCAGTAGTCTAAATAATGTCCTTTATAGTGGTTTAATCAAAGTTTCTCATTTTGTTTCTTTTAATACAGAGCAATCCCTTGCCTTTTTTTTTTTTTTGGTTTGTTGTTGTAATTGCTGTTGTTTTGTTTGTGTGTTTGCTTGTTTTGAAGGGGATCAGAACACGCCACCCTGAAAACTAGCCACTTTGGCATATTGATTATTTTGAGCTGAAGGGAATTGAGAAACAGCAGGTGCAACAAGGGCTCTCTGCTTTCTTCCTATCTAAAAGTAGGACATAAAATTTCCATAAGAAGGCTGAGTGTGGTGGCTTACGCCTGTAATCCCAGCACCTTTGGAGGCTGAGGTGGGCAGATCACCCAAGGTCAAGAGTTCAAGACCAGACTGGCCAACTTGGTGAAACCCCGTCTCTACTAAAAATACAAAAATTAGCCAGGTGTGGTGGTGCATGCCTGTAATCCCAGCTACTTGGGAGGCTGAGGCATGAGAATCGCTTGAACCCAGGAGGTAGAGGTTGCAGTGAACTGAGGTCATGCCACTTCATTCCAGCCTGGGCAACAAAGTGACATCCTGTCTCAGAAAAAAAAAAAATCCCTTAAAAAATGTGCCCTTCCTGTATCATGAAGAGGAGAACATTTATCGCCAGAGATGGGAAGCTGATGCTAAGATGAGTCTGTGCAAATCTTGCTAAAAAACCTTATGCAAATAATCCTTACCTTCTATCAGTTCCCTCCATATATTTCCTAGTCACTTTTTCCACAACTTTCCACCTCAACCCAAGCTCCTTTTTTTTTGTCTTGCAACATTACCACAATTTACCATTCTTTGTTAAAATGGTATATAAGCCCTCAGAGCTAACTGCTTCTTTGGGGGGTCTTTATTCCTTTCTACAAAGCCCCTGTGCCATGTAAAGGCATTAATACCAAATAAAATTTGTTTACTTTTTTCTCCTGTTAATCTGTCTTTTGTCAGTTCAATTTATAGGTCCCAACCACAAAACCTAAAAGAGTAGAGGAAAAGTCTTTCCTCTCCTACACTTTATTTTGGCCTCTTGTGACATTGAATGCCAGAACATGACATTTCTTTACAGAACCCAGCCCAGTTTTTTGGGGGAACTGTCTACATTCTGGATTTTTCTGATGTTTTCTGATTTTAAGTCCAGGTTACACCTTTGGGGCACGAATATGATATAAGTTCTGTGTGTTCTCCCACTACATCTCATCAGGATATCCATGATGTCAGTTTATGAAGAGATTTTTATAAGTCATGGGCTCGAAATTTTCCCAGATGAGAGATAACCCTAAATAGCTTCACCTGCATGGTCCAGATGTAGTGAATAAGACATCTGAGAAATCTGCATTTTTCCAGTTATTTATTAATAAAACAGAACTTAGATGCACAAAGAAAAATGAAAAATAAAAGTTCTTCTGAGGATCCTGTCAGTGATAGAAAGAGGTTCACCCCTCTCTGTCTCTGTCCCCTTGGGCTGCTAATTTGATGTGAATATTATGTTAATTACCATCTTGCTGCCTCTCTCACTTGTATTTATGAAATATTCCACCTAGCACACAGCTCTGCCTGCACAACTCTGGCCAGGGCTTTCTCTGTACCCCAGGGAGCCATTGGCTTCCTCTGCACATGTGGAGTTGAACTTTTCCTCTCCTCTTTCATTCTGTTTAGTAAGCAGACCCTGACTAACTCCACACCTGCATCCCATTCACTGTGCAACCCGAGCCAAAGGGTAAGGAAACAGGCCTGCGAGCGCTGAGGGGCTGGGTGTGGCATGGAGCTCAGAGGATCCCTCAAACCTTCCTTTCTCCTCATCAAGCAACACAACTGGAAGGTTCCATCGAGGTTAGCCTTGCATACCAATCAACGATGATGTTTATTGTTTATTGATGTATACATTCATTCCAGCCAATGCCCACTGAGGGTCAGTCTTTGCTTCCTTGTTACTTGCCTTTTAGTTGAACAAAAATCTGACCCAGGCTGGAGTGCAGTGGTGCCATCTCGGCTCACTAGGGCCCTAGTAAGGTAGACTTTGGAACAAAGGAGCAAACAAAAATAGATTATTTCCTTCCCAAATTTAATATTTTGAAGATTTACATTCTAAAACACTATTACACCTCTGCTAAAGACAATAGCTGTAGTGTAAATAAAGTGTCAGTTTGAGAATAGAATCATCAACATAAAACACGAAATGTCTGCATCCTTACTATCAGTGGACACAGGCTCAGCGTGTATGCATATAAACATTTGTCAGATAAGTGTCATTATCTCTGGTATCTCAAAACGCTGTCACCAGGGAGCTTATCATCATAAACATTACCAAACGCATGGCCCTGATTATATTTGTTTTGCTATAAATTAACATTTGGGCTACAGTTTCCATCCCTCTCTCAAGCTGGGGATGAACAATGACATTTCTTTCTTTTTTTTTTTTGAGACAGAGTCTTGCTCTATCACCCAGGCTGGAATGCAATGGCACCAACTCAGCTTGCTGTAACCTCCACCTCCCAGGTTCAAGCGATTCTCCTACCTCAGCCCCCTGAGTAGCTGGGACTACAGGTGTGCGCCATCATACCTGGCGAATTTTTTGTATTTTTAGTAGAGACGGGGTTTCACCATGTTGGCCAGGCTGGTCTTGAACTCTTGACCTCAGGTGATCCACCCACCTTGGCCTCCCAAAGTGCTGGGATTACAGGCGTGAGCCACCTTGCCCGGCCAACAATGACATTTCTAATCAGGGCACCTGCTGACAGGCTGAATAGTGATGTCCTACCTAGCAGCTGAGCAGTTAGGCTGGGATTACATGTCCATATGTGAATGTGCATTTTCTTACTCAAGAGCTACTGAATAATGCTAATATTTATCTACTGAGCACATATTGCATTCAGAGCACTGTGCCATGTGTTTTTGTTTTGTTTGTTTGTTTGAGATGGAGTTTTGCTCTGTCACCCAGGCTGAAGTGCAGTGGTGCTATCTTGGCTCACTGCAACCTCTGCCTCTCGGGTTCAAGCAATTCTCCTGCTTCAGCCTCCCAGGTGGATTACAGATGCCAGCCACCACGCCCCGCTAATTTTTGTATTTTTAGTAGAGATGGGGTTTCACCATGTTGGCCAGGTTGGTCTCGAACTCCCGACCTTAGGTGACCACATGACTTGGCCTCCCAAAGTGCTGAGATTACAGGCATGAGCCACTGCGTCTGGCCTGTGCTATGTGTTTTACAGCTATCACCTTTTGAGGTAGTTAATAAATAGGAAACAGAAAGTAAAAATACTGTCCACTGACAGATGAATGAATACATAAAAAATAGTATACATATACAATGGAATATTTTTCAGCCTTAAAAAGGAAGGACATTCTGACACATGCTACAACATAGATGAACCTTGAAACATTATGCTAAGTGAAATAAGCAAGTTGCAAAAGCATATATTGTATAATTCCTCTCATATGAGGTCCCTAGAGTGGTCAAATTCATGGAGACAGAAACTAGAATGGTGGTTTCCAGGGGCTGAGAGATGCGGAAATGTGGGCTTAGTGTTTAATGGGTACAGATTTTCAGCTGGGGAAGATGGCAAAGTTGTGGAGATGGATGGTGGTGATGGCTGCACAACAATGTGAATGTACATTTAAAAATGATTACAATGGCCGGGCATGGTGGCTCATGCCTGTAATCCTAGCACTTTGGGAGGCTGAGGTGGGTGGATCTCCTGAGGTCAGGAGTTCGAGACCAGATTGGCCAAGATGGGGAAACCCCATCTCTACTAAAAGTACAAAAATTAGCCAGGCATGGTGGCATGCTCTTGTAATCCCAGCCACTCAGGAGGCTGAGGCAGGAGAATCGCTTGAACCTAGGAGGCAGAGGTAGCAGTAAGCTGAGATTGTGCCACTGCACTCCAGCCTGGGCAACAGAGTGAGACTCTGTCTTAAATAATAATAATACAATAAAGGTTACAATGGTGACTTCTACGTTGTGTATATTTCACCACAGTAAAAAATTAAAAATATTGTCCTGTGAGAAACTGACATTACCAAGTGACTTTTTTATTTGATAAGCTAGGGAATTTCTATCATAAAACTTTTTTTTTGATAGCTAATATGATGTAGATGGTGCTCCTGCTAAATTTCATGTGGATTTGTTGTCCCCGGCACTGGATGTAGGGCCCAGCAGAAGGTGACTGGATCGTGGGGCAGATTTCTCGTGAATGGTTTAGCACCATCCTCTTGGTGTTGTCCTTGCAATACTGGGTTCTTGCGAGATCTAGTCATGATTGGTCCCCTCTCTCTCATGCTCCTGCTTTCACCATGTGATGTGCCTGCTCCCACTTCCCCTTCCGCCATGACTGGAAGCTTCCTGAGACCTGACTGGAAGCTTCCTGAGACCTCCCTGGAAGCGGATGCCAACACCATGCTTCCTGCACACCCTGCATGACCATGAGCCATGGTCTCTTTTCTTATAAATTACCCAGTCTGAGATATTTCTATATAGCAACTCAAGAACAGCTTAACACAATAGCCCATTATCTGTGGATTTAACTTAAAAAAATTTTTTTATTATACTTTAAGTTCTGGGGTACATGTGCAGAATGTGCAGGTTTGTTACATAGGTGTACACATGTCATGGTGGTTTGCTGCACCCATCAAGCCGTCATCCACATATTTCTCCTAATGCTATCTCTCCCCTAGCCCCCCACACTCCGACAGGCCCCGGTGTATGATGTTCTCTCTGTGTCCATGTGTTCTCATTGCTCAACTCCCACTTATGAGTGAGAACATGCAGGTTTTGGGTTTTTTTTAACAGTAGAGACGGTTTTCTCGGAACTGTCTATGTAACCTTTATCCCAATGTCTTGAATAAAGGAAATTTCTGTCTCCTATTCACCATTATATGTTTGATTTGCCGCTGAAGTGATGGGGAATGCTGTTCTCTCTCCTGAATGTTTATCTCCTGGTTTGACTTCCACTCCCTGTGAAGAAAAAGGTTTCAACTGGTCTGGCCTGAAGTCACCTGGCCTGATGCCCATGCGGGCTGGGCCCTTGCATCTGAAGATACGGATCCTTTCCACTAAAGATGTCACAGATGCTGGCTCACAGAATCAACTGTGAGGGCAAGTGGGTTTTCATCATGGTGTGGGAATTGAAAACTTGGTCGTGAGTGGAAGGTGCTTCTTGGGCATTTCCCTGAAGGAGACAATCCCTGAAATAGAGCATCCTTGCAAATCATTGCCAAGTTTGCTGATCTCCTTCAGGGATGTTTTGTGCTTTGCACTGGTGATACTTTATTATTATTAACTGATTATTTGTTATTGTCCTTTACTATGTCTTAAGTGCCTTGATTTCCCCATTTGATCTCCACAACTATAGCATATGATTTTTACCATTTTGCAGGGAGTGAGGAACATAAGACCAAAGAGATGAAGGGATTTGTTAAGACCATGGCTCTTAAATTTGAGCATGTTTCAGAATCACCTGGAGGGCTGGTAAAACTCAGATTGCTGGCTCCACTCCCAGAGCTTCTGATTCAGCAGGTCTGGGCTGGGGCCTGAGAATCTGAATTTCTCCCAAGCTCCCAGGTGATGCAGATGCTGCTGGTCCCAGTCACAAGTGGAGAAGCACTGGCCTCAGGTCACAGAGCTGTCAGCAGCAGAGCCACGCCCAGCCTTCCCTCCCCGCCGAGAACTGTCTACCTAAAGATGAGAATGAGTGCAGAAGGGGGATGTCAATTCATAAAATGAGCCCACAAACCTTTCCTCAAAAGAGTGTGATTATTTTGTAACCAGACAACTACTCTATAAGCCCCTTAACCCATTTATGCCGGAGGTTACAATTTTTGTGTATGTGTGTATGTGAAAAATCAGACCTTGGCAATAACCTTGAGCAGTAGGATATAAATAACTCCCACAAGCTTAGTGTCCTAATAATGGCACACTAGGCATAAATGGGTTAAAAACAGGAATCACAGACTTCACTCCTTCCCCTCAAAGCCTCTAGGCTTGTAGGCTAAAAGTGGCTGTTGGTTAACAAGAAAGATATCATTTACCCAGGTACCCGGTTTGCCCAGTCAGTAGACTGATTTCTAAGGTGTACTTTTCAATCTCTGGGAAAACTGACACGCCAAGTGTTCCTTCCACTGCACCCTAACCTGCTCGAATGTTCTTCAGTATCATGTAGCTCAACACAGGCATGATGGATTAACTGCCACCCTTTCTCCTGCCTGTAACAGAAGGCTCTGCTCCTGGAAACAAAATCTGTAACAAAATGTGGTAACACCCATAAATCTCCTTGTAATGATGTGGGCCTGCAGGCTGAGTTAAATCAGAAGGTGAACAGCGCCTGCTGCCGTTAGCAATGCCAACAACGACATGGTACATGGAGGCCACTCACTGTCGTCGGGGCGTCGAAAGTGGCCCTGCATGGCTCAGGCACTCTCTGCACGCCACATCTGCACTGTGTTAATGTCCAGGCCAGATGGCTTCAGCAGGATCTGCAGTGTGCCTGGGGTCGGGGGAATGGGGTTTCTTTATGACACACACACACACTCACACACAAACACACACTGACACATACATGTCGACACACCGATACACACATATGCATACACAATTACACACAGTGACACACTGACACACATACTCATTGACACACACTGACAAACACACTGACACACCCATGCTGACATACATACTAACATACACATACACAATTATACACACTGAGAGCAAATATACACATATTGACATGCACACACACACGAACATACACATCACAATTATGCACAGTGACACACTGACAAACATACATACTGACACACATACAGATCCAGGCTGACACATGCATACACTCTAACATACACACACATAACTATACACACTGACATACACATACACACTAACACATTCACACACACTGACACACAGACGCTGGCACTCACATACACAAGCACGCACACACTGACACACACACAGTAACGTATTTCTCCAATCCTCTACATAAATATATGTCCTTGCTTTGACATGAATCATTTTGATTTTTGTTGTATTAACAACCTGAAAGGAAGACTGCAGTTTTCTGGCAAATACAGATGATTAAATACCCAATATGAGTGTGTGTATGTTTCAGCGGGGAGAGAGAGATCCGGCCGAGGCCCGGGGCCTGATGGGAAAAGGGTCTGTTGCTTTAGATCTGAATTCTGGGTTCAGTTCGGCTCTGCTTTCAAGGTCCCTGAGTGCACCCAGCCCTGGCCCACAGACCTTCGCCTCTGAGGCTGGGAATCTAGACCTTGATGAGGTGCTATTCTGATTATGTGTTTGTTTTTACTTCCTCACGTCCTTCCAATAACAATTGGGAGCTCTCTGCTTTATGTTCTGGTGAATGTTAAAAAGCAAAACAAAACAAAACCCCCATTTCTGAAGCATCTGAAGAGGCAAGAGGGAAAAGCCAGTTTCTGAACATATGCTTAGCAAGTGGCATTTTCCCTCACAGTCCTGCTTCAGAGAGATGAAAGAAAATGTGGCAGTGCTCTAGCAAAGTATAATGTGTGCCCAGGAATAGAGATAGTGGACTTGGCACTGTGGATTTGAGTTTGTGCAGCAAACTATCTAGGATTCTGAGGCAAAAGGAAAATTCAGTCATACCGAGCCTGTCTTTATTTAAACTTCTGATATTTTGTTCATTATGGATTCTTTTGCATATGTTTATAATGTTGCATTGATATGGTTTGGCTCCGTGTCCCCACCCAAATCTCATCTTGAATTGTAATCCTCACATGTCAAGGGAGGAGGGACGGGGTGATTGCATCATGATAGGATTGAGTTCTCAGGAGATCTGATGGTTTTATAAGTGACTGGCCTTTCCCCTGCTTGCACTTCTCTCTCCTGTCATCATGTGAAGAAGTCATTGCTTCACGTTCACCTTCCACCATGATTACAAGTTTTCTGAGGCCTCTCTAGCCATGTGGCACTGCAAGTCCATTAAACCTCTTTCCTGTATAAATAACCCAGTCTCAGGCAGTTCTTTATATCAGTGAGAGGACAGACACTGCTATAATATATGCATTAAGATATTATTTATCTTTTTTTTTCTTAGAGACAGAATCTCACTCTGCTACCCAGGCTGGAGTGCAGTGGGCACAGCCATACCTCACTGCAGCCTCAAACTCCTGGGCTCAAGTGATCCTCTCTCCTTAGCCTCCCAAGTAGCTGGGACAGCAGGTGCATGCACCAACACACCTGGCTAATTTTTAATTTTTTTTGCAGAGACGGGGTCTCACTTTGTTGCCCAGGCTGGCCTAGAA
Organism: Hylobates moloch; assembly: GCF_009828535.3. NCBI lineage: Eukaryota > Metazoa > Chordata > Mammalia > Primates > Hylobatidae > Hylobates > Hylobates moloch. The sequence goes on from NW_026652278.1 coordinate 95,741,210, forward strand.
CTTCCGACTTCAAGTAATCCTCCCACCTTGGCTTGGCCTCTCAAAGTATTGAGATTACAGGCATGAGTCTCTGAACCTGTCCTGTTTATCTTAATTAGAGTTTTCGGTGCCCCCTTAAATGATGCACCTGGGATGAGTGTGCCCTTCTCTCCTCATCCTAATCTGGCTCTGAGTTTGTGGATAATTTTCAGATGGCGACATACCTGAAACCCTGGGTTACTACAGCAGGTCTGGGGTAATGATTTGGGGAGATGGATAATGTTCTTTATACTATATCAGCTTAGACTTGTGGAGTGCTTTGGGTTTGCCGGGCACTTCTTGGGCCTTCTCTCATTCTATAAGCTCCACATTCTGACTTCGTCATACTGAACTCTCCAAAACAAGGACGGTCCCTCATACCTAATAGATGTTCAATAAATATTTATTGAATGAATGTTCTACCCTATGATGTTAGTCTTGTTATTATTCTTATTTTACAAACAAGGAAACTAAGGTTTTGTAGGAATTTGGTAATGGCCCAGTTTTATGCAGCCAATGAGTGAAGGAGCCAGATCTTGAGTGCCCGGGCTGTCCACTCTAAATGCTCTTCTTCACAGGTGACCTCTCTACCCCTTCCATTGTCATATAAAGCTGAGAATTCAGCTGGGTGCAGCGGTGGAGGTACCTGTAGTCCCAGCTACTCGGGAGGCTGAGGTGGGAGGATTACTTGGGTTCAGAGCTCTAGACTGTAGTGTTCTATGATTACTCCTGTGAATAGCCACCACACTCCACTGTGGGCAGCCTAGCAAGACCTTTGTCTGTAAAATAAATATACAAACTTTTAAAATAATTTTTCGTTCTAAAGCTGAGGATTCCATCCCTCAAAATTGTCCATTGCCCATCAATGTTGATGGCTGTTACTTCTTATAACATTAAATAAAATAACTCTGTGATTGACTGCGTTTGTAGTTTTCTTTTGTTGAAGCCTTGTGGGACATGTGGGGCCCCTGGGCTCAGAGGCCTCTGCTGAGCCCCCTGCATCCAGCCAGCAGGTGGAGGGAGAGAGTGAGGGGAGGATTCCTCAGGATGCATTGACAGTCCAGGCATTTGGTGACTCTTTCCATGTTCTACTGGCCAGAATTCAGGGACGTGGTCACGCCTATCTGCAAGGAAGGCTGGGATTCACTGTGTGCCTGGAAAGAAAAAAAAAAAAAAGAAAACTGTTTTCTTTTCCCCGAGGACATTGTCCTCATGGCGGTGGAGTCTCCAGTCCTACTGGTGCAGTTCTAGCCTTCAGGTTCATTACGATTTAAACAAGCATCTGCTCATTGCCAGGGGACCTAACTCCCACATATAAAATGAGTTAAGTAGTAAAATGTGTCCTGATGAACAAAATAAAGACATAAAAAATTTTTTGAAACGTGACTCATTCATAAGTTGTGAACTCCTGTAAGAGTTTAATCCATTTTTTAATACTACGTAGCTGCCAATCTTTCCACTTTCTAGCTGGAATTTTTGGGCCACAGTTATTCAGCCTGCCTGGTACTAGGAACAAAGGTGTTGAGACTCATACACAGACAGGTAAGCTGCTGTTTTCACCTGTCAGGTAGCCAGAAGCTTCCAAGAGCTGTCACAGGACAGCACCCTCTGTTAAGTACCTATCAGCACCTCTGACTTTTGGGGGTCTGGTCAAAATATTTTAAGATATTTTCTCAGAAAGTCAATCTAAAATAAAACATGAAGGCTAGTGGCCTTGCTGCTATATTCTGTAAAATAAGAATATATAAAATTATAGCTACTTTTATGAGCATAGCCATGGCACTCCTTTTACCTAGGAAGGTGGGCAATTGCCTTTGCCTCATGGGCAGAGGTGGGAGAGAATCCCATGTCTCAGGACTGGGAAAGCCAGAGAAAAAGGATGAAGGAATCCAGCTTTCAGCTGGGTGGCTCATGCCTGTAATCCTAGCTCTTTGGGAGGCCGAGGCACTTGAGGTCAGGAGTTCGAGACCAGCCTGGCCAACATGGCAAAACCCCATCTCTACTAAAAATACAAAAATTAGCCTGGCATGGTGGAGGACACTTGTAATCCCAGCTACTCAGGAGGCTGCGGCAGGAGAATCGCGTGGACCTGGGAGGCGGAGGTTGCAGTGAGCTAAGATCATGCCACGGCACTCCAGCCTGGGTGAAAAAGCGAGACTCCATCTCAAAAAAGAATAAAATAAAATCCAGCTTTCACCAACACAAAGCATACTCATCTAGGACAAGGATCAACAAGCTTTTCCATAAAGGACCAATACAAATGGGCCTGACTGTATTCCAATAAAACTTTATTTACATAAATAGGCACGAGGCCAGCCTTGTCCCACAAGACAAGCTGTGGTTTGCCAGTGTTTGATCTAGAATGTTGTTTCCCTTTACTTAATAATGTTACGCTAATTTATCTATGTATTTCCCAACCAAATACACAAACTGATAACAACGATGATGGAAGCTGGCATTTATAGGACACTTACTACTGACTGTGCATATATGCAAAGACTCTCTCTGGGTCTGCAGAAATTAGCATCCATACAGAGTCCTCCAGCTCCTTTGCCACCCCCTAATCCAGGCCCATCATCTCTCACCTGGACTATCCCAGTGAAGCCCTAGTTGCATATCCCTTCCTCCACTCCTACCCTGTTCAATCCGTTTTCTACACTGAAGTGATCTTTTAAACACATAAATTATATCAACCTTCTACTTACAACCCTCCAGGGGCTTCCTACTGCTATTAGGATTAAAACTCAAATGTGCCCTGTGACTCAGAGAACCCTGCACGTCCCGGCTCAGCCCACCTTCCCTCTCTCACTGCCCCCTTGCTTTCTGACCTTGAGCCACACTGGCCTTTTCTTTTCTTTTTTTGAGACAGGGTCTCCTCTGTCACCCAGGCTGCAGTGCAGTTGCGTGATCTCAGCTCACTGCAGCTTTGACCTCCTGGGCTCAAGTAATTCTCCCACTTCAGCCTTCCGAGTAGCTGGGATTACCATCCCTCTTTACTCTTGGCCAATTCCTCAGCCTCCATCTCAAGCATCACTTCCTCAAAAGAGCCCCTTCCTGATGTCCAGAGATCAGGACCCCCTGTTATTTCCTCACTCCAATCCCTAGAATTTTCATTCCTAGGGCTCACTTCTATTGATAAGTTATTGCTCATTCATTTTTCTGATGCTGGGTTCCTGTTTAAACCACAGGCTCCATGAGGGCAATGCCCAGGCCTGTCTTATTCAAGCTGTGTACCCAGCACCTAGCAAACAGCCTGGCACAGAGTGGGTGCTCCGTAAATAGTTAAAGAGCACGGAAATAAATGAAGCCATGGATCTGATGGAATCAGGCCCCTTACCCAATGTGTCATCAGTAGGCTGAGGTTGGTTGATAGCAAGGAGGGAGTCACAAGGAGATGAGGGTGACTGGGAACCTGAGAGTGTCATTCAGCCTGGAGAATGGTGAGGAAAGGGCAAGAGCCGTGTGCAGAGGAGAAAGAGAAGGACTATAGTGTCCAGGCCGAGGGAGCCAGCAGGACAGCCCTGCAGAGAAACGTGGCAGGCGGTCTGTTCGGGTTTGGGAAGCAGACATCTGGGTCAGGACAGACAGCGCCTGTTTCATCACAGGCCAGTGGAAAGCTTTCTTCTTATTATTTCCTGGCCTATCATGTTGAGATCAAAAGCTGGTCGCTCAGCCCCCTGTGTTCCTAGATACATAGCTTGCCAAAAAGCCATTTAGACTTTCTTGACCTTTTGGTCAACACCTTGAAATACCCACTTGATGGTATCACAATTAGACATGAGCCCAGAGTTAGAGGCTCTGAGAAAAGTTTATTGGATATGGAAGCACAAAGTTTAAAAACTTCAATTTCGTTTCTCTGACATATGGAGGCAATCTGGCTTAAGGTTAATGACGTGAAATCCAGATGCTGACTACCCAAGGATGAATTCTGACCCTGCTGCCTGCCAATGGCTGCTGACTTTGTGAAAATTGCTTAACCACTGTATTCTCGTACTGCTATGAAGAAATACCCGAGACGGGGTAATTTATAAAGGAAGGAGTTTCAGTTGACTCACAGTTCTGCATTGAAGAAATACCCGAGACTGGGTAATTTATAAAGGAAAGAGGTTTAATTGACTCACAGCTCTGAATTGCTGTGGAGCCCTCAGGAAACTTACAATCATGGCAGAAGGCAAAGGAGAAGCAGGCAACTTCTTCACAGGGTGGCAGAACCGAGTGAGAGCCACCTGGGGAAATGCCAGACGCTTATAAAGCCATCAGATCTTGTGGGACCCATTCACTGTCAGGAGAACACCCTGGGGGAAACTGCCCTCATGATCTTATTTCCTCCACCTGGTCCTGCCCATGACAAGTGTGGATTATGGGAATTACAATTCAAGATGAGACTTTGGGTGGGGACACAGCCAAACCATATCAATCACATTCTGTCCCACTATCTTCACCTGTAAAATGGGGAAACCTGAGTGCTTACCTCAAAGAGGAGTTGTGTGGATTAAATGGCACAATCTATATACAGAGTGGGGTAGGGCCCAACACATTGTGAGTGCTCAGTAACCAGTATCACTTTCATCGTGTCAGAGTCAGCCTGTGGAGGCATCTTGGCCCAAGGATACTTGAATAACATAGAGGCCCCATCAGAATCTGAAATTTCTTTTCAAATTTGGGTGGGAGGTAGTCCTTGGAATCCTGGTGTGGGACTTACCTCTTGATCCACCCTGGTTCTAGGACCATGACCAGGCGTGGACTAGGGGAATGGGATTTGATGAATCTAAGAACACCCATCTGCCTCTGCCATTGAATTGTCAGCTTCCACTGTCCAGAAGAAACCGCCCCAGGGCAGAATCACAGGTTTCCTTTCAGGCTCCAAAGAGACACACTGAGAAAGCGTGGGGGCTGGAGATGCTCCTTTGATCTCTGTCCCATCCATTCTTCCCAAAATCACAGACCCAGAACCTCCTGCCAATTTCTGATCTTTTGTCCTAAGTCAATTCATGAGCAGTCATAAATTGCTTTGAAGATAAAAGCACCATGTCGGCACACTGTGATGTCACTATTATTTTAATAATAGAGCTTGCACATGTCTTCTTGACATATGAACTGTTCAAAATATTTGTCTTGCTTTTCGGCTCAGCTGCTTGGGAAAAGCACTTGCCCTGTCTCTCCTGTATGCTCCTCCATACCCTACGATGTGGAGTAAGCATTGTTTTCATAAAAATGTTTGCCTTTTCTCCAACAAAAGAAATTGATGTTCCTCTTGGGGATACCTCTTTGTTAGCCAAAACTCAAGTAATTATTTTTAGAGATATGCACTTTAGAAATGTCTAATTTATTGCAATGCTTACTAATGCTAATAAAATGCACTATAATAGTCACAAGGCCGATACAGTTCAATGCACATAGAAAAAAAAGAGAAGAAATATATATGTGAACATAATAATGGATTCATAAATAAACATAAGAATGGATTTGACCTGCAGAGGAGGAAAAGAACAGAACATTTTATTCTCTAGGTCTACCACTAATGTCAGTTCTATACCCAGGCTAAGAAGAGCCTTTTTAAATTTTTATTTTATTTATTTATTTATTTATTTTGAGATGAAGTCTCACTCTGTTGCCCAGGCTGGAGTGCTGTGGCAGGATCTTGGCTCACCGCAACCTCTACCCCTTGGGTTCAAGCAATTCTCCCTGACCCAGCCTCCCGAGTAGCTGGAATTATAGGCGCCCGCCACCACACCTGACTAATTTTTAATTTTCGTATTTTACAAATGGGGTTTCGCCATGTTGGCCAGGCTGTTCTTGAACTCCTGACCTCAGGTGATCTGCCCACCTCGACCTCCCAAAGTGCTAGAATTACAGGCATGAGCCACTGCGCCCGGCCTAGAAGAGCCTTTTAAAGGAGCTTCTCTGGAGAACATGTTCTACCGTATCATGACACATGCCTTCTGCAAACAGTGCCAGCATTACCTGCACTAACCACTAATTCCCCTACAGCCCTTCCCTAAACTCCCAAAACACCCCTGCCTGTTCCCCAGCTGGGATCCACTGTGCACTGCCTCATGGCATCTCTTGCATCGTGACGTCTATGTTGTAATTACTCTTTCTGCAGATGCCTTGTTTCCTCAACTATTTGTACTATTTCATCCGCTTGGCTTCATTGGCTGCTCCCCGGTGACATTCCAGGCCCGGCCCATGTGCACAGGACTGGGAGGAGGCAGAGAATAAGGAAGGTTGCTGCTGCTGCCAGTGGAGGAGAGGCCATCAGCTGGGGCTTGACAGCCCAGAGTCAGTTCCCCAACCCTGGGCCTAGGACTTGCACCGGGAGGGTCCTCACATCTGCCCCAGGTTGCAGGCTTTGTCACTTGGTTGCCACTTCAGCCTGACCATCATGTCCATTTTAGCCTAATTTAGTCTCTCAGCCATTGATGAAGGGAGTGAGTCCACAGTGTGGTCCGACAGGGGCCATGTCTAGGGGAAGATACTACTCCATGAAGTGGAATATGCCCATTCTGAGCCTTCCCAGGAAGCCGGGCCTTCTCCTCTGTCTTAGGCTGAAACCCAAGGGGTTCTGGCTAGAACCGTGTTCCTGATTCCCGCTTCCTTCAAACATTTTCTCAGAAGCAGATATGGCTTTCCACAGACCTGGCTTTCTGGGGTTAGCCAAGGGCCCCGACTAGGCTCTATCAACTGCTCCTGAGCCCCAGGAGCTTCACTGATCACTAATTTCCCCACAGCCCTTCTCTTCCCTAAAGTCCCAAAGCACCCCTGTGTGTTCCCCAACTGGGATCCACCGGGCACTGCCTCAGGGCATCTCTAGAATCATTCTATCCATATTGTACTTAAGTTCGTTGCAAATGCCTTGTTTTCTTGTTTTCTCAACTAATTTGTACCAAGCAGGGAAGGAAGGAGCAACTTGGTTAGATCCACAGAAAAGAACTTAAATCCCAGGATACCTGCCCCGGGCTGGCACCCATTCCCAGTCAGTCAGCGCCCCACTGGGCATGGTGACTCTGACATATGCCAGAGTAGACACATGCTGCAATACTTTAGCACCCCCACAGGCGGAAATATGTTCCAGAATTCTCCCTTGAGTACCTACTCAGGGAGACTGTCTCCACTCATAGCAAAATAAATGAATGCATTCAAGGTCTTTGATCTCTCATAAGAGCAAATTGTCCCTGGCGATCAGGGATGGGAGCAGAGGGTCTACCTCTGCTCCTATCACTCCCAGATTGCAATGTGGGCTGATGTAGAAAACTGAAGCTGTGGGTATGGGCATGTGTGGGCCTCATTTGAGCCATGGCATTTCCAGGAGCAGTTCCAGGGAGTGGCAGAAACGTTCTTCCCCGGCACTGAAGGTGTGCTCTGGTTTACTGACCATTTCCAGCAAGTGCCAGCCTCGCTTTGGATGCCACTTACCCTTCAATATGGTCAGTATTACTGGGTCCTTAAGTACATTCTACTCCCTCTCCCCTGCCCACAGGCGTGGCTGGCTGCTGCCGTCTGTATTTTCAGCTGTCAAACTGTCGCATTGCCTTTTGTATTGATCTTCCAGGGATCAGTCTGTTTCCTACTGCGCCAAAACTTACAGAGGCCAGATGCCTTTTTTCTTATACATCTGGCTTTGCTGGAAGTTCTGAAAATGGAATGGGAAGTCTCTCACATTCACGGGTCCAGCCAAGCGATCAGCATGTGGCCCAGTCCTCATCTGCTGCAGCCGAGACGTGACGGGGCCTCTTCTCCCAGATAGCCGAGCGCTCAGCTGCAAGAACCCAAGAACCCAGATGTGTGTCCATGTGTAATTGATGATATATAATAGAAGCTGCTCTGGCTGCAGGGGGAAATATGATATGGCATCAATCACCCTGCCAGAGAGAAAGTGAAATTGAGATCCAAAATTTGAAAATGATGACTTCACTTTTGTTGGTTAAAGGCATCATCAGGTAAAGGATCATTCCCATAACCCAAACCCTCTGAATGAGAAGGGGGAGAGCATTCTATTCTATACAGGGGCCTTGAACACTAGAGAAGAGGGAAGGAAATCACTGTTGATGGGGTACCCAGGCCAGACACATTACTGGTGAATCCTGACTTAACAATCCCAGCAAGCCAATAGTACAGACCTTGTTTGACAAACTGGGAGACTGAGCGTCTTCATCTGCCAGGGAGGCTATAATGGAATGTCATAGACTGGGGTGGCTTATTAACAACAGAAATTTATTTCTCGCAGTTCTGGAGGCTGGAATTCTGAGATCAGGGTGTCAGTGTGGCAGGTTCTGGTGAGGGCCTCTTCCTGGTTGATAGACAGCCATCTTCTTCCTGTACCTTCACATGGCAGAAGGGGCCAGGGAGTTCTCTGGGGCCCCTTTTATAAGGACACTAAACCCATTCACGAAGGCCCCACCCTCATTACCTAATCACCTCCCCTAGGTCCCACCTCCAAATACCATCATACTGCGGGGTAGGATTCAACATATGAATTTTGAGGAAACACAAACATTAGGTCTACAGCACTGAGAGTCAGAGAATTCAAGTTGTGTGGAGACACACAAGAAACATGTGATGCACACAGAATTCTAATTTGAATCTTTTAAATCCAGGGCGCCTTTCCAACACCACAAGGTCGAAGTAAGATGGGGAGGACTGGGGCCCCAAAGTGCTGAGAAAAGAGGCTTTGGGGAGGCCCCAGTGAGAGCACAGAGGTGCTGAGAGGGAAGCAAAGGCAGAATGGGTGGAGCCTGCATGGTCTGACAGGCAGGCAGGTGCTGTGGCATCAGGCTAGAAAGCAGAATCTTATGCTTTTTGAGTGAATTGTGTAACCACATCATAAAATGTGAATGCATTCTTTCTGATATGACAACATGAATATTATGATAGCCAGAGATGGTCTTATCTATCTCCTTTTTCCTCCCAAGGTGTAATCTAAGCAAGGCTTAGCACATAGTAGGTGCTCAGTGAACGTTTGTGCATGTCTTTATTGAGTCTAGGTTAACCATCACCCTTTCCTTTGCTCTCAGTACTATTTTGCCTTCTTCATTTCCATGTGTTTACTGAGAAAAAGTTGTGTCCAAATGCACAGCTCATTTTACACTAAAAGCACCTAGGCAGACGATGTCACTGGCAAAAGTCTAAATCCCTTATTTGAGTGTGCTGCTTCTAAGTAGTGTCTCTAGGGTGCTTCCAGAAAGGACTCAAAAGCCATCCAGACATGTGGGTTGCACAATCAAAGAGTGCTCGTTCTTTCACTGAACTTTTCCCTTTGCAAATACCTTGGGCTGTGTTCACCTCCTGCAAGATGGATTGCTGAGCCCGAGGAATTAGTTGGCAAATACCACCAACTGGTTTTGACAACTGTTTTGTGCAAAGTGAGAGAGAAGATTCCCTTTTTTGAAAGGCTGAAGGCAGGAGACATTCCCCTGAGACCAGGTCTTGGGCCCCTGCCAGGCTGCCATGGGCCACTGCCCTGTGGCTCTCAGAGACGCTGAGTCCTGCCTGACCCTGGCCTCCCTAGAGGACTGTGACCCTGGCAGGACACCAAGCAACAATACCAGCCTTCCCTGAGAGTGATAAGACTAAAAGGGCCAGGCAGATAAGGCAACAAGGGAGGGCAGGTCTTAGCATCAGAGGTGGGAACAAAGGGACCCAGGTGTGGCAAAGATGAAGAGCAATCGGTCCCTAGGATACAACTCCTGCAGTGTCATCCCAGAGGTTCCCAGGCATTCAAAAGAGAAGTTTCAATTTGAACAAAATATTTTCCTATTATTCAACAAGCCCAGGTGTTCGTGTGTAGATCAACCCTAAGCACCTGCACATTTTCAGTCTTAGTATCTGCTGGAAGGGATGGCAGGCCTTCCAGCAGATGCCATTCCAGCACTGCCATTTAGACAACTAGAGTAAGCCATGTGAGTCCATGTGTGGCCATATTCCAAGGTGTGTGGCACACAGCCGGCATTTCAGGAGTTCAGAGAAGACGGGGCAAAGGATGGTCGTAGTGTGGATATCTGAGAAGACTTCCCAGAACAAAATGCCTCCTATGGGCCACACCCTTTCACAATCACCGTTGTCCTTTTTTCCAATGCCTGGGTTAGTGTATAAACCATAGTAGATGTTTCATAAGGCCCTGTCCCGTTGGAATGGAATTTGACCAGATGACATGGAAGAGGGCTGAACCCCTGCAAGCAGAGGCAGGACTGGAGCACAGGGTCAGGGGCACATTGTGCACACCCCTTTGGTCACTGAGTATGGCCACTCCTCCCCCAGTATGGGAGGAGGAATCATAATGGCTCAAGCTTTACAACCGTCTTCAAACTGGGCCACACCAACCTCTGGGGTTTAAGAAACTTCCCAAGGGACACGTGGGCACTACAGATTTAAGGGAATCAATTTCCAGTTTCTTTTTTTTTTTAGACGGAGTCTCGCACTATTGCCCTGGCTGGTGTGCAGTGGTGCAATCTCAGCATGCTGCAACCTCTGCCTCCCAGATTCAAGAGATTCTCCTGCCTCAGCCTCCTGAGTAGCTGGGACTACAGGCTCCCACCACCACGCCAGGCTAATTTTTTGTATTTTTAGTAGAGACAGGGTTTCACTATGTTGGCCAGGCTGTTCTTGAACTCCTGACCTCGTGATCTGCCTGCCTTGGCCTCCCAAAGTTCTAGGATTACAGGCGTGAGCCACCGCGCCCGGCAATTTCCAGATTGTTAATCTTGGAATGTACTGCTTTCTGAGATATTTGGAACAAAACATTCGTGATGGAAACATTATGAAAATACCTCCCCTTCACAGTCTTCTTCCACTTTATAGGGGAAGGTCAGACCCTACCCCCATCCCAACTACTGCTATAGTGCTAACCTCTAGTGCATTGACCCTAGTGTGTTAAGTGGGTGATTTAGTGGCTTAACACAACCCATATTTACTCTCTCATGGTTTCTGTTGGTCAGAAGTCCAGGCCTAACTTAGCTGAGTCCTCTGCTTCAGGGCCTCACAAGAGGCTGCATTCAATGCGTCTGCCAGGCTGGGGTCTCATCTGAGGCTCCACTGGGGAACAATCTACTTCCAAGCTCATGTGCTTTGGGCAGGATTCACTTCCTGGCAGGTTGTTGAGTCCAGCTCCCTGCTGGCTGTTGCCAGAGGCTGCCCTGAGTTCCTGCCACAAGGGCTTTACCACATGGAGGCTTACATCAACAAAGTCAATAAGGGAGAGAGTCGAGACAGCCTGCTAGAAAGATAGAAAGTCCCACCTCCTGTTGCATAATCACAGACATAACATTCTTCACACACCCTTGACGTATTCTGATTCCCCCCTTTATTTATGTATTTATTTATTTATTTTTATTGATACATAATAGATGCACATATTTTGGGGTAAGTGTGATATTTTGATACATTCCTATAATGTGTAATGGTCAAATCCAAGTAATTGGAGTATCCATGATCTTAAGCATTTATCCTTTCTTTGTGCTAGGAACATTTGAAGTATTCTTTTTTAACTATTGTGAAATATATAACAGATTATTATTAACTATGGTCAGTCTATTGATCTATCAAACACCAGCTCTTATTTCTTCTAACTTTATTTTTGTACCTACCCTTGCTGTTTCTGTTAACTAGAAGCAAATTACAGTTCCAACCACACTTTGGTAGGGGACTCTACAAGCCCATGGACACCAGGAGGCAGGAATAATCTGGGACGATCTTAGAGTCTATCTGCCACACTGGGTTACCAAAGAAAGAGATGATTAGAAATACTGGCATCAGCAAGATGTCCTTTCATGAAGGCACAGAGACACTCCTAGCCATCTTATCAGGATATATTTCCAATAACGTTTTAGTAATTATTTTAATTAAAATTTATTTAATGTATAGTTTTGCTTCTTTTGAGACCCAGTCTTGCTCTGTTGCCTAGGCTGGAGTGCAGTGGCACAATCATGGTTCACTGCCGTCTTGACCTCCTGGGCTCAAGCAAACTTCCCACCTCAGACTCCTGAGTAGCTGGGACTACAGGCACAGGCATATACCACCATGCCCAACTAATTTTTAAAACAATTTTTATAGAGATGGGGTCTCACTATGTTGCCCAGGCTTGTCTTGAACTCCTGGGCTCAAGTGATCCTCCCACCTCAGCCTCCGAAAGTGCTGGGATTACAGGTATGAGCCACTGTGCATAGCCTTTAATGTATTTTTAATCAAAGTGTAGATTAATATTAAATTCATAACTAAATTCAGAAGAAATAATTTCTTTTTTTCTTTTTTCTTTTTCTTTTTTTTTTTTTTTTTTGAGATGGAGTCTCACTCTGTTGCCCCGACTGGAGTGTAGTGGCGCGATCTCGGCTCACTGCAATCTCCACCTCTCACGTTCAAGCAATTCTCCTGCCTCACCCTCCCAAGTAGCTAGGACTATAGGCGCATGCCTCTATGCCTGGCTAAGTATTTTTGTATTTTGGTAGAGACAGGGTTTCACCGTGTTGCCCAGGCCGGACTTGAACTCCTGAGCTCAGGCTCAGGCGATCTGCCCGCCTTGGCCTCCCAAAGTGCTAGGATTACAGGCATAAGCCACCACACCTGGCCTAAATAATTTCTTAAATGTCCATATTTATACACACTTCTGTGACAAGGAAGTAGGATGGGCAATTAATACAAATTTTAATTTATAAAATTATATTTTCTTGGAATAAAATTCAGTGTGAAAGAGGAGTGGAAATAAAATACAAAGATATTAAATTGCCAACAGCTAAAGAAGAGAATATTAACGTTTTTTAAATAGATGGTAGTGAGAGTATCAAATCACCCTTGTGTTTATATTCCATCAGATATATTTTAAAGAGTAATGAAGTCATTTCTTTTAAATGCCAGTGTTTACATTTTGCTGGAAATTCTATCTTTTTTAGTTATTTAAATATTTAAAGAAAAGGATTTAAATGTCAACTTAAAAATGTGCAAGGGGGAATGTAATTTTTCAAAATATTTTTAGGGTGTAGGCCAGGGTGCTGGAAGACAGTTGCTTTACAAAATTCAAGGTCACCAAATCTGTGGTACTGAAGAACAAACTCTCATCATTGCCACGGTATCTTATAAAGAAAAATTCCAGTGGGGCTCAGTGGCTCACACCTGTAATCCCAGCACTTTGGGAGGCCGAGGCAGGCAGAGGCAGGAGAATCACTTGAATCCAGGAGGTGGAGGTTGCAGTGAGCTGAGACTGCACCACTGCACTCCAGCCTGGGCAACAGAGTGAGACTCCATCTCAAAAAAAAAAGGAAAAATTCCCAAGATTTTCTATCAAAAGAGCATGTATTTTTGCATGTCTTTGATCTACACATTGTGTATACTATTCCAAAACAAGATGAATCCCTCAGTTCTGCTTATGCTCCCCAGCTTTTAAAACTCTTCTTTTGCTGTTTGGGATCTGGGCTGCCTGGGGTGGGAGTGGGGATATTAATTGGTGATATCCTTTGTAGATTTGTCCCCACCCAAGTATCATGTTGAAATGTAATCCCCAATGTTGGAAGTGAGGCCTGGTGGGAGGTGGTTGGATAATGGGAGCAGATTTCTTTTTTCTTTTCTTTTTTTTTTTTTTGAGACAGAGTATTGCTCTGTTGCCCAGGCTGGAGTGTAGTGCCACGATCTCGGCTCACTGAAACCTCTGCCTCCTGGGTTCAAGTGATTGTTTTGCCTCAGCCTCCCGAGTAATTGGGATTACAGGCATGCACCACCACACCCGGCTAATTTTTTGTATTTTTAGTAGAGATGGAGTTTCTCCAAGTTGGCCGGCCTGATCTTGAACTCCTGACCTCAAGGGATCCACCTGTCTCGGCCTCCCAAAGTGCTGGGATTACAGGCATGAGCTACCACGCCCGGCCTGGGAGCACGTTTCTTATTAATGGTTTAGCACCATCACCTTGGTGCTGTCCTCGCAATAATGAGTAAATTCTCACGAGACCCGGTTGTTTAAAAGCGTGTGTTGCCTCCCCTCCTCTCTCCCTCCTGCTCCTGCTTTGCCATTGACTTGCCTGCTCCCTCTCCACCTTCCATCTGATTGTAAGCTTCCTGAGGCTTCCCTAGAAGCTGAGTGGATGCCAACACCATTCTTCCTGTCCAGCCTGCAGAATCATGAGCCTGTCAAACCTCTTTTCTTTACAAATCACCCAATCTGTTATTTCTTTATAGCAATGCAAGGACCGACTAATATAGTTAGGTTCTGTGAAGTTCAGCCACCTTGAATATATGTGACTGAATACACATACCACTGAATATAACATATGCCTCTTCATAGACAGAGACAACCAGTGTTTGTCTGTCCCCTTTAGAAATATTAATCATAATGTTATAATGTTGACTGTCCTGAAAGAGATTGTGACAAATTTTCTATTTGTTACCTGTTTTTTTTTTGTTTTTTTTTTTTTTTTGACAGGTCTTGCTATGTCACCCTGGCTGAAGTGCAGTTCACAGGCATAATCATGAATACTACAGCCTTAAACTTCTGGCCTCAAGTGATCCTCCTGCCTCAGCCTGCTGAGTAGCTGGGACTATAGGCACACACTACTGAGCCTAGATTTGTTACCTGGTTTTTACTGGAAATAGGTAAGCTGGTGACACAAGCTATATGGATTGTAATATTAGATCAGGGGTGGGGCTTCTATCAAACTGGAGGAGAGACAAGGAGGCCAGAGTGACGGAGCCCACTTCTCTGCAGACTGAGGCTGCCTGCTGGCCCTCCAGTGGTTATGGCTGTATTTGTTCTGAGAGAGCTGCAATAGCTGGCGAGTTCCTGGACTTGTCCGCACCTGTGCGGGCATGGGACACTGCTTTGGTCTAGACTGCCTTTGCGTCTGCCCCTGGGCTTTTAGGCTGCCTGCCTGTGGAGTCACAACTGGCTGAACATCCTCTAAACAAAGGGCTATGGCAGGCTGATCTTGGCCTTTCCACCTCAAATGCGTTGAAACTGCAGGGCTCGAAGAATCCCACACACCACTGATCTTGATCTTTTAGCATTTCAACATTCTCATCCTTTTATTTGTTTATTTAAATGTTTTTAACTTTTCGATAGACTTTCTTGGAGCAGCTTTAGGTTCACAACAATGTAATTCCCATCCTTTTCCTACACCGCCTGGCTGGCAGCCAAGCTCCTTCATACTCGTCACCTTTCTTTTTTTTTTTTTTTTTTTTTTCTTGAGACGGAGTCTTGCTCTGTCGCCCAGGCTGGAGTGCAGTGGCGCAATCTCGGCTCACTGCAAGCTCCGCCTCCCGGGTTCACGCCATTCTCCTGCCTCAGCCTCTCCGAGTAGCTGGGACTACAGGCGCCCGCCACCACGCCCGGCTAATTTTTTGTATTTTTTTTAGTAGAGACGGGGTTTCACCGTGGTCTCGATCTCCTGACCTCGTGATCCGCCCGCCTCGGCCTCCCAGAGTGCTGGGATTACAAGCGTGAGCCACCGTGCCCGGCCTCATCACCTTTCAATATATTCATCTGCTAACAGGGCTCAGTGAGGGATGGCTTTAAGCCCACATGTCTAAGAGAAAGGAGGAAAAGAAGAGGAAATTAAACCCTATGACAAGCAGGACAACTGCTGAAGAAATTGCACAGTGGATAAAGCCTAAAAGAATAGAGTTCCCTGCTCTAGAAAACAAACAAAATCCATGGAACCTTGGGTTACTTATCCCTACGATGGGAGTCATGATCCTGCTTAACCCTTAGGGATGGAAATTATAACAATTGCATAGCCTGGCAATGAATTAGAAAGCATTTGGGGAGGTGCTAAGATTTTAGATATAGTATTAAGAAGTAGTGAATTTTTTTTTATTTTTGATTTTTGTGAGTACACAATAGGTGTATATATTTATGGGGCACCTGAGATGTTTTGATACCGGCATGCAATGTGAAATAAGCACATCATGGAGAATGGGGTATCCATCCCCTCAAACATTTATCCTCTGAGTTGCAAATGAAATATTACCATTAAAATCAACCATACACCTAGCTTAAAAAAAATCCTGAGCTATCATGACTCTGTCTAATCTTAGAAGTAGGTAACACACATGTACCCCAGAAACATGTCAAATATTATATATCAATAAAAGAAAAAAAGGGGGAAACAAAAAGTGAGGAACAGCTCCTTTCAATTTCACAGATTATTCTCCCACTGCCAGCTGTTCCAACGCCATCATTATAGCTCTATATCTGCAAGAACAATACTGTGTTTAATTCCTCTCTCCCCCCCTCAGCCTCCCAAGAAAGTGTGTGTGTGTGTGTGTGTGTGTGTATGCGTGCAAAGTACCGCCTCCTACCCAGATAAATCTAATTGTTGATTCTGTCTAGACATGTCCTGACATCTATAAAGGCCTGTGGGAAGAGGTGAACATTCCTGGCCACCACTCCTTCCCTGAAGTTCTGCATAGGCTGTGGAACCCCCTTCCCTGTCCTTTCTCTCATGGGGCTAGGATGACAGCTCAGGCACTACAGAGCTTCCCTGAAGAAGGCTCACAGAGCTGTGTGGGCCTCTGTTGGGAAAGAATGTATCCCATCATTTGGATAGAGTCATTTTTCATCCAGCCGGGTGCTGGTGTGGGTTATGGGAGCGTGCACCAACTGTATTATAGACAAGACCCACATTGCCAGGAGAATCCAACATCAAACCCTAAACAGGGATCTTGGTTTGGCTTAAATGCTCCTCACAATGGCTCGGTGGGGTTTCAAGGTGCCGTTACAGGGATTTCTCAAGAAATCAAAACCGGCCGGGCATGGTGGCTCCTGCATGTAATCCCAGCACTTTGGGGAGGCCGAGGCAGGCAGATTGCTTGAGGTCAGGAGTTCAAGACCAGCCTGGCCAACATGGTGAAACCCCATCTCTACTAAAAATACAAAAATTAGCTGGGTGTGGTGGCGGGTGCCTGTAATCCCAGCTACTTGGGGGGCTCAGGCAGGAGAATCACTTGAACCTGGGAGGTGGAGGTTGCAGTGAACCAAGAGTGCCCCACTGCACTGCAGCCTGGGTGACAGAGCAAGACTCCATCTCAAAAAAAAGAGGAAATCACACATCATGTTGAATGTATCATATCTAGCACAAGTGTTCTAAACTGGACATAAACCTCATGCCTTGGCCAAGTTTTTCTGAACAAACCACAATGATTCATGAAAAAAAATTGTATACTTTTGAGTGGGGCAAAGACTTCATGCTACAGTTTGTAGTAAAGGTCAAAGGTCAGGAATTGATTTTGGTTAAATCAGTTGAGATTCTTTTGCTATCCTTAAACTTGGAGATGGTAAAGGTTTCAGATTTCAAAATGAAAACTTTGCCCAGCAACTGGGTTTATTATGTATCATTGAGAAACTAGTCTTCATACCCTGAAGCTTCTTCAGCACAGTTATTGCTTGAAAACACTCTAGAAAACCACAGGGAACATTTTCCCAATGAATCATAATCTGTCTGGGAAGTTGGAGAAATCAATCAAGTAAGCCTCAATTTTTTTTTCCTGGACCATCTGGACAATTCAGATAACAATATATTGTGGTCACCGCTCACATTTTTTCAGACCTAAAGTTGAATTTGTTATTTGAATTCGTTATGAGACAGGAAGTGAAATGTCTGCAAAGATAAATGAAAAGGGGGAATGATTTTAGCAAACAGGACTTGGATACATTTTCTAAGTGATTTTTCCAAGGTTCACTGGTCCCAGGATTTGGTCCCATGGCCAGATCCTCCTAAATGAAAAATTTTCAAATTATTGTGCCGAATAGTGCCTGGATTCTTTCTACGAGTGCCAGAGAAAAAAGTGAGTTAGCCCAGGAGTACCTCTCAGACTGAAAATCAAAACAGCCAAGGGCAAAGAACTGGAAATAGACACTGAAGTTCAGGCTCCCTCTCAAAGCCATATTGTGGCCTGTGAAATACACATCGCTCACACCTCATCAAAGCCAGTGAAACAGTAGCTGTCATGCAAGCTAAATCTTGTTTTCACAGAGCCTGCCTGTGGCTGGTTTCATTTGGCTCAGCCTAAGCTACCTGAACACCTGGTTCTATGCTTAGATTTTCCTATGTGTGGAAAGCAATTATCTTTCAACTGGAGAGAAAACTGTACAGAAAACCCAACCGTGATCATTTGGGGAAGTAGCCAGGTGGACGTCTGCCATTACACTGTGACGGAACAAATTGTTAAGCAGGTACAGAATTTGATCGTAATTTAGGCAAAGGCCTATACATGTTTCTAACGTTTTTAAAAAGACCTCTGTTCATAAAACAGACACTAAGGATTAGTGATTTTTCCCCAAGTGCATGATCAGGTCTATTTTGGTACAATGGTGCCTCCTGGCCAAGGCTAGGGACACTCAAAGAAGGGTCTTGGGCAGATAGGAAAGATTTCCCTGCAGGAGGTTTGAGAGGGGCCTAACAATTTGTAGGTGTTTGAAATATAATTTGAAATGGTTACAAAGCTACAGCCAATGATGTAAGAGAAGGTATGTTTTATAGTAAGTATTAAAAGAAGGCAAATAGATGCTAAGGAGAGATGGATTGGCTAAGAGAAAGATTAACACACAAATTGCACCTATTCATTCCTATATAATTCGTTAGGGAGAGGTACAAATTAGGCTCTGAAATTTCCAGCAGCCGGCCAGGCATGGTGGCTCATGCGTATAATCCCAGCACTTTGGAAGGCCAGGGTAGGAGGAATGCCTGAGGCCAGAAGTTCAAGATCAGCCTGGGCAACACAGAGAGACTCTGTCTCTACAAAAATTTTTAAAAAATTAGCCAGATGTGGTGGTGCATACCTGTAGTCCCAGCGACTATGGAGCCTGAGGCAGGAGGATCACTTGAGCTCAGGAGTTCAAAACCTGCCTGGGCAACATAGCAAGGCCCCATCTCTACCAAAATGTTTTTTTTTAATTAGCCAGGCATGGTGGCACACATCTGTAGTCTCAGCTATGCCATAGGCTAAGATAGGAAGATGGCTTGAATCCAGGAGTTTGAGGCTGCAGTGAGCTATGATTGCACCACTACACTCCAGCCTGACAAGGGCCCAGTCTCAAAAATAAACTAAAATAAATTTTAAAATGAATTTTCTAGGAGCCAGCCAAAGAGGAAAGTGCCATCAGTTGCATTGAGCCACCCTGTCCACAAAGTGAATCATTAGCTCAGGATAAGCACAACTATTTGGGCAGGTCGGCAGGCACACCATTGCCAGGGATTAGAGAGTCAGGGGACAGGTTGTCCTCTTCTGTCTAGTACTGAGGAATTTCCTTTGATATGATTCTTTTAATGCTAAAGGCAGTAAAGTCTTGGGACAACCAGGATGACTTGGTCACCCTACCTGGGAATGTTTGCCAGTCAGTCCATCCTGGCCTGGACCCCCCACCTCCACCCAGCGGGCAGACTGCTGTCTGAGGTCTCACCCATATCCCAAGACTTTCAGCTGCAGGTGGGTGGCAGTTTCCACAGGCGCTGACCTTGGGGTTCTGGCAAGCTGTTGGCTCAGTGTTTGTGGAAGATAGTAGAAGCCACAGGGTGTAGAGAACTGAAAGGACATTCCCGGGAAGGGGGAAACTTTCCCATGTGAATCCCAGCAGAAGCTGTGGCTTTGATTTTCCTCAGTCTGCAGCTGCATGGAGAGGAATCCGGGAGGGAAAACTGCCCATACAGAGCCTTACGAAACACCAGTTCGAGTCACTAGCCTCCAACAGGCTCGGTGAATCATGCTGACTGCCTCCTGGACTCATATGAGGCTGCTCCCCTCAGCAGGGCAGCCTGCACTACAAACCAGCCCTGCCCCTATCCCTGGCTAGATTGCCTTGCTCACCCTACCTTGGACCTTCCTGGTTCATTCACGAGAAAAATCCTGAGACTGGCAAGAGCCAGGAATTGTCGATCTCAGACTAAATAAGACGGCTTTCATGGTGGCCTTTTACCTAGCGTGGCAGTCAAAGACTGCGCTGCCCCCAACACAAGACACTCCCCTGCTTTCATAACTGGCACTGTAACATAGATATCCTCTGCTGGAACATTCTGTCCTGTGCCAGCAGAGACCTGGATCTCAGCAGAGTGCATAAACAGGAAGACTTTTGCTACACTATTCCAGGAATATGACATACTGCTACCCTGTCCCTCCAGAGTCACCTTCTTGGAAGGTTGACAGTCTCAGAGGCTTCTGGGGAAGAAACTGCTGCCTCCTGGTAGACCCTGAATAGGTTCCACTGCTCTCCCTCTCATTACAGTGATGATGAGGCAGAAGGATCAGGCTCCACCTTGACTTGTATACCTTTTCTTGCAAAGATGCCACTGACAGAATTTTCTGGACATCTTTAGAGAATGTGGAAGACCTTACAGGACTACGTTGTTTCTGGGTATCTGAGACCAAGATCCATTGGGGCAAACTTGTTTTTAAATTTTGTTTCTTATATATCTTGTGTTTTTTAAAACTTGTTTTTTATATGTAAGCTTTTTAAAAATTAAAATTTCAACTTATATCTTTCTTGAATTAAACCACTTGCCAAATTCAACAAAGTCCCAATCAACGTTTCCACGGATTTCTAAATAAGTGGCCTAACCTGAATATTTTTTACAATGTGCCCTGGATATGGAAGATAGAGGAACATTCTCCACCCTTGAGAAACTCACAATTTACTAAGAGAAAAAAATAGGCTAGGTACAGTGGCTTGCACCTGTAATCCTAGCATTTTGGGAGGCTGAGGCAGATCAACTGAGGTCAGGGGTTTGAGACCAGCCTGGCCAACATGGTGAAATCTTGTCTCCACTAAAAATACAAAATTAGCCAGGCGTGGTGGCGTGCACCAGTACTCGTGGTCCCAGTTACTCGGGAGGCTGAGACAGGAGAATCACTTGAACCCCGGAGGCGGAGGTTGCAGTAAGCTGAGATCACGCCACTGCACTCCAGCTCGGGCAACAGAGTGAAACTCGGTCTCAAAAAAAAAAAAAAAAGAAAGAAAGAAAAAATAAACATACATGATCACAATAATTGCCAGATCTTATAGGGCCTTGTGTGCCTGGGTGAGGAATTTAGGCTTTATCTTGTGGGCACTGGGGATTTATTGTAAAGGACATTATACAGGAAGGTAGCATGATTGAATTTGCATTCAGCGTAAAGAAAGGGTTGGCTTGAGAAGAGTCGGGAGACAACTAAACCAGCTGAGAGCCTTCAGCAATGGTCCAGTTGAGAGAGGAGGAGGGCTGGTACTAAGGGATAGGTGGAGAGAAGGCAGAAAAATCACATAATATTTAGGAAATAGAACTAACAGGATTTCATGAGTATTGGGTATGAGAGGTGAGGAGGAGGGGATGTCTGGAAAAAGAGCCCTTTCACAGAAGGCAGCATGTCCTGGAAGCATGAATCCAGGAATGACTTTTTTTGTTATTTGTATAGGACTAAGACTAAAACCCATATGTGTTTCTGGAGAATGGGGGAGTGTCCCATTGTGGCTCAAGACTGGAGAGGTGGGTAGGGAAGAGGCTGGTGAGGTAGGTAGGGGCTGCATTGTGGAGCACAGGGGTTCCATGTTCAAGTTCAAATATTGCTGGTGGTTCTTTCATGCACATGGGATTGAGGAAGTGGCCCAATCAGGGTTCTGAACACACTGATGTTCAAACCAAAACCCAGGAAAATTTGGGGCCACCTCCATACCTAGTTTTGACCAGGAGAGGTGCCAGGGAAGCATAATACCCTACAGTAACTACAGAAAATTCTATGGGCTCCTTTCTGAGGACTGCCTGCCTACTCAGGATACAAAACTAGGAGGTCGGACCTAGCAAGACAAGAGGTGGAAGGGGCACAGAGAAACATGCTAGTCGCTGGTGTGGATCATGAATGCTATGCAGCCAACTTAACCTGAACCCAAGGAGGGCGGTGGGCTCCTCAATATTCCTACAGAAAATATTCTTATCAGCAAATTCATTTTATGGCAATAGTTCATAACTAACCTAGTGCACAGCTTGGGCAGTTTGGCAGGAAGGGAGTCTCCAACCACATCCATTGTCTGCATGTGGGCTGAGGAGCAGCCCTCCAGGACATGTGCCCACATCTGCCCAGGTGAGTTGTTCAGGTACTTGAGTCAGGTGTGTTTACCTCCGGATCTGTGTCCATCAGTACCACTTATGTTAACAATTATGTAATTTAGTGAATAACCTATAAACTGATGAAATATAAGTACAGAAAAGAGCAGTTTCTGTGGTAACAAGGTTGAATGGCTTGGAAAACTTAACAGCAAGTCAATCAAAGACCAGCCCGCTGTTGAGCTGTTGAGTTACAGATTGGTGAGAGAACTGAAAAATATGAAGGGAAGAAGTTAACTCTCCAGAAGGATACTACACTCTGTTACTTCCCATTGTCCATATTTGAAAGTCATTCCTCCACATTTGAGAAATCCACATTATAGGTTGAGGATTCTTCATTGTGGTTTACACCAAAAAGCCAAAGAAGCAGCTCTGTTAGAGGACCCAGACTTCGAGAGAAGACTTTGGCCTTGCCCCACGCCTGC
This sequence comes from Hylobates moloch, assembly GCF_009828535.3. NCBI lineage: Eukaryota > Metazoa > Chordata > Mammalia > Primates > Hylobatidae > Hylobates > Hylobates moloch. The sequence goes on from NW_026652278.1 coordinate 95,763,699, forward strand.
CAGATGAAGGTGCCTTTGCATTGAGTTAAAGTAAAACAGTTAATGAATATATATTTAGTCATTATTTTATTTTTGATGATGATGATAATTTTATTTTATTTATCATCATTATTATTATTATTACTTTGAGATGGAGTCTTGCTCTGTCACCCAGGCTGGAGTGCAGTGGTGCTATCTTGGCTCACTGCAACCTCCGCCTCCCGGATTCAAGCAACTCTCCCTCCTCAGCCTCCCAGGTAGCTGGGATTACAGGCGCCCACCACCATGCCTGGCTACTTTCTGTATTTTTAGTAGAGATGAGGTTTCACCATGTTGGCCAGGCTGGTCTCAAACCCTTGACCTCAGGTGATCCACCCACCTTGGCCTCCCAAAGTGCTAGGATTACAGGTGTGAGCCACTGCACTCAGCCTATTATTATTATTTTCTTTTGAGGCAGAGCCTCACTCTGTTGCCTAAGCTGGAGTGCAATGGTGCAATCTCGGCTCACTGCAACCTCCACCTCCCTGGTTCAATTGATTCTTCGGCCTCACCCTCCCAAGTAGTTGGGACTACAAGCATGCATAACCATGCCTGGCTAATTTTTTTTGTATTTTTAGTAGAGATGGGGTTTCACCATGTTAGTCAGGCTGGTCTCGAACTCCTGACCTCAAATGATCCTCCTGCCTCAGCCTCCTAAAATGCTGGAATTACAGGTGTGAGCCACTAGGCCCAGTAATGATTTTATTGTTAACAATTCCCTACTTAATCTCTTGATTAAAGAGAAACCCTGAGGCCTTGCTCTTCGTTCCAACTTTCATCCCTGTCTTTCTTCTTCTGACCTTGAACTCTGATTCAGTTACCCCTCTCCAACTTTGGCTGACTCTTCCTTGTCTTCCCAGAAACATCAGTGACCTGGGGGTTCTCTCTCCTCAGATACTAGCTGTCTAGGACCCATCAGGATCCAGATTTGGGATCTAAAACTTATGCAATTGGGGAAATTCTTCAAGAAATATAATCCATTAAATAAAAGTTAAGTATGAAAGCAAGATTTATTAGAATGATTTTTAAAAGCCAAATTATAAGTTTTTAAATGCTGACAAATACATAGACATATACAATTCCGGAAAAAAGAAGCAACGCTTTTTATTAATTGGGTGCCTGACATGACCCTGTAATACTTTTTTCCAAATTTTTTTTGCAACATTCTCTTGGCCTATCTATAATATACTTTTATAATATCTTTCTATAGAAAAAAAGGAAAAATAATTTAGTATTGTCTCTGATATGGTTGATCTTTATTTTTATTTTTGAATCTTATTATTGATTGTTTATAAAAGTTTCTTTCAGCCTCATGATTCTTTGTTGGTAATGGCAAGTAAGTTGTCGGAATTCTTGCCAAATTTTGGGAAATCTGTGTGTTTCTTTCATATGAGAGCTATGGGACTTGGGGCATTTAAGATTTTTTCACCATAACTAACCATAAAAACTGAAAAATTAATGTCACTTCTTAATCAGATTGTCTTTGATATCCTTTTTTAGAGATATATTTATAAATTGTATGTTATCTCCATTAATGTCTGTATTTCAGGTCAAATCCGCAAGGAATTAGTGCAATATGACTGGGCATGGTCATTTTAGTTGAAGGAAGAGCGTGAAGAAAAACACTCTCCAGCAAAGGCAAAAAGTCTGAGCAATGGTCTCAGAGCAATGGCAACAATGGACAGAGAGCAATGGACAAATAGACAGCAGTGGGCAAATAGACCAGAGTCCATTAGGGAGATGCAAAAGGATGTCAAATGCTGGCAAGTGGCTGAGGATGGACCATCCTGTCCTTAATTTGGGGAGTCAAAGACCCGATGAGGGGTCACTAAGCAATAAAAGGCAATAGAGGATCGTTTTTAGATCAGCACCATCAGAGTCAGACAAATCTCAACTCTACTTCTGCCTGTGAATTTCTGCTAGCAATAGGTTAACTATTTACATACATATCTGCAAACCACCTACACATATCCCCCAAAGTCTACCCTAAATGTATGCCCAACTCAATGACCCTGAGCCAGATCCCTTAAATGCCATGGCCACTCCAGTACCACCTGACCAGAAGGGAAGTGAGACAGAGAGACGTCTGAATGGAAAGAAGCAGCATCTTAACTGCTAAAATATCTAACTTTTGCAAAGTTTACAGAAGCAAATGTCCATGGGAACACATTGCTATGGCTCCTGTAGCCCTCTGCACATGGAAAAGGTGACAACTATAGCCTGCAGCCTCCTGGCAGTAAGAACTGGAAAGATGTCCCTAGACCCCAGGCGTTCAGTAGAAAGGAGACCTAAGTGCTTCTTAGGCTAACTCTAGGCAGCCTGGGGAAGGAGAAGACAACCACCAACTGGTGAAAGTGAAAGGAAAAGATGGGGGCTCCTGTGGATATGAGTCTATTAAATGCAACAAGCGTGCATTGAGCGGCCTGATGTACACATGCTAGACTCAAGCTTAAAAGGTGAAAGGTAGTCCCTGCATTATAGTGGCTGAATCTAGAGCTTACAAACTCAGACCCCACTGAAGGGCTGGAAAAAAACAGGACAAGTTAAAGAGGCAGGGACAATGGCAAGTGCTTTGGTGTCTCTGGCTCTTGTCAAGTGTTGCTAAGTGTTGGGGCTGGTGTCATGGACAAGCCACCAGTAGAGTTGCACAGGGCTCTGGGCTCAGAAGGGTCCCTCAGTTGGGTTTTACTGCTCTTAATTTAATTTATTTTATTATTAAATTTTATCTTTGAGTTTGTGTTTTGTAAGTGAGGTCTGTTGAGACAATAGAGCATGTATGGGGACTTGGAACCTCAGCTCCTCCATAACTGTCTTTCATCACCTCCCCAGTTCTTGGCCTCCTTCTTGTCACCCTCTGACTTCTCAGGCCCTATCTAGTCTTCCTTTTCCTGCTCCTGCCTAGGAACAACTGCTGCTGCCCTTCCCCCTAGGTGTCAATTAAGTCAAATCACCAGGATGGGCAATAAGGGGGAACCAATGTTCTTCCATCCCTCTCTGCCTTCAGTGGGGATCCAGGAGTGAGCACCAGGAGGGTTGGTGTCTCAGAGCAGGGCAAGACAGTGACCATCCCCACCCTGATCTGGGTGACTCAGTGCAGGTGAGCCTCTCATTCACCCTCAATCCAGCTACTGAGTGTGATTCAGTGTGGAGGTTGCCATCCCTCGGGGATTGCTGTCAGCAGTGGGTTAGGGCTGCAGGGTGGTGAGAATGGGGAGCAGAGTTTATGGAATGGATGACTCTACAGCTGGTGGGCTGTGCTCACGAGTGGACAAGTTCATTGAGTCCCACTGCACAAAGAGTCGCCTATACCTGTGTGGGGCTCCACCAGCCCCAGAGAAACTACACGCCCAAGAGGAGCATGGCTAGCAAAAAGAGCACCATCATAGGTCCAGAGGCTGCAAAAGAAAGGACGACGTTTTACATGTTAGTACTTTAACAGCACTCTCCCCCTGCATTTGGAACAGGGGGCCTTGCATTTTCATTGTGCACTGGACCTTGCAAATGATGGAACCAGGTCTGCTCAGTGGGTGTCTCAGTCCCATTATGCTGCTATAACAGAACATCATAAACTGAGTGCCTTATTGTCTTACTCCATTCTATGCTGCTATAACAGAATACTAGAGACTGAGTAGTTTATAATGAACAGAAATTTATTGGCTCAGGGTTCTGGAGCCAGGAATCCAAGACTGAGGGTCTGGCATCTGGTGAGGGCCTTCTTATCACGTCATAACATGGTAGAAGGCATCACCTGGAAGAAGGGCAAAAGAGAGAGCATGAGAGACAGAAAAGGAGCCAAACTTGTCATTTTATAAGAAACTCACTTCCACAATGACAAACCCACTCCCACAATAATGGCATTAATGCATTCATTCCACTTTCATGGCTTAATCACCTCTCATTAGTCCCCATATTCCAACACTGTTGTATTTGAGATTACATTACCAACACATGATGTTTTAGGGGACACATTCTAACCATAGCATCTATAAACAGTAGAATTAGTTTTTCTTATGGTTCTGGAGGCTGGGAAGTCCAAGACCAAGGCAATTGTAGATTCAGTGTCTAGTGAGGACCCACTTTTTGGTTACTTCTTGGTTCATGGACAACTGTTGTCTTCTGAGCCCTCACATGGTAGAAGGGATGAAGGAGCTTTCCGGGGCCTCTTTTTTTTTTTTCCCCCAAGACAGAATGTTGCTCTGTCGCCCAGAGTTGGATTGCAATGGCCTGATCTTGGCTCACTGCAACCTCTGCCTCCTGGGTTCAAGCAATTCTCCTGCCTCAGCCTCCCAAGTAGCTGGGATTACAGGCACGTGCCACCATCCCTGGCTAATTTTTGTATTTTTAGTAGAGACGGGGTTTCACCATATTGGCCAGGTTGGTCTCAAACTCCTGACCTAAGGGCAGTAATCCCACTTATTAGGGCTACATTGTCATGACCTAATCACCTCCCAAAGACCTCACCTCTTAATACCATCACCTTGAGGTTTAGAATTTCAGTGAATTTTGGGGAGACACAGACATTCAGATCATAGTAGTGGATATGCAAGTTGAGTGTTAGATTTATGACCTACGAAACAAAAGGGGTGAAACTGAAATTCTTTGTAAATTTCATTAATTCTAAATGTCAGCAGTGGCTTTTTTGTTTTTGTAACATTGTACAAGCTACAAATTCCAATGACTAAGTGGTACTGATAATTTTATGATACATATGTGTCAGTCAGTTTTACCTGTTGAAAAGGTGCCTATTCATGCTTGTTGTCCATTTTAATTGTTTTTGTCTTTTCAACTTGTAAGTCATTTTATCTATTCTATTACCAGCCTTTTATCTGTTAAATGCATTTAAAATCTTATTCTATTTATAATTTTTCTTTTGACTGTGTTCTTTATATCTCTAACAAATACAAAAAATGTCAAAAACCCTGTTAATTTTTCTGCAGTGAAACAGATATCTTTCTTTTAAAACCTCTGAGTTATCTGCTTTTAAAAGATCTCTACAGCCCTAAGTTATAAAGGTATTCTGCCATCTATTCTTCTAAGCTTATATTGTTTCATTTTTACATTAAAACGTTTAATATGCCCCAAATTTATTTTTGCATATGATGTGAAGTAATGCTGACTTTATTTTCTTTCTTTTTTTATTAATTTTTTTGCACACAAAACAATAAACATTTTCTAAAAATACATACAAACAAAAAGATGCGTATCAAACATATTAGGAAGGTTGCACATGGGAAGACGGGGAATAGAAATGGGGAGTGGGAATTAAAGAAAATAAATGAGAGAGGGACTTTGTACGGATCGACGATAATAACTCAATCCTCTATTTGACAAAGAAGAAGGAGAAGGAAGAGGAAGAAAAAGAAAGTGGGATAAAGGATCAGAAAGGGAGGAAAATAGAAAAAATTAGAGTATGACTCCAGGGTAGAGCTGTTTTGTTGTCGCTGGGTTGGTTGGTTGGTTTGTCTGTTGTATTTTTCATATGTTTCGCCATGTTGGCCAGGCTGGTCTCGAACTCCTAGCCTCAAGTGATCAACCCGCCTCGGCCTCCCAGAGTGCTGGGACTACAGGCGTGAGCCACCACGGCCAGCCCCCACATTGCTTCTGGCCTCCCTGGTAGACCGGGCAGAGGCGCTCCCCACATCCCAGACGGGGCGGCCGGGCAGAGGCGCTCCTCACTTCTTCCCAGACGGGGCAGCCGGGCAGAGACGCTCCTCACTTCTTCCCAGACGGGGCGGCCGGGCAGAGGCGCTCCTCACTTCTTCCCAGACGGGGCGGCCGGGCAGAGGTGCTCCTCACTTCCCAGACGGGGTGGCCGGGCAGAGGTGCTCCTCACTTCCCAGATGGGGCGGCTGGGCAGAGGCGCTCCTCACTTCTTCCCAGACGGGGTGGCCGGGCAGAGGCGCTTCTCACTTCCCAGACGATGGGTGGCCGGGCCGGGCAGAGGCGCTCCTCACTTCTTCCCAGACGGGGCAGCCGGGCAGAGACGCTCCTCACTTCTTCCCAGACGGGGCGGCCGGGCAGAGGCGCTCCTCACTTCTTCCCAGACGGGGCGGCCGGGCAGAGGCGCTTCTCACTTCCCAGACGATGGGTGGCCGGGCAGAGGCGCTTCTCACTTCCCATACGATGGGTGGCCGGGCAGAGGCGCTCCTCACTTCCCAGACAATGGGTGGCCGGGCAGAGGCGCTCCTCACTTCCCAGACGTTGGGTGGCCGGGCAGAGGCGCTCCTCACTTCCCAGACGGGGCGGCCGGGCAGAGACGCTCCCCACCTCCCAGATGGGGCGGCGGCCGGGCAGGGGCTGCAATCCCAGCACCCTGGGAGGCCAAGGCGGCGGCTGGAAGGCAGAGGCTGCAGCGAGCCAAGACCACGCCACTGCACTCCAGCCCGGGCAACATCGAGCACCGAGTGAGCGAGACTCCGTCTGCAGTCCCAGCACCTCGGGAGGCCGAGGCGGGCAGAGCACTCGGGATCAGGAGCTGGAGACCAGCCTGACCATCACGGCGAAACCGCGCCTCCAGCCAAAGGAGAAAAAGCAGGCATCGGTGGTGGCGCGCGCCGGCAATCCCAGGCAGCCCGCAGGCCAGGGCAGGAGAATCACGGGAGCCGGAGGCAGGGAGTCTGCAGCGAGCCGACTAGATTCCAGCCTGGGCCACAGAGGGAAGAAAAGAAAAGAAAAAAGAAAAGGAAGGAAGGGAGGGAGGGAGGGAGGGACTTTATTTTCTTTCAAAAGGAGAGTCAGTTTTTCCTATACCATTTCTAAAATAATTATTTTCCACTGAGTTGGAGCTTTGCCTCTGTTATATATTAAATTTCCTTGTCTGCTAGGATTTCTTTATGGACTCTCTTTTGGTCCACTCATTAAAACCCTAATGATTCTCATGGCTTTAACCACCCTTTATTAAATTGACTATATTCATATATATATATACACATACACACACACATACATACACATATGTATAGTGTGTACATACATACATATATATATATATAGGGTGTATATATAATTATTTATATACAATACTCACACACACATCTGGAAGGAATCTCCAAATTGGCCATTCCAATGCCTTCTTTTTACAAACGAGACCTTTGGCCTGGAGATGGTGGGTGATGTAGCCAGGAGGCAGAACTGAGATTCAGCCCAAAGGCCTCTTCAGCAAAGCGCTTGTTCTAAGACTTCACGGTGTCTCTCATCAGAGAGGTGTCCTCAAACACACAGAAGAGTTAAGAACTTTCAACATGTACTCTGCAATGACTTTTCCTGACAAGAGTATATAGAGCTACTTTTAGCTCTATATCTCTATATTCTATTTGGACCCCAATAACTGGAAATTGATATAATTTCTTATTGTCCTGAACTGTATGTTTATGAATGCCAGGCTGGTTTGAGAAAAACAAATTGTTTTTTAACACATTGTACCCCTTCTTGTGTAAATAAAATAATGTGCTAATTACTTAACATCCTAATCTGTTTCTTTATATAGAATCTCTATTCTATAAATTATGGTAATAAACATATGCTATCAGGCTGGGTGTGGTGGCTCACACCTATAATCTCAGCACTTTGGGAGGCTGAGGTGGGCAGATGGTCTGAGGTCAGGAGTTTGAGACCAGCCTGACATGGTGAAACCCCATCTCTACTAAAAATACAAAAAAAACAGCTGGGCATGGGGCAAGTGCCTGTAGTCCCAGTTACTCAGGAGGCTGAGGCAAAATTGCTTAAGCCTAGGGAATGGAGGGTGCAGTGAGCCAAGATCACACCACTGCACTCCAGCCTGGGCAAAAGAGCAAGACTCCATCTCAAAAAAAAAAATGTTATCAGTAACTATATGTAAGAAAAGTAATAAAATTCTAACCTTAAAAGATTTCATGAGTCTGAACGTTTGTGTGTGCAAACACATGTACTGAATATTTTTGTGCATTTAATTTTTATTGTTGTTTGTTGTATTTTTTTTTTGCTATTTCAATTTGGTCTTCCCTTCAATACATGTAAGTAATAGCCCCAAACTGTAAACAATAGGAAGATGAATAAACAGCTGAGTTCTATTCATGCAAGGGACTATCATCCAGCAATAAAAATAAAAGAACAGCATGGATAGATCTCACAGTCATTGTGCTAAGAGAAAGAATCTTTACATGATAGAGTATAAATGATATTGTTGCATTGACCTGGCATTTTAGAAGAGAAAAAAAATAACCTATGGTAGGAAAAATTAGGAAACAAAATCTTCTGGGGGGGAACATGTTCCAAGAATTGACTGAAGAAGGACACGGAGGGATCACCTGGAGTGAAGAGAAAGTTCTCTAGGTTGATAGGGACTTAGGTTTCAAGGCTGTATGCATTTCCAAACCTCAGCTCATGCACATGAAAGATTTGTGCATTTCTTCATACATTTTACACCAACAAAAAATTGCTAACAATGATTGAACTCTCATTAATAAAACACATGCAAGTATTTAGGGTGAAGTGCACTGATGACTATAATTTGCTTTGCAGTGTATCATAAAAAATAAGAAAGTTTAGTGAGTGGATAGGGAGAGGGACAGATGAATAGATACATCATAAAGCAAGCACAGTAAAATGTTAATTCGAGAATCTAGGTGGTAAGTGTCCACTATAAGATTCTCTCAACTTTGCTGTATCTGTGAATATTTTCATAATAAAATGTCATGGGGTAACATGACATTTTAAAGTCATGTTTGGCCGGGCGCAGTGGCTCACGCCTGTAATCACAGCACTTTGGGAGGCCGAGGCAGGCAGATATCTTGAGGTCAGGAGTTCGAGACCAACCTAGCCAAAATGGTGAAACCCCGTCTCTACTAAAAATACGAAAATTATCCAGGTGTGCTGGTGGGTGCCTGTAATCCCAGCTACTGGGAGGCTGAGGCATGAGAATTGCGTGAACCCGGAAGGCAGAGGTTCCAGTGAGCCGAGATTGTGCCACTGCCCTCCAGCCTGGGTGACAGAGCAAGACTCCATCTCTAAATCAGTCAATCAATCAATCAATAAAGTCATGTTCTCTGTGCTTAAACAGAACAAAAGAGAAAAAGCTGTCTTCATTCTCTTTTCAGAAACTTTTATTATTTTCTCTCACATATAATTACTGACAACATATCTTTATTAACACAATTGTAGAATAGACATTCTATATGGATACAGACTAAGATTATAAGTACTTAACAAACTATTTCTTTACATAAAACTACATACAATGGGCCGGGTGCGGTGGCTCAAACCTGTAATCTCAGCACTTTGGGAGGCCGAGGTGGGCGGATCACGAGGTCAGGGGATCGAGACCATCCTGGCTAACACAGTGAAACCCCGTCTCTACTAAAAATACAAAAAATTAGCCGGGCGTGTTGGCGGGCGCCTGTAGTCCCAGCTACTCGGGAGGCTGAGGCAGGAGAATGGCGTGAACCCGGGAGGCGGAGCTTGCAGTGAGCTGAGATTGCACCACTGCACTCCAGCCTGGGGGACAGAGAAAGACTCCGTCTCAAAAAAAAAAAAAAAAAAATTACGTACAATGTAGTAGAAAACAATTTGTTTTTCCTAAGCCAGGCTGGCATTTTAAACAGGCAGTTTAAGACAACGAGATGGGAAAGTATCATCAATTTCTAATTATTGGGCATCATTGAGAGGCAAGGACACAGGGCTTGGTACCCATGCTTCTTGTGAACTATGTTATGGTACCCAAAAATATTTCTTTTTTTTTTTTTCTTGAGAAGGAGTCTCGCTTTGTCTCCCAGACTGGAGTGCAATGGCGTGATCTCGGCTCACCACAACCTGTGCTTCCTGGGTTGAAGTGATTCTCCTGCCTCAGCCTCCCGAGTAGCTGAGATTACAGGCGTTTGCCACCATGCCTCGCTAATTTTTCTGTGTATTTTTAGTAGAGACAGGGTTTCGCCATGTTGGCCAGGCTGTTCTCGAACTCCCAACTTTAAATGATCCGCCCACCTCGGCCTTCCAAAATGCTGGGATTACAGGAGTGAGCCACCGCGCCCCACAAAAATGTTTCTATGGCAATGACAGACAAAAAGACTACTGGAAACAAAAGAGCTGGTCGGGGGAGAGGGGAGGGACAAACAACTGAAAAAAAAAAAAAAAAAGGCAACAAGAAAAAGGATAAAAGTATCTCAAGCCCCACACAAGATCAGCCTTCTTATCAGTGTGGACAAGCAGTGTTAGGGAAGTCGGTGTCTGAGCCAGGATTGGAGGCTAATCTTTCTAAGAATTAAAACTTCATTAGCTTGATTTCAGCATTTCTCAGAAATAATCCACAGATTTTGAACTTTGATTGTTTGAATATTATTTCTTCTTATCGCTAAGAAAAAAAGGGGGAAGAAAAAGAGCACTGTTCGCTCACACACCAGGGTTTGGTTTATAATGAAGACGTAATACTGACTGGTCCTTGGATTCTGTCACTTTTGGCTACTTGCCTCTGTTTGTGCCCCACTCAAGGTAGTCTCTATTCACACTCAGGGCAGAAATACATTTTGCTACCCCATCTCGATGCCACAATGTTCCTCTTCCCCCTTCTTTCCTTTATTTGCTTTTTAAAGGGCTCATCAGTGAAGAGAGGAACCTCTTTCTCCTCTCTGATTCTCCTATCCGGGATTGCCTGTCCCAGAACAGGGTGTGTGCCCCAAGGGATGAGAACCTTAGGGGCCATTGTAGAGTTCTTAGAATTCAGCCCACCACAGGGAGAAATGGGCTTAGAGGATAGGAACTTCCAGGAAGATACCAGGGCTGCCTCCAATTAGCCTGAGGCCTTGATACCTTCCCAGCTTTTAGGAAACACCATTAGAGTTGGAAGGATTTCAAAAGGGAAGGTGGGTTAAAACCAGAGTAGGGGGCCAGACTCAGTGGCTCACGCCTCTAATCCCAGCACTTTGGGAGGCTGAGGCGGCCAGATCACTCGAGGTCAGGAGTTCGAGACCAGTCTAGTCAACATGGCGAAACTCCATCTCCACTAAAAATACAAAAATTAGCTGGGCGTGGTGGCAGATACCTGTAGTCCCAGCTACTCAGGAGGCTGAGGCAGGAGAATCGCTTAAACCCAGGAGGCAGAGGTTGCAGTGAGCCAAGATCGTGCCACTGTACTCTAGCCTGTGTGAAAGAGTAAGACTCTGTCTCAAAACAACAACAAAAAAACAAGCCAGAGTAGGCCAGCTATGTTTCTGAGTTTCCTGAATCAGATGTTTTATTCATTTTTAAAGAAAGATAGAATATTGAAGAAGAGATTGGGGGTAGTGGTTGTTTTTGCTGCTTCTTCTCTGAATAATGAGAGTCCAGGTCTATTTCAGAGACACATGGCATTATCAGGCAGAGAGGAATCCAGAAGTTGGACCCATATAGAAATCATGCCAGACAGCAGAGAAGTTGGGTTTTCTTTAAAGACCTCATTAGAAAGAGACCCTTCATGTTCCTTTAGGAGGACTCCATTGCGCTGGTTGGGATCTCTAACTGGCAGGGTGGACTCTTCTGTTTAACTGAAAGCCTTCTAGCTAAAGTTCTTCTTTTAGTACCTCAGTGAAGGCAGAGATAATTATTCATTGATTCATACATAATAAAAGAGAGAGAATGAGAAAGAGACAAAAAGAGACACAGAGGCAGAGAGAGAGAGAGACAGAGAAATTTGTAAATCATCTATTCTTCATCCTAAAGACTAAAAAAAGTTTCAGGTTTGGGCTTGGGCACCCCCAAAGACCAAGCCATGAGCCAGAGTAGTTCTTCTGGTCCTGGGAAACAACTCAGGCAGAGTGAGACCACCCCAACCGTCTCTGAGGGAAGAAGAAATTAAGGCTAGAGGAGAGGCTGTTCAGCAAATGCCCAACATCTTGTTGGAGGGTTACACCCACGGGGGCGATAGCCGTGTGCTTCAACTCCTCAAAATCATTGCACTTCTACCCAGGACTGTGGAGTCTTTCCTGTCAACTTTTTGTGAGGGGTGCTTAGAGCAAAACCATTCTGTAGGAGCTATTTATTACATGCTTACAATGCGCTCCGCTCTGTGGGAATCCAGTAAAAAGGCCAGACATAAACCTGTGAAAAATTAAATGGCAGGACCTAATACAAAGACAACAAGAGAAGAGATACCAGGGGGTAGCGAGTGATTAATTGCCAGATGCTGAGGATAAAAACCTTCCAGGAGTTCAGAAGAGGCAATGATTACCTGATGCTGGGATGCTACCTAGGAGGCCGACTGGATTAAAATTTTTCAGTATGTGTTAAGCCCACACGGTTTTTTATTTTTCCTTTCATGACCCTCCATTCCCTTCCTCACAGATCTTCCGGATGTTTGGAAGTGATATGGTTTGGCTGTGTCCCCACCCAAATCTCGCTTGAATTGTAATAATCCTCAGGTGTCAAGGGCAAGGCCAGGTGGAGATAAGTGAATCATGGCAGCAGTTTTCCCCACACTGTTCTAGTGCTAGTGAATACGTTTCATGAGATTTGATGGTTTTATAAAAGGAGTTCCCCTGCACAAGCTCTCTTGCCTGCCCCATATAAGATGTGCCTTTGCTTCACCTTTGCCTTCCACCACTATTGTAAGGCCTCCCTAGTCATGTGGAACTGTGAGTTCATTAAAGCTCTTTCCTTTATAAATTACCCAGTCTGGGTACGCCCTTATTAGCAGTGTGAGAACAGACTAGTACAGAAAGTTAAGGTATTTTCCAAATGTTTCTAAGAAAAGTTGTCATCTGGGGCTTAACTTAAACTGGCTTCCAAAGAATAGAAACAAAACTCAAAGAAGTAGCAATTTTCACGAGTACTGATTCTTTTTCACTTGATGTGGTATCTTAGTCACAGCAAGAATTACAGAAAGTCATGGTTTGCTACCTTTCCCTTTCCTTAAGTACCTCTACACCAGTAGAATCAAAATGTTTCATCACTCCCTCTTTAATGCAAGCTGATTGTGAGTCGGCAATGCTGTTAAGCCTGACCTAACCCAAGAACACTTGACAAGTCTTTCAAAAAGTATTTATTGAGCCTGTCGATATTGTTTGGCTGTGTCCCCACCCAAATCTCATCTTGAATTGTAGCTCCCAGAATCCCCACGTGTCATCGGAGCAACCAGATGGGAGGTAATTGAATCATGGGGGTGGGTTTTTCCCATGCTGTTCTCTTGATAGTGAGTAAGTCTTATGACATCTGATGGTTTTATAAAGGGGAGTTCCCATGCACATGCTCTCTTGCCTGCTGCCATGTAAGACGTGCCTTTGCTCCTCCATCTTCCACCATGATTGGGAGGCCTCCCCAGCCATGTGGAACTGTGAGTCCTTTAAACTTATTTTTCTTTATAAATTGCCCAGTCTCGGGTATGTCTTTACAGCAGAGTGAGAAGAGACTAATACACCTCTACTTAGAATAGAGCAGATTCTGAACTTAAATAGCAGATAATTATAACACAGTATGTTTTGGTTATCTATTTCTGTATTTTAAAAACCATCCTATGCCTGTAATCCCAGCACTTTGGGAGGCCGAGGCAAGCAGATCATGAGGTCAGGAGTTTGAGACCATCCTGACCAACATGGTGAAACCCCCGTCTCTATTAAAAATACAAAAATTAGCCGGACGTGCGGTGCACACCTGTAATCCCAGCTCCTCAGGAGGTTGAGGCAGGAGAATCGTTTGAACCTGGGAGGCAGAGGTTGCAGTGAGCCGAGATCACACCACTGCACTCCAGCCTGGGTGACAGAGCGAGACTGTCTCAAACAAACAAACAAACAAAACCATCCTAAAATTCTGGCTAGAAAAAAAACAATGATTTTTATTTCTCATAATTCTGTGAGTAGACTGGGCTCAGCAGGGAAGTTCTTCTGATTCTCATGCTGTAAATGCAGCATGCAGCTGGGAGCCTGGTTGGGGCTGAAAGGTTTAAGATTGTCTTTCACACTCCAGGGTCTCTCATCCTACAGCAGGCAAGCATGGGCTTCTTGTTAGTGTGGTGGCTGGAATTCAAGGGGGAGTAGCCCATGAAAACAAGCCCCAGTGTGCAAGCCCTTATCAATCATTTGCTTTTAGCCCTTTGACTAATGTCCCAATGACCAAAGCAAGCCACACCACCGAGCCCACAGTCCATGTGGGAGGGGACCACCTGAGGTTGAGCAAACCCTGTTGCTTGTTAGCAAAATCTTTCTTAAACTTCTAGGCCCCATTTGAATAAAAACTTGTCCTTTTTCTCCAGGATAATGAAAAGTAACATTACTTGTGTTATTAGCCAGCCTATTCCTCAACAGGCAAAAGCTATAGATATTCCTGACATGCCTAGTGATTTTTTCATGTCTGAGATTTGATCTTTGTGTCTCCAGGAAGTCATGGTTGATATTTAAGTCTGGGTTTGGTGCCACTCCCACGTGCTCTGTTGGTACCACATTTGGGTACAACTTGTATGAAGACAACTGAAGAACATCTATCAAGATGACACTACCCTTTAACCCAGAAAATTTATTTCTGAGAATTTATTCCACTTATATACTTTTACTTACGCTTTTCATTGTAACATCCTATGGTAGTAAAAGATTGGAAACCTCACAACTGTTAATCAATACAGAAATGGTTAAATAGACTATGGTACATTCACACAGTGGAATACTCCACTTATATTTTAAAAATGAAATAAAATAAAAAATAATAAATACGCATTCTAGGATATACAAAGTGAGAAAGACAAAATGCAAAGAAAGTAGCAAACTACATTTACAAAATAGTGAACTATATTTTGTGTATAAAAGGAGAAAATATATTTGTATATATTTTAGTATGTACACAAAGACACTTGAGAAACAAACATAAGAAACTAATAATAGTGATTGCCTGGCATTCATATAGAACTAGTAGAGTGGAGGGGCCCCTGAAGAGATGGGAATAAGAATGGGAGGGAAAATTCTTACTGTACAGACATTCCCTGACTTACAATGGCTCAACTTACAATTTTCAACTTTACAATCATGTGAAACCATTGCAATTTCTATGCAATGTATAGTATTCAATAACTTATATGAGATATCCAACATTTTCTTGTAGCTTTCATATTAGGTGATTTTTTCCAACTGCTGGTGAAGTAAGTGTTCTGAGTATGTTTAAGGTAGGCTAGGCTAAGCTATGATGTTCAGTAGGTTCATTGTATTACCTGCATTTTAGACTTATGATATTTTTCACTCATGATGGATTTATTGGGGTGTAACCCTTTCATAAGTTGAGCAACATCTGTATATTACATGTACATGTGTGTGTATATGCTTATATATGCATATATAAATTTGGTTTGAATTCTGTGAATATATTACCTTCTCAAAACACAAATTAAAACATTTTTTAATTCCCTTTCATTCTTCAGAAAAGTGGTTTAGTTTCTGTGGCTTACAATTAAGAATGCCAACTGATTTGATGGGATAGGCACCACGCTGAATACTCTGCAAGGAGCAGTGAAAGTATATTTATGATCCCTGCCCTCTGTAGGGAGGTACTTTTCTCATGTTTCTCTGTGTCTTGTCAGAAGCGGCACTGTCTTTTCAAGGATGGTTATATAGCACATAGCCTGGAAGATAGAGATAGTATCTTCCTCCAGAGAAATGGAAATGTTTGTTTGCTATCTGTGATAATTAATATTGAGTGTCAACTTGATTGGATTGAAGGACACAAAGTATTGTTCCTGGGTGTGTCCGTGAGGATGTTGCCAAAGAAGATTAACATTTGAGTCAGTGGACTGGGAGAGGCAGACCCACCCTCAATCTGGGTGGGCACCATTTGATCGGCTGCCAATGTGGCTAGGATAAAAGCAGACAGAAGAACTTGGAAAGACTAGACTGACTGAGTCTTCTGGCCTCCATGTTTCTTCCATGCTGGATGCTTCCTGCCCTCAAACATTGGACGCCAAGTTCTTCAGCTTTTGGACTCTTGGACTTAGGTCAGTGGTTTGCCAGGGGCTCTCGGGCCTTCAGCCACAGACTGAAGGCCGCACTGTCGGCTTCCCTACTTTTGTGGTTTTGGGACTTGGACTGGCTGCCTTGTTCCTCAGATTGCAGACAGCCTATTGTGGAACTTCACCTTGTGATAGTGTGAGTCAATACTCCTTAATAAACTCCCCTTCATAGATACATCTATCCTATTAGTTCTGTCCCTCTAGAGAAGCCTGACTAATACACTATCCAATGTAATAAAGATTTCTCCCTCCAGGGCCAAGGTCAGGCAGGTTTGCTTGCATCCCATTATAAAAGATTGGCCTTGCCTAAGCACAGGTTCCCTCATCCATGATGCCACCCACTGCAAGTGTGCCATCCATCTAGGCATCTCTGTTGTCTCTGTGAGACTTGAGGATCAAGAGAAAACCAAAAAACATGAAGCTCATGCTTCTTTCTGTGCTGTGAGTAGTAAAGTTCTTTGTCTCTGATCCAGGAGTCTTGTGTCTTCTGCCAGCATTTATGAAATTGTGGTGAGCTAGCTAGTCAGCTTGTAGGTAAAGTAAAATCTCAGATCTTTCCTACCTCGGAGACTGTCATGGAGCTATCATTCTAATGGGGGAAGAAAAAAACATGAAAACAAATAATGTAATTATAAATTGTCAAAGGTGCTGGAAACTACGATTAAATAGAGTGTGGAACAGGACAGAGATAATGAGGGAAGACCTCTCAGAAGTGGTACCATTTAAACCAAGGAGTAGCACTATTTAAAGTGTCTGAAAGAGGAGTTTGGTTTAACCAGGCACGTGAAGATTGAAACCCAAAAACTCTGGGCAGACGGAATAACACACACATCTGAAGCACAGACAAAGAACAGAGAAAGGCCAATGTAGGTCTAGAGGGACCTGAGGCCTGAGATGAGTGAAAGATTCTCCCCACAGCCTGAAAGCTTGAAGGGATGAGTAACTCTTCCCTTCTCAGGCCCAGTCCCAAGGCGCAAGGCTACTTGCACCAGCAGCATGGGCCAGCAAGAGAGCAGAAGCAGGAAGAAAGCCAGCCAGAAGACACACACCCCTGAAGATCGAGAAAGAGGCTGTCCGGGTAGTATGCAGCAGTCACGTCAGACTGAGACACTTCTTATTTACAGGAGACCATAAAACCCCTGCCCCGTCCTCATTTGGTGCTGATGCCATTTTAGGCCTCAGCCCGCCTGCATCCAGGCGCTCATTAAAACAGTGTGTTGCTCCACAGGGCCTCGTGTTTTCTGTTGGCAAGCTCTCGGGCTTGGAACTGATACAAGAACCTTACAATGAGGTGGAAGAGAGAAGCACGGCAGGATTGTGCACAAAGTCTTGTCTGTTGTGGAATGGAGTTTGGACCTTTCCCACCACTTTCAAGGAAGGGAATGAATTGACCTGGTTCACTTCCTAAGAAGGCTACTGTCTGTGTGGTGCTCCTAGAGGCATGGGAGAGGAGTGAAGACAGAGATGACCAAAGAAACACTTGGGGAAAGAATGGAAGCAGCATGTGTTAGCTTGGGAAAGGGAAACATACCAGCATCCGAGATCTGGCCATCAGAGAGAATAACAAACACTGAGGGTAGGTCAGAAATACTGCAGGTTTTGGAGACAGATCTAACTCTTCAGAAGTTTGGGGTTGTTGGAAAACATCTGTAGATGTTATCAGAATGATATTTCCCTAATGATTTATTTCAGTGATGCCATTATCTGCATTGATTTTCTTTCCCCCCTCCCTCTCCCTCTCCCCCCACCTCCCTCCCTCCCTCCCTCCCTCCCTCCCTTCCTTCCTTCCTTCTTCTTTTTCAGGGTCTCACTCTGTCATCCAGGCTGGCTGAAGTGCAGTGGTGGGATCTTGGCTCACTGCAACCTCAGCTTCCTGGATTCAAACGATTTTCGTGCCTCAGCCTCCTGAGTACCTGGGATTACAGGCATGCGCCACCACGCCCAGCTAATTTTTGTAGTTTTGGTAGAGACGGAGTTTCGCCATGTTGGCCGGTGTGGTCTCAAACTCCTGACCTCAAGTGATCTGCCCGCCTTGGACTCCCAAAATGCTGGGAATACAGGTGCAAGCCACCACGCCAGGCCGTCTGCATTGATTTTCTATTGGCAATGCTTCCAAACACTTTCCCTTGATCATCCCTCTCTTCTATGTCAATTGCTAGTGACCTCTAGAGAAAAACTTTACTAGAGAAGTTGCTATTTAAAATAACTACACAATGAAGAATTATCTTTATTTTGTTTGTTTTGTAAGTTGCAATAGTAGTGTTTTCAGGGTGAAAGCATGCGCATTAGTTAGGTGAAGACTAGGTGCAATAGTGATACATGCCAAACATGAGTCATGCAGGTTGATAAGGCACTCGGCTCCACATGGGCATTCAGGGCTGGGTGGATGGAGGCTCTGCTCTTGCAGCTGCTCCATCTGGAACATGTGGTCTTTTTGGTTTTTAATTGCCTCAGTTAGAAGTGGTACATGTCACTTCCTCTCACCATCCACTAACCAAAATTAGTCCTATGGCCTCAACCTAATGGCAAGAAAGGCTAAGAAACGTAGAAAGTAAGTTCTTACTTATCAATGGGAGCTAAACACTGGGTATGCATGGACATAAAGATGGCAACAAAAGGAATTGGGGACTATCAGATGGGGAAGACGGGGGAAGAAGGGAAGGAAGTTATGGAATGGAAGTTAGCTGATGCGAAGTGCTAAAGAGGGCAGTAATGCAGTGGAGGGAGACGAGGGTAGAGAAATGGACTTGGGGTTTGAGACAGGTGGCTGGGGAGGCTTCACTGAGAAGGGGGCATTTCAATATGGCCTGAGGAAATGTGACAAGGCACCTGACAGAGATCTGAGAGAGGGGTTTTCCAGAAAGAGGGGACAGCAAAAGCAAAGGCCCTGAGATGGGTGCATGCCTCACATTTGGGAACAGCAAGGAGACAGAGGGTCTAGGGCAGAGTGGACAATGGGATAACTGATGATGTTATGGTCAGAGACACGAGGGACCCAAGATTTTGTAGGCCATTGTGAGGACTTTGGCACTTAACCTAAGTGATATGGGGAACTCCATTAGAATTTGATCTTTGGGAATTAAAGATGTAGAAATTGGGAGAAAAAAGGATTCAAAAACATAAGGATCAGTGGCAGCCTAAGGTTCTAGGACAGCTAAGGGAGCATTTGGGACTTTGTTTCTAAGACAGTTTTGTGATATTTCAGCATTTTTCCTTTCAGGAGATCATGTGGTGACCAGAACAATCACTGCATGTCAGTACTTGCACAAACCAAAACAGCCCCCTGCTGGCTTTCGGCAGTGCGGCAGGCCAGGCATTTTCCTTAGATCCAATTGCAGCCTTGTGGAGTACCTCACTCACAGCAGGGTGGGACGTAGAGGGGTGTATCAGTCAGTGTTCTCCAGAGAAAGAGAACTTGACATGGTTTGGGTATCTGTCCCCTTCAAATCTCATGTTGAAACGTGATCCCCATTGTTGGAAGTGGGGCCAGGTAGGAGGTGTTAGGGTCATGGGAGTGGATCCCTCATGAATGGCTAGATGCCATCTCCATGGTAATGAGTGAGTTCTCTCTCTGTGAGTTCACATGAGAGCTGTTTGTTTAAAGGACGCTGGCACCTCCTCCCCTTTCTCTTGTTCCCTCTCTCACCATGTGATATGGTTTGGGTTTGGGTCCCCACCCAAATCTCATGTTGAATTGTAATCCCCAGTGTTGTGGGAGGTACCTGGTGGGAGGTGATTGGATCATGCCACAGATTTCCCTCTTCCTGTTCTTGTGATAGCGAGAGAGTTCTCTCAAGATCTGATTGTTTAAAAGTGTGTAGCATCTTGTTTAAAAGTGTGTAGCACTTCCCCCTTCACTCTCTTCCTCCTGCTTCTGCCATGTAAGACATGCCTACTTCCCCTTTGCCTTCCACCATGATTGTAAGTTTCCGGAGGCCTCCCCAGCATCATGCTTCCTGTACATCCTGCACAACCATGAGACAATTAAACCTACTTTCTTTAGAAATGACTCAGTCTCAGACATTTCTTTACAGCACTGTAAGAACGAACTAACACACCATGTCACACACCTGCTCCCCTCTGCCTTCCGCCATGAGTAAGAGCTCCCTGAGGGCTCATCAGAAGCCAAGCCGATGCTGGTGCCAGGCTCATACAGCCTGCAGAACTATGAGCCAAATAAGCCTCTTTATAAACTACCCAGTCTCAGGTATTCCTTTATAACAACACAAAACCAATAAGAGAAATATAGTTCCTTTTCCTGGTCCCCCGCTTGTAGACAGCAGTCATGTGGCTTCTCAGCCTGTATAATCATGTGAGCCAGTACCTTATAACTAGCTTCTGTCTAGAGATTTGGACTCTGCAGGTTGGGAAGTCCCATGATCTGCCTTCTGCAAGCTGGAGACCCAGGAGAGCCAGTGATATAGTTGGGAGGCCTGAGAGCTAGAGAGCCAATGGCGTGACTTCCCCAAATCTGAAGATGTGAGCACCAGGAGCACCAAAGGCTGGAGAATCCATGTTCCAGACCAAGCAGCCAGACAGAGAGCAAATTCACCCTTCCTCTCCCTTTATGCTCCATTCAGACCCTCAGCAGATGGGGTGATGCCCACCCACCCTGGGGAGGGCTATCTGCTTTGTTCAGCTTACCAATTCAAATGCTAAGCCCTTCTGGAAACACCCACACAGATACATCCGGGAACAAATTTAACCAGCTACTCATGGCCCAGTCAGGCTAATACACAATATTAACCATCATAGCAGGGTTCTGTTTCTTTCAGTTTTATTTCTTCCCCAAGGGTGGTAACCCTGCAGAGTGAGTCCAGGTGAATGTCTTTGACAACCACTGGGAAGCCCCTCACAGTGCCGCTCACTGGCTTCTGCCTCGATTTCCCATGAGTGGCCCTGATATCCAGTCACCGCTACTGTACTGAGGGGATGAGGAAAAGCCCAGTGCCCGCCACTCCTTAAGAGTCTTCCCAGGTAGGAGTAGGGGTGCCCACATTGACATGAGGCTGGTTAGGATATGTTTTCTCCCTCAAATAGGAGAGGTCAAAGGGTTGGAATAGCCTGGCTCTGCTCCTTCTTTTTCTTTTCCTTCCTTCCTTCCTTCCTTCCTTCCTTCCTTCCTTCTTTCTTCTTTCTTCTTTCTTTCTTTCTCTTCTTTCTTTCTTTCTTTCTTCTTTTTTGTTTTCTTTCTTTTTTTTTTTTTTTTTT
>NW_026652278.1:95789855-95939353 GCF_009828535.3 Hylobates moloch
GCTTCCTTCCTTCCCTCCTTTCTTCCTTCCTTCCTTCCCTCCTTCCTTCTTTCCCTCCTTCCTTCCTCCCTTCCCTCCTTCCTTCTTTCCCTCCTTCCTTTCTTTCTTTTCTTTTCTTTCTTTTTTTTTTTTGAGACAGTCTCACTCTGTTGCTCAGGCTAGAGTGCAGTGGCACGATCTCGATTTCAGCTCACTGCAATCTCCGCCTCCCAGGTTCAAGCAATTCTCACACCTCAGCCTCCCAAGTAGCTGGGATTACAGCCGCACACCACCACACCTGAATAATTTTTGTATTTTTAGTAGAGACGGGGTTTCACGCTATTGGCCAGGCTGGTCTGAAACTTCTGACCTCAAGCGATCTGCCCGCCTCAGACTCCCAAATTGCTGTGATTACAGGCAGGAGCCACCGTGCCCAGCTTATTGTGCACTTTTTTTCTATTACTATTACATTGTAATATATGATGAAATAATTATATAACACACCATAATGTAGAATCAGCGGGAGTGTGAGCTTGTTTTCCTGCAACTAGAGGTCCCATCTGGGGACAGTTGATCGACATTAGGTTCTCATAAGGAACGTGCAACTAGATTCCTCGCATATGCAGTTCACAATAGAGTTCGCACTCCTGTGAGAATCGGATGCTGTGGCTGACCTGACAGGAGCCAGAGCTCCATGGGAACGTGAGAGATGAGGAACGGTGTGGATTCAGGTGAAGCTTCCCTCGCTGGCCCACCACTCACCTGCCATGCAGCCCAGTTCCTAACAGATCACAGACTGGTACCAGTCCATGGCCTGGGGCTTGGGGACCCCTGCTCTAACTGTATACTAGGTCCTGGTTAGGAATTGTACAGACTTTCTCTCATTCCATCCTCACAATTACCCTGTGAAGGAGACAGTATTAACCTTAATTTGCAGAGAAATAAATGTGAGCACAGAGAGGTTGCTGCCTTGACTGAGGCTGCACAGATTTGAGTGTTGAGTCGGGACTGGAGCCTGTGCTATCTGGCCTCACAGGCCCATGCTTGTCGAAGCTTATGCTGACACCCACGGCCTCCCCAGGCTGCCCCTGGCATCAGGGACCATGCGGATGGCTTTGGCAGAGTGTTCCGTCGTGGCCTTGGATGAGTCCCAGGCAAACCTCTGCTAGCCGACTTGAAACCCTCCTTGTGTGGATTTCTAAGCCAGCTGCTGCTGCCCCTCCAGGATTTTGGGGATCCCACTATAGGCCCAGGGCCCTGCTGTCCAGGGGACTTCACAGCCAAGACCTCCACAAACTGCATGATTTGGGCAAAATGAAAAGTAACTCTTCTTACATAAAGGTTAGAAATCCATACTCAGTTACAAAAGTGAAAGTGGCCCGAGGAAAAAGGGAATGGCAACTTCTAGCAAGATCAGACAGAAAGCTGACTATCTAAGTACATCTAAAACCATCTCAGCAGAAACTGCCAGCTTCCATGTGGGAGGAAAAGCACAAGGAACTCGCCCAAGGACAGGACACTCTCCTCATATCTGCACTGAACCCTTTCATCAACACCCCAGTCCCTTCCACCCTGGAGGGTCCCAGTCTTCTGGACACAGTAGGGCAGCGCTGGCTGTGACCCGTGAGAAGTTCTCTCCAGGAACCCTCAGCCAGGGCTATGCTCCAATGAATGATGGTGTGGAGCTAGAACTCAAATATGGCTCTGGGTCAATGATGGGCCCTGAACAGAGGTGATGTATTAACCTTTGTACTACCAGCTCTCAAATGCAGCCACACTCTTTAATATTTAGCTCTCCAAAGGCACAGTGTCTTCCAGAAACTAATGTCCATTTGCACATATCCTTTACCCCCAGGTCATTCCCAATCTCACCCACCATCTTCTCAAAACAGGTGAAAAGTAATTTCGGTAACTTCCCTAAGTAGATAGAAGAGGAATTAAGCCCAGGGAGGCAAGTCCAATTAAAGATCTGATTCATGTTACAATTCTGTCCTGTGGGTAAGAAATCGATTCTCTGCTCTCTGGTTGCCTCTCAGTTGCACATCAGTGAGGTTAGTGCTTTGCACAGCCATGGGCTCTGGGCGTTAAGGGTTGAGACCAAAAGAAATGCACAGATCAGAAAAGGCGACTCAGCTCCTAGGGGGTGAAGAATGAAGGAGATAAAACATCTTAAAGACCTGGAGTGGCACCCTCCATCTGGAGAAGAAGACAAAAAGGAGAGGAGGTGTGTGGAGTGAGAGGCAGAGAGAGAAAGAGGAGAGGTGCTGGGAAAATGAAGGGGGCAGGAGAGGCAGGGAGGAGGGAGAGGAGGAGGATGAGGAGGAGGAGAAAGAGAAGAGGAGGAGAGAGAAAGGGGAGGAGGAGAAAGAGAAGAGGAGAGAGAAAGAGGTGGAGAAAGAGAAGAGGAAAGAGAAGGGGAGGAAAAGAAAGAGGAAGAGGCCGGGCGCGGTGGCTCATGCCTGTAATCCTAGCACTTTGGAAGGCTGAGGTGAGTGGATCACCAGAGGTCAGGAGTTCGAGACCAGTCTGGCCAACATGGTGAAACCCTGTCTCTACTAAAAATACAAAAATTAGCCAGGAGTGGCGGTAGGCGCCTGTAATCCCAGCTACTCGGGAGGCTGAGGCAGGAGAATCACTTGAACTTGGGAGGCAGAGGTTGCAGTGAGCCGAGATCACGCCACTGCACTCCAGCCTGGGCAGCAGAGTGAGATTCCATCTCAAAAAATAAGAAGGAGGAAGAGAGAATAGGAAGAGAGAGGAGGTGAAGTGGAGGAGAAAAGGGAAGAAGGAGGAGAAAAGAAAGAAGGTAAACAGGAGGAGGGAGAAGGGGAGAAAAAAGAGGAGGAAGAGAAAAAAGAGGAGGGAAGGGGGAAGAAGAGGTAAAGAGGAGGAGGAGAGTGTAAGGAAGCAGGGGAGAGAGGAGGTAAGAAGGAGGAAGAGGAGGAGAGAGAAGAGAAGGAGGAAGAGGAGGAGGAGAAGAAAGCAGGAGTAGAGAGAAGGTGAAGGTGAGAGGAGAGAGAAGGGGAGGGAGAAAGAGGAGCAGGCTGGGGGAAAGAGGAGGAAGAAGAGGAGGAGAGAGGAGGGAGGAGGAAAAGAAGAAAGGAGTGGGAGAGAGCAGGTGAAGAGGTGGAGGAGAGGGGAGGAAGAGGAAGAGAGGATAAGAAGAGGATGAAGCAGAAGAGAGGGGAAGAGGGAGGAGGTGGGGAGGAGGAGGAGGAATAGGAGGCGGGAGGAGATGAGGAAGAAAAGGACGAGGAGAAGTGAAAGGAGGGGAGGGAAGGGAAGGAGAGATTGATCTGTGCTCCAGAAACCACTTGTTCTCAGCATTCCAAGAAGAGAGCCTTTCCCAGCCAGCAGGAGCAGTTCAACTTTTACAAGGCGGGAGGAGAATGTGGGCAGCACCAGCACCTGGAGGCTGTTTGTTCAGGTGGCTGCTGCCTCTCCGCAGCCAATGCCCGGGTCACACATGATTATCAGCTGGCTGAGGGATTTGCTTTGTGAAAGGTGGCAGCTGGTCCTGATTGGGCTTTGCTTGAGTCTTAGAGGGCAAGAAAGCTAGATGTTAACTTGAATGAAAGTCTTTCTGGCTCACCAGTTAAGACAGAAAATGTTGTGCTCTTTTTCTGAGGAACTGCCAATATGCTTGTGGGGGGGCGGAGGAAACTGATCAAAGCAAATCACCCTCTGATTTCCTGAGTTGTTTCTGAGACGGAGTCCCACTCTGTTACCCAGGCTGGAGTGAAGTGGCATGATCTCAGCTCACTGCAACCTCTGCCTCCTGGGTTCAAGCAATTCAGCCTCCCAAGTAGCTGGGACTACAGGCACGTGCCACCACACCCAGCTAATTTTTGTATTTTGGGTAGAGACGGGGTTTCACCATGTTGGCCAGGATGGTCTTGATCTCATGACCTCATGATCTGCCCGCCTCGACCTCCCAAAGTGCTGGGATTATAGGCATGAGCTACAGTGCCCGGACACCTCATTTCTTTAGGGAAGGCATCAGCTGAAGGGATGGCCCTGCTGTCTGGGTGAAAAGCAAACCTGCTTACTCCAATCTGGGCACTAAGCTTTGACCCCCTTGGGGTGTGACAAGGTCAGATATTTAGCCATGACACAGTCCACCTGATTTGCTGAAATGTGGTGATGTGCATCAAAAAGCACTAAGACTGGCCAGGTGCAGTGGCTCACATGTGTAATCCCAGCACTTTGGAAGGCCGAGGTAGGTGGATCACCTGAGGTAGGAGTTCGAGACCAGCCTGGCCAACATGGCAAAACCCTGTCTCTACTAAAAATACAAAAATTAGCTGGGGGTGGTGGTGTGTGCCTATAATCCCAGCTACTCAGGAGGCTGAGGTGTGAGAATTGCTTGAGTCCAGGAGGCGGAGCTTGCAGTGAGCTGAGATCGCGCCACTGCACTCCAGCCTGGGCTACAGAGTGAGACTCTGTCTCAGAAAAATAAAGCACTAAGACCCGTTTCTCTGGGGTCTTCAACAGTGATTCTGACACGACGGTGTCTTGTGATATATTCTTAGAAGTTTAAAATTTTCTGGGCAATGAAAGAAAGGCCCTGCTTAAAACATATTCCAAATATGGCTGTAAATCTGTGATATGAAGACTGATATCACAAAAGTATGAAGAAAATAAGATTGCCTTATCTAAAGCTTCGCTGCTTCCTTTCCAAGCCATTGTACTAAGACCACAAATGAAACCAACTCCCAGTTACTTTAGCTGTCACGTGCAAACTTGGCCAATCTGTCAAGTAAATAACACGTAGTTACTGTGTGCCTTTGGCTGAGTGTTACTGGGCAAAATACCACAGAAATATGATATTTGCTCCTGTGACAAAGGACTTTCCTTGCTAAAATCAAGATAGTCCTGGGCAAAGAGATGGTCGGTCACCCTAAGTATGACATGCAAATGGCCCAGCACAGGCATCCCTCTTCTGTCCACCTGATTAACTATGAAGACTTGAGTTTAAGTTTTTCTATCCTCAACACCTGGATCTCAGGGATATTTGTTTTTTCTCTGAGAATCTCCATGGAACTTGATCTAGCTGGATGCCAGGCACACAAGGACAGTACCATGGTGTTTGGTTAAGGGATATGTGGATATTTGCCATTTTTCCTGGCAACTTTGTATCTGAGCCCCTTCCTGTGGGAAGCAAATCCCTCATCTTGAGTCTTGGTGGGAGGCAGATGATTCTATATTTCTATTTTCATTCATGCACCATACTTTGGGCAGTAACAACCTAGAAAAGAGCATGTCCCCAGGGGCTAATGAAGAGAGTAGGCATGCGCCCTTGGCTTCACCCTTGAGAGGATCTCCACGACCCTTGAAGATAGAGCTGGCTGTGCAGAGAAACAGGGGCCCAGGAAACCAGTCTTGTTGGCAGTAGGGGTGGGTGAGCAAGAGTCCAGGGGCAGAGGAGGAATGAAGCCAGCCAACCGGGTTGGCAGAGCAACATGTAGGCTCCAGACCACAGCAAGAGAGATGGTGGCCTCCTCCCTGGGCTCGTCCATGATGAGGTGCTTTTTGCGTGTGTGGTAATGAAGTCTCTGAACTTGGTTCTCTGGTTCCCAATTCTGTGAGCTACTCAACATACTTTCAGCAAATTCCATTTCTGCTTATGAGCTTTTTTTTTTTTTTTTTGAGACGGAGTCTCGCTTTGTCGCCCAGGCTGGAGCGCAGTGGCGCCATCTCGGCTCACTGCAAGCTCCGCCTCCTAGGTTCACGCCATTCTCCTGCCTCAGCCTCCGAAGTAGCTGGGACTACAGGCGCCCGCCACCAAGCCCGGCTAATTTTTTGTATTTTTTAGTAGAGACGTGGTTTCACCGTGTGACCTGACCTTGTGATCCGCCCACCTCGGCCTTCCAAAGTGCTGGGATTACAGGTGTGAGCCACCGTGCCCAGCCGCTTATGAGCTTATTTTAAGACCATTGATGTGGCCGGGGGTAGTGGCTCATGCCTGTAATCCCAGCACTTTGGGAGGGGTGGTGGAAGGATCACTTGAGGCCAGGAGTTCAAGACCAGCCTGGGCAACACAATGAAACCTCGTCTCTACAAAAAATTTAAAAATAGCCAGGCATGGTGGCATGTGCCTGTAGTCCCAGCTACTCGGGAGGCTGAGGTGGAAGGATCCGTTGAGCCCAGCAGTTCAAAGCTGCAGTGAGCTATGATCTTGCCACTGCACTCCAACCTGGGGAACAGACGGAGACCCTGTCTCAAAAAATTTTTAAAACCTACTTACAAGGGGAGATAGGTGTCTATTTGTGAAGATAAGGACCTTCCCTTCTAGACGAAGCGGGCTACAGGTACCCAAAAGGCAGGAGAACCCATGGGATTTAGGGATACTAAATAGGGCCTGAGAGTCTAATGGAAAAGGTGATATATTCTGATTTCCCACTACATTTTCGAAGTGTGGACCAATCAAACATTCCACTGCACTGGAAGATATTCAGGCAAGTCCCAGGGACCTGTGGAGCAACGTACACACTGTACATTTTAGCACAGGAAAAGAAAAAGTCATAATTTTTTTTTGCTTTGGAAATTGCTTGATCTGGCACAACGAAACTCAGCCAATCCATCAAAAAGCTATTTATTGAATACCTACCATATGTAGACTTGGCTAAAACTTTGCCCAGTCTGCTTGGCAGAGAATATCCAAGCCTAGACTCACATCGTCCTACAACTGGAATCAGTTAGAGTGATTTGTAGTCTGCTTTAGAAAATTTTGAAAAACTAAATGTCTTGGAAAACCTTCCATTCACCCTGTAGTTCTTTTTCCTTCTTGTTGGGTGATGTGAGAAAGAGAAGGAAGAAAATAGTGTCCTCCAATGGGTTTATTGGTGGGTGACCAGAGCTTCATTGTTAGAAACAAAACCAAAACCACAGAAAGAGGAAGACAAAATGATTCTCTCTTGTCCAGGAATCTGCTACCATCAGCTTTTCCAGTGGGAACCTGATCCTCATTTCTTAGAAGTATCTCACTTGTAAAGCCCACAATAGGAGAAATTCCCTCAGGGGAGCAGTGAATAAAGTGGTTCTCAAGCTTCTCTTGTTCAGGCCTGGAGCACACTTGGAAAAGCTCATGGGAACAAAATCAGCTAGTGCATGGAACAGATACCACGGCGGAAACTTAAAGGAGGTCAGTAGGACAACATCTGTTCCACAGTGGAATCAAAGGACAGCTGGAGATCTGACAACAAAATGGGACTGCTTCACTCCTTCCTGGATATAAATATGTCAGCTCAACTCCACAGACACATTCTGAGTACATTCTTTATACCCAGTTGAATGCTTCCATAAGCAGTGCAAGAGGTACGTTCTTGTGTCTTTTTTACAATGGGGATTGGCTGTTCACAGAGTTCACATCTCAGTGCTACTGAGATACTAGTTACTCATGGAGTGGTAAAATTTGATCTATCAGAATGATTCTTTCTTGGGCGAACCCATGGGTAAGACAGAACTCATACATAATTTGAAAAGTTTTGCCAACCCTTGTGTTTGCCGATAGTTGAAAAGCACCCCATGCTTTTTAGTCATCTTTGGAACATATTCAATTTGGGGCTGCTTCGGTTTCCTGCATAGAAATTCTACTGTCATGTTTGAAGAACTAGCAGCCATGTCATAGCCTTGAGGATGGAAGCCACACGCTCAGGATGGTGGAGGAGGAAGGTAGAAGGGGATGGTGTTTCCAGTGACTTCATAGTGCTGTCCCCATCTAGAGTTGCTTTACAGAAGAGAATAAACCCTGTATGTTTAAGCCTCTGTAACCAGGTGATATGGTTTGGCTGTGTCCCCACCCAAATCTCATCTTGAATTGTAGCTCCCATAATTCCTATGTGTTGCGGGAGGGACCCGGTGGGATATAATTGAATCATGGGGTCACTTTCCCCCATACTGTTCTCGTGGTAGTGAATAAGTCTCACAAGATCTGATGGTTTTATAACGAGAAACCCCTTTTGCTTGGTTCTCATTCTCTCTTGCCTGTTGCCATGTAAGCCATGCCTTTTGCCTTCCACCACGATTGTGAGGCCTCCCCAGCCACGTGGAACTGAGAGTCCATTAAACCCCTTTTTCTTTATAAATTACCCAGTCTCAGCTATGTCTTTATAGGCAGCATAAAAACAGACTAATACACCAGGTTTTTAGCTAAGTGTAATTCCTGATAAAGGTGGTTCCTGACAGTGTCATTCAAAGGAGATAAAAGAAAGATACTTAAATATCTAACAATAAAAGATGGACCAAATAAATTATTGTACCATATTGTTGGCTACCAGTTGGTTCTTTACTCCACACTCATTCATTCATTTATATGTTACTTATTAAGTTCTTACTATATACCAGGCACAGTGTCAGACTTTGGGGATATAGCAACAAACAAGCAGATATGGTTCGTACCCTCAAGGAATTGTACAAGAAAGTGCACGGCACCGAAATCTATTCCACTGTAGGCTGTGATCATGTTAGATCGTGCTTCCAAGGCCAGTCCTTTGGGTAGGCAATGTTGAGTGGCTATCCTGGAGCCTCAAGTGTGTGCATGTTTCATACCATTCATTTTTTTCAAACCTCATTAAAATTCAGTTTTGGGCCTGGATGCGTGGCTCATGCCCATAATCCCAGCACTTTGGGAGGCCGAGGTGGGCAGATCACCTGAGGTTGGGAGTTCAAGACCAGCCTGACCAACGTGGTGAAACCCGGTCTCTACTAAAAGTAACAAAAATTAGCCAGGCATGGTGGAGCATGCCTGTAATCCCAGCTATTCAGGAGGCCGAGGCAGGAGAATCACTTGAACCCGGGAGGCAGATGTTGCAGTGAGCCAAGATTGTGCCACTGCACTCCAGCCTGGGCATCAGAGCGAGACCCTGTCTCAAAAAAAAAACCAAAAAAATTAGTTTTGGAATTTGTCTCTGAGTCTATCCCAGGGCATCTGTGAAAAAGGCTGTCTATTCAGTGTCATCTTTCAGCTATGATCATCTGGGGTACGTCCCACACTGGCTGAGCTGCACAGAGACCAGATCCTTCTAGAAACAGTGCCTCTGTTGTTGTTTAAAAACATAGAAAAGAGGCTAAAAGGAAATAGGTGAACAATGTTAATAATGAGTATGGACTGCAGAGTTCAGATGATCTTTTTTTTCCATTTATGTATATTTTGTAAAATTTTATAAACATGCATTTCTTTGAAAAAAAACTTTTCACTGTGGTATGATATATTAGGCTGTTCTCACATTGCTGTAAAGGAATACCTGAGACTGGGTAATTTATACAGAAAAGAGGTTTAATTGGCTCACAGTTCCACAGGCTGTACAAGAAGCATGATAGCTTCTGGGGAGTCCTCAGGAAACTTTCGAGCATGGTGGGAGATGAAGGAAAGCAGGCATGTCTTAAGTGGCTGGAGCAGGAGGAAGGGGCTGGGGGGAGGTGTCACACACGTTTAAACAACCAAATCCCATGAGAACTCTCTCAGTTCTCATGAAGAGCACCAAGGGGGGAACTCTGCCCCCATGACCCAATCACCTCCCACCAGGCCCCTCCTCCAACACTGGGGATTACAATTCCACATGAGATTTGGGTGGGGTGCAAATCCAAACCATATTTGTATGATATACACATCTGTATAATATAAGATGTGTATCACAAGCACATACAGACATGTATCATAAGCATATAGAACAATGAATTTTCACAAATTATGCACTTATGTAGCCAGCATCTAGATCAAGAGGGAGAACGTTAACAGCTCCCAGAGACCTTGTACCTCCTTCACTATTCACACCGAGAGTAATTACTCTCCTGACTTCTAACAAGCGTGTATTAATTGTACTAATTTTTGTAGTGCCATGGATAGAATCTTACTATTTTGTGTCTAGTCTTTTTTGTTCAACATTTGCTTGTGAGATTCATCCATGCTGTTGAACATAGTTCCATGTCATTCATTTCCATCATTGCATAGTACATTGGGTGATTAAACCACAACTAATTTATCCATTCTACTCTTTGTGGACTTTTAAAAAGATTCCCCCTTTAAGATATTACAAATAGAGTTTCTATGAACATTCTTGTGCATGTCTTTTAGTGAACATTCTTATGCGTTCCTGTTGGGTGTATGCCTAGGAATGGAATAGCCAAGCCATAGGACAAACATGTTTAGTTTTAGTAGGACTGCGAGTTTTCCAAAGTAGTTATGAGATGTATTATTGTTAAAATTTAAAAAAAGTGTTTACAAAGCATCCTGGCACAATGCTGTATTACCAGAACATTTTCCACATATATTTGAATCCTTTCATGATAGAATTCTTTGAGGTCTTTTTTCTTGATAGAAGTCTTTCAAGTCTCTTTCTTTTTTCTCAACCAATCATTACATGCAGCTCACTTTCCTGGACACTATAGAGGGTAAAAAGATGCTCCAAATAGAGCCCCAGACTTCAAGGAGCTAAGAATCTAGTGAGGGACGGTGAAACTATGGGAAATGCTAATGCATGCCCAGCATGACAGGTGACCTCACCACCCTACCCTGAGGAGCACAGAAAATGATACAGAGGACAGAAGCTGGAGAAATTACTAGCACACGGCAGGAAAAGTCAAGAAAAGCTTCTTCTAGATGATGATGTTTGGGGTAGGTATAGAGAGATGGGCAGATTTTAACTAGAAATGTAGAGGCTTCAGAAAAACTTTTTTTTTTTTTTTTTTTTTGAGACAGAGTTTCGCTCTTGTTGCCCAGGCTGGAGTGCAGTGGTGCGATCTCAGCTCACTGCAACCTCTGCCTCTTGAGTTCAAGCGATTCTCCTGCCTCAGCCTCCTGAGTAGCTGGGACTGCGGGTGCCTGCCACCATGCCTGGCTAATTTTTTTTTATTTTTGGTACAGATGGGGTTTCACCACGTCGGCCAGGCTGGTCTTGAACTCCAGACCTCAAGTGATCTGCCCACCTCGGCCTCCCAAAGTGCTGGGATTACAGGTTTGAGCCACCACACCCAGCCAGGAAAAACATTTTAAGAAGAGGGCATCGTGCAAGCAGAGGCATGGAGGTGGAGTCTCAGGGAATGGTGACCAGCCCAAGTGAGGTGAGGTGCAGAGTGTGGAAGGGGACAGCCCAGGACAGCAGGCAGGAAAGGCAGATGGAGATCAAGATCCTTCAGTGCTGGGTTAAAGTGTTTGACCTTGAGCCTCAGGATAACTGGCAGTCTTTGAAGCCTTTGGGTAGGGGTGTTTTGGTCAGGATGAGCCATATTATGCTACAGTAACAAACAATCACAAAATCCCAGTGGATGAGAACCTCAAGATTGACTTGTTGCATCTGTTACATTCACAAGTCAGCTATAAAGGTGATTCACAGTATCCTCACTCCAGAACTCAGGCTGATGGAGTTGACACCATCTGGGGCATACTGGTCACTGTGGAAGAAGGGAAAGAGAGCTCTGAATGGTCTCATCCCAGCTATTCAGTGTGCGGGTCCAGAAGTGACAGACACATGATATTTCCAACAATACGGCAGTCCGAAAGTGCACCCTGACCATGTTCCTGAGAGCTAGGGTGCTGGGTGCTCTTTGTGAACAGTACTAATGCCTTCTGCAGGGTAAGCAACGGCCAGAGCTGAACTCTAGGACAATTATTTTAGCACAGTGCATAGGATGGAATGAATTGGAAGGAAAATGGGGACTCAGCAGCCATCTAGAAGGCAGCTGAAATCATCTGGGTGAAAAATGATTCCCTGATACACTGGCAATGGGAACAAAGAGGAGGGAACAGATGCACAAAATGTTACAGAAAAGGAATTTATAGAATGCATAGACCTCTTGGATGCAGGTGGCAAGATAAAGAGAAGATTCGAAGATGGCTCCAGATCTCCAGCCAGGAAGACGCCGACGACAGCAGTGCCAGGAGTTGGAACAGGAAATGGAAGGTAAAGAATATTTCTATGGGATGAAGATGAATTACCTAGGGAGAAAGAAAGGTAGTTTTCCTTTTTTTGTTGTTGTGCGAATGCAAAACAAAACAAAACCGATTCACTTGGCAAGCACCTGTGAGCATCTGTTCTGAGCTCAGTGTGGCATATTTTATAATCCCACACTGTTGAGAATTCAGCAGTCTACACACAGACACCCCTCTACAAGTGATGGTTTTTATTTTCTTTTCGGGTTATTGAAATTTTGTTCATCTTAACTTCTTTTTTTCTTTTCTTTTCTTTTTTTTTTGAGACAGAGCCTCACTCTGTTGCCCAGGCTGGAGTGCAGTGGCATGATCTTGGCTCACTGCAACCTCCGCCTCCCAGGTTCAAGCTATTCTCCTGCCTCAGCAACCCGAATAGCTGAGATTACAGGTGCATGCCATCACACCCAGCTAATTTTTGTATTTTTAGTAGAGACAGGGTTTCTTCATGTTGGCCAGGCTGTCTCAAACTCCTGACCTCAGGCGATCTGCCCGCTTCAGCCTCCCAAAGTGCTGGGATTACAGGCGTGAGCCACCACACCTGGCCGCATTTTAACTATTTTGGATAGAAAATTTCCAAATTGCCTTATAGACTAACTTGTTGCAACTCTGTTTAAAACGACTGCCTTATTCATCTGTATGATTTCCATATCTGTACAATCCCCATATCTTTCATAAAGCTTTGAATATGGAAGGGGTTCAGATTGAATGAAGGAATTTAGCCTTTTCATACCAACGCAGGGCCACTGTTACGCACAGTGACCGTGACCCTATGCTGTAAGCCATCACCACGCATGCACAGTCTATTCTGTAGATACGTGTCTGCTCTGTTGTCACTTCTTCCTTTTGTTGGTCTTGCGGCAAGCATTTATGACTCCTAGAGACTCTTCCTACGATAATCTTCACATCCTTACCTTAGTAAGCCAAAGGCAAACAAGCAAAGTGATTAAAAATCTCATTCTGATGGCGAGTCAGCAGACTCGGAGTGAGAAAATAAGAACCTGTCTTTTGAGAAAAGCTGAGCTCTAGCACCCGACAAGCAGCACCTGCTCCCACTCGCTTCACCAGCAGGTAACACAGACTGGCCCGCCCACTGCGCCAGGCCGCGTGCCAAGCGCTTCCTGTATGTTTCATCCAGTCCCCTGCTAGAGTGGGCCCTGCCCATTTTGCACAGGAGGAAACAGGGCCTCAGCCAGGTCCCATACTTCACAAGTGCCGGGATCAAGATTCAAACCTCAGTTGTCTCCTAAGCACATACTTTCCAATAGGGTTTCACAGAGGGTTTTTGCTTTGCCTCTGCCTCTTTTCTCTGTCCTTCTCCTCTTCTTCCTCTTCCTCCTCCTCCTTTTTCTTTTTCCCTTCTTTCTCTCTGTCTCTCTCCTCACTTTCAGTTTCATTTATTTTGGCATTTAAAGTTTCATTCCAGAGAGATAATGCTGCCAGGAGTCCAACCTTTCAATAAGGTATTTTATTTATGTATTTATTTTGAGATGGAGTCTCACTGTATTGCCCAGGGCTGGAGTACAGCGGCACAATCTCAGCTCCCTGCAATTCCTGCTTCCCGGGTTCAGGCAATTCTTCTGCCTCAGAGTAGCAGGGATTACAGGTGCATGCCACCACACCCAGCTAATTTTTGTATTTTTAGTAGAGACAGTGTTTCACCATGCTGGCCAGGCTGGTCTCAAACTCCTGACCTCAGGTGATCCACCTGCCTCAGCCTCCCAAAGTGCTGGGATTACAGGTGGAGCCACCACACCCAGCCATTTCTGTATGTTTTTATAGTTGCCCTCAAGGAGTTAAAAAGTTTGCAGAGGACCTGGGGCGTGAGATACAATGTGAGAACTCTAGAAGGTAATTGATAATTCGGCGATCAGTTGGATGTAATAGCATGTTGATAAATCTCTAATTCCCATCACAATCTGATTTCATCCTCATTGCTCATCACTTTATATCCAGTCTCTCTCAGTTTCCAGGCTGGTTCTTTTTCTCCCCTGGAATGCCTTTCCCTTACCTTCTGATCTATCAGAAATTATATTTAGTCTATAAGACACAATTCAAGTGGTACAGCTATTATGAAATACAGTATAGAGGCTTGTCAAAAAATTCACCATAGAACTACCAAGTGATCCAGTAATCCCACTTCTACATGTATCCAAAGGACGTGAAATCACTATCACAAAGCGATGCCTGCACTGCCATGTTCATTGCAGCACAATTCGCAATAGCCAAAATATAGAATCAACCTAAGTGTTCATCAGTGGACCCTTAGTGTAAAGTTTTATACATATATATATCATATATAGCATATGTAACTTATATATGATATATATAAATGTCATATATACACATATATATAATGGAATATTATTCAGCAATAAAAAAGGAGGCTGGGTGCAGTGGCTCACACCTGTAATCCCAGCACTTTGAGAGGCTGAAGCAAGCAGACTGCTTGAGCCCAGGAGTTTGAGACCAGTCTGAGCAACATGGCAAAATCCCATCTTTACAAAAATACAAAAATCAGCCTGGCATGCAGGTATGCCTGTGGTCCCAGCTCCTCTGGAGGCTGAGGCAGGAGGGTCACCTGAGGCCAGGGTGGTTGAGGCTGCAGTGAGCCGTGATCACACCACTGCACTCAGCCTGGGCAACAAAGCCAGACCCTGTCCCCTCCCCACTCCAAAAAAGAAAAGAAAAGAAAAGAAAGGAAAAGAAAGAGGAAGGAAGGAAGGAAGGAAGGAAGGAAGGAAGGAAGGAAGGAAGGAAGGAAGGAAGGGCGGGCCAGGCACGGTGGCTCACGCCTGTAATCCCAGCACTTTGGGAGGCCGAGGAAGGTAGATCACGAGGTCAGGAGATCGAAACCACAGTGAAACCCCGTCTCTACTAAAAATACAAAAAAAATTAGCTGGGCGCGGTGGCGGGCACCTGTAGTCCCAGCTACTCAGGAGGCTGAGGTAGGAGAATGGCGTGAACCCGGGAGGTGGAGCTTGCAGTGAGCCAAGATGGTGCCACTGCACTCTAGCCTGGGTAACAGAGCAAGACTCCGTCTCAAAAAAAAAAAAAAAAAAAAAGAAAGAGAGAAAGAAGGAAATCCTAGGTGAACATGGAAGGCATTATGTCAAGTGAATTAAGAAAGACAATTGCTGCATGGTGTCACTTATGTGTGGAATCTTAAAAAAAGAAAAAGAAAAAAAATTGAAATCATAGGAACAGAGAGTAGAATGGTGGTTTCCAGGAGATGGAGGTTGGGGAATGGAAGATGGTGGAAAAGTGCAAACTTTGAATTATAAGATGACTAAGTTCTCGGGATCCAGTTATGGTGCTGACAGTTAATGATATTGCAGCATATACTTGGAATTTGATATGGGAATAGATCTTAAGTGTTCTCACCAAGAAAGAAAAAAGTTAACCATGTGGGGTGATGGATGTGTCAATTAACTCGATTGTGGTAATCATTTCATAATGCATGCATGTATCATATCATCATGTTGTACGCATTAAATATATACAATTTTATTTGTCAATTATACCTCAATAAATCTAAGGGGGAAAAAACGCAATTCAGGTGACACCTTCTCCGAGGTGGCTTCCTGAGCTCTGGTGACAATCAGCAGCTTCGTCTTCTGTGTTCTGTCTCTACTGGATTGGATCTCTCCACGTGGCTCCCTTCTCTGTTCATCTTCTTTGGAGTTGGTGATGGTAGGTTTCTCTCCTGCTAGACTATGCCTGAGAGGTGAGAGCAATGTCCCCAAACCTTCAGTGAGTCTAGAAGGTGCTCATGCTTCTGTTGTTGTCTGTGAGCTGAAATTTTCATAGAGAAAGAGACTATGTATTTTAGTAGATCATGCATAACATCCAACACACGCAATGCAGCCTTGGCAGGGTGGGGGTTGACTCTTGCTCTCCAATGTCGCTACCAGTGGGAAATGGCTTCTTCCACCATAAGCCCTGAGATGTGCTAAATCACCTAGAATTTCTTTGTCCTGTTTATGCTACCATTGGAACTCAGAAACCAACACTCCAAGATGAAACCCTCAGAAGCAAAATTTGTCTCTGACCTTCTCTTGCCCTCCCATCTGTCAGTCCTATTCTCCTCCCTTGGGAGCCAAAGAAACTAGAATCCCTCTTCCCCAAGGCAAGTCAGAGAAACCAGAGCCCCTTTTCCCCAAAGCCAGCCATAAAACCAAAGACCCTCATTGCAGGCAGCGTCGTTCCCCAGAAGGAAGGGATGCATGCTCAGAGAGGCCAAGAAGAACCTAGACAGATAGGCCTTGCTGGATTTTCCCCGCTCTGTCTACTAGCTTTAGATCTCTGGATCTTCATTCTGAAGGCTCTTGAACACACGTTAATAAATTCGTATGCCTTTTTGCTAATGAGTCCACCTCTTGTGAGTGATTTTCAGTGAACCTTCAGAGGGCAAAGGAGAGGTTGCCCTTGGCTTCTACACTACAACACACACACACACAAAAATGCTGTGACATTTTGATTTTTCTTAATAGGTTCAAGACGTCTTGCCATTTAAATCAATGATCCTTCAAAAATCATTTTATTATGACTTTATGAAGCTTGCTTTAATCTAATACAATAGCCGATGTAAGTGACTTTTTAGCTTATATTCTTAAGAATATGACCCACTTCAACAATTACAAGAAAGGGCCGGTGCGGTGGCTCACACCTGTAATCCCAGCACTTTGGGAGGTCGACGCGGGTAGATTACCTGATGTCAGGAGTTCAAGACCAGCCTGATCAACATGGTGAAATCCCTTCTTTACTAAAATACAAAAATTATCTGGGTGTGGTGGCAGGCACCTGTAGTCCCAATTACTGGGGGAGCTGAGGCAGGAGAATCACTTGAACAAGGGAGGTGAGGTTGCGGTGAACTGAGGTCCACCGCTGCACTCCAGCCTGAGTGACACAGCGAGATTCTGTCTCAAAAAAAAAAGTTACCAGAAAGGTCATCAAAATCAATTGTTGGCTCTACGTAAAGGTCTGTGGGACATTGCCCAAAAAAACCTCCTTAGTAATGGTGTTGATATTTTCATGGCTTCCCAATTCACGTAGAAAAGGTCAACAAGCAGCTCTTTCATAATTTACACCGAACTAATCCTCACTTATTCCCTCTCACAAATGACTATGTCCTATGGACTGAAAATATGCATCAAAGGCTTGGTGTCTGCTATTTACTTAGTTAATTTAACAAATATTTATTAAATACTTACTATATGCAAAAGACAATTCCAGGCATTTGGGATGTAGTAGTATATAAAACAGGCAAAAATCCTGCCCCACGGAGATCTTTGTAATACATTATCTAATCACTGTGCTAGGCATGTTCACAATCCTGTGAGAGGATTTTCTGGTGTTTCTTATCGGTGAGAAACTAAAGCTCAGGCAGAATAGGTGGCTAGATCAAGATAAAATGGCTCACCAACAAACGTGCAAATTCACATCAGTTCTCCCGCTTGCAAGTTTTGTTCTACTGGAGTGCATTTTCAAAACTGGTGTTTTGAAATACTTTTCCAAGAGGCAGATGTTTTCTTAAAATTACATTTCATATTTCAATCTGTTTGGGAAAGACTTTTTGCCACAGGTTGGGTTCTAGAACTAGATGCTAAGATGCATTTTTGCATGAAGAGGTTCTTAGGGCATGCTCTTAAGATCAACACCTGGGGAAGGGAAGGGAAGGGAAGTAAGCAGGATTAGACAGAGGGAAAATTGAGTGGCAATGCAGTCTTAGGGCAAGGCTTAACTGACACTGCAGGGAGTTCTGATGATCAGATGACCCTTCAAGGATGTCCTGAGTTGGGTCAAGATGACCATGCCTTTATGTCTCCAAGCCAATCGGTTACTGGATGTGATCCATCCCAGGAAGTGGGCATGACCTCGGGCAAGGTAGCTCTTTTCAGCTGAGCAAATCCCCAAAGGAGAGGTAAGGAGAGGTTTCCATGGGTACCACCAGCAGCTGGGGCAACAGATCCTTCATTCCTAAAGGGGTGTCTGGGACGTACACCCTAGCATCCACCAGACTGTGGTATTTGTAAGCACTAGATCAAATGAAATGAAACAGTCTTCTTTACTCCTATCCATTTAAAGCTTTTAATGAGCAGGTTTGTACTGTGAAGCTTCAAGAGGAAAATTTGCTTTGCAGAT
The DNA here is from genome assembly GCF_009828535.3 of Hylobates moloch. Classification (NCBI taxonomy): domain Eukaryota; kingdom Metazoa; phylum Chordata; class Mammalia; order Primates; family Hylobatidae; genus Hylobates; species Hylobates moloch. Next base: position 95,807,905 of record NW_026652278.1, read on the forward strand.
TTTTCCCAAATTTATTTAAGCTCAGAATATTTTTGAGGGTCTGTATTTATTAACATTATCTGAAAAAATATACTTAGGATGCATGTGTACCAGAAATTATAGTGCAACTGGACAAGTGCAAAAAGATGGAGATGCAAAATGCAGTCAGATACAAAGATGAATTCAAAATGGTTCATAGACCTAAAACAATACAGCTCTTAGAAGAAAGCATAGGTATAAGTCTTTGTATTGTGGATGAGGCAATGGGTTCTTAGATAAAGCACCAAGAGCATAAGGGACAAAAGAAAAATAGCTAAATTTGTCTTCATCAAAATTAAAGACTTTTGTGCTTCAAGGAACACCGTAAAGTAAAAAAAAAAAAAAAAACCCTACAGAAAAGAAAAAACGTATTTGAAAATCATATATCTGATAAGAGACTTGAATCCAGAATGATATATGAAGAACTCTTACAACCCAACAATAAAAGGAAAAATAACCCAACTTAAAGACAAGCAGAGTTAAAACAGACGTTTTTCAAAAAAGACTTACAAATGGACAATAAGCACATAAAGGGGTGTTTGACATCATTAGCCATCAGGAAAATGCAAATCAAAACCACAGTGAGAGACCACTTTATGCCACTTCAAATGGCATAATCAAAAAGACAGATAATGAGAAGTGATGGTGAGGATGTGAAAAAATGGAAACGTTCATATATTCCTGGTGGAAATGTGAAATGGTGCACCCAACTTTGGAAGAGAGTCTGGCAGTTCCTGAAAAGGTGAAACACAGTTATCACATGATCCAGCAATTCCACTCCCAGGTACGGACCCAGGAGAACTGAAAACATATGCCCACACAAAAACTTGTACACAAATGTTTGTAGCAGCATTACTGAAAATAGTCAAAAAGTGCAAACAATGCTAACGTCCATCAGTTGATGAACAGATAAGCAAAATGAGGAATAAGTGGGCATAAAAAGAAATGATGAAATAATGCACACTTGTTGTGGTTAATATTGTCAACTTGATTGGATTGAGAGATTCATAGACAGCTGGTAAAGTATTGTTTCTGGGTGTTTCTATGAGGGGGTTGCCAGAGGAGATTAACATTTCAGTCAGTGGACTGGGAGAGGAAGACCTACTCTCACCGTGGGTGGGCACCATCCGATCAGCTGCCAGTGCGGCTAGAACAAAGCAGGTGGGAGAAGGTGGGATGAGCTTGCCTGCTGAGTCTTCTCACTTTCATCTTTATCCTTTGCTGGAGTCTTCCTCCTTCCCTTGGACATCAGACTCCAGGTTCTTTGGCCCTTGGACTCTTGGATTTACACCAGTGGTTTGCCAGAGGCTCTCAGGCCTTTGGCCACAGACCGAAGGCTGCACTGTCGGTTTCCCTACTTTGAGGCTTTTGAACTTGGACTGAGCCACTACTGGCTTCCTACCTCCTCAGCTTGCGGATGGCATATTGTGGGACTTTGCCTTGTGATCATGTGAGCCAATTCCCCTTAATAATCTCCCTTTCATATATATATCCTATTGGTTCTTTCCCTCTAGAGAACCCTGACTAACATACAATGCTACATGGATGAGCCTGGAAAGCACTGTGCTAAATGGAAGAAGCCAGACACAAAGGTCACATGTATAATTCCATTTGTACGAAATGTCCAGAATAGGCAAATCCATAGAGAAATGCAGATTGCCAGGGGAGTGAGGACTGACTGCTAACAGGTATGGATATGCTTTGGGGGATAATAAAATTAAAAAAAAATAAATAATGGTAATGGTTGCACAGTTCTGTGAAAGTATTAAAACCACTAAATTGTACTTAAAGGATGAAGCACGCGGTTTGTGAATGACACCTCAATATAGTAGTGGAGGCATCAATGCGAGGACCATTAACTTTGGAATAGGGAAGCTTTTCAGACTTCTTTTGCTCACAAGTAAAAAGAAAAACCTCAAGTTATTTTGAGAAAATGTAAAAAGGAGGGGATGAAGAAATTTATTGGCTAACATAACCAGGAAATCGAGAGATAGCATTGGCTTCAAAGTCTTACCAAGGGGACATAATGGCACCAAGCAACCACAGACTCTTTTCTCTCAATGTATAACAAGTCTAGCAGAAAGACAGCTGATATCCTTCAACCTCCTTAGAGCCATCAAAGGGAAGAATTTGATTGGTGCTGCTTGGAACACAAACTTATTCCTGAACCAATCACTGGGTGGGTACAACAGGGCTGGGGTAGTTTCACTGGCTGTCCAATTAATAATTTGTTAATTGTTCATGTGCCTATCCCTGTGGGATAAGTATTTGGGGGAAGCTTTAGTGATTTATAGTTCCCCAAGGAAGCTAGAATGCAAGCTGAATCTAAAGGGAGGAGTGAGTTTGCAGATGAAAAGAAAATAGAAAAAATGAAAAGGAAGAAGATGCCAGGTAGAAGAATTAGGATGGCACCCTTTCTTTATCTGTCATTTTTAATGTCACTTTCTGCTACCATCAGGACTCCTTCCTAGGGGATTAAGAGCAAAGAACTGACAATGCTTTAACAGTGTCACAGTAATTTTTTTTTTGACAGGATCTCACTCTGTCTCTCAAGCTGGAGTGCAGTGGTGCTATCATGGCTCACTGCAGCCTCAATCTCCCCAGCTCAAGCGATCTCCCCCCACCTCAGCCTTTGGAGTAACTGGGATTAAAGCATGTGCCATCACACCCAGCTAATTTTTATAGAAGTACTTTTATGTTCTATAGTGAAGATTTAGCAACTCTATTTTAATGGGCTGTTGCTATTTGTATGAAAAAACATAATAGACTTCAAAATACAATAGATCACAATAGACTTTTAGGACTTACACCTTACTCAGAATTTCCTCCCTTCTGGATGTTTTGGTTTTGTTAACCTAGTCCAAACCCATCCCACAATCTTTTTTTCTACCTTGATTCTCATAGTCCCACCTTTTGGCCACCAAAGAGATAGACACATTTCCCTACAAATCTGTTCTTTCCCATCTCAGTGCATGGAATTAAAATTCTCCTAGTCACCCAAGCCAGAAGCATGAGAGCACCCGTGATTCCTCCCTCCCTCTCCCATCTCAACAGCCAATCTATCATCAGCTCCTAGAAATGGTGCATTTTAATTGTCTTGAACGCAGCTCTCTCATCTCTGTTCCCCATGCCAATGGAGTAATTTAGCTCTTCATGAATTCTTTCATGCTTGGATTATTGTAATAGCCTCTTCTGGTCTCCAACTGACATCCTCTCAATCCGTCCTTAATCCAGTGACCTCAGTAAACTTTTAAATATGCAAATCTGATTTTGGCTTCACTCAGGCTTAAAATTCTGCCCTCTACATGGAACCCAGTATCAGTCCCCTCGGATGCACATTCCCCAGTTGTCTGGACTAAGGAAGTCACCCTGACCTTTAGTATGCAAATAAAAACGTCTCAAGCTGCCATCTCCCAGTGATGGAAAGCCAGTGTCCATCACCAGCTGACCCCACATTCTTCTCTCCAGAGCTTCCCAGAAGGCTGATATCTCTCCTGGTCCCCAAGTGTTCTGGTTTCCTGCTTCAACTGAGTCTCTATCTCATTTGTGTCTCTGTAGATATCTCTCTTATTCCCTCTGTAGCTATCTCTCTTATCCCCATGGCCCTAGAGATTGCTGGGGAGATTGGTGGGGAGAGAACAGTGCCTAAGAATTTGACCCAGATACAGAAAAGATAATTAATTTCAAGGTTTATATCCGTGCTGTTACTAAAAGTTAGAGTCTCAAGTCGGAGACTGTTTACATAGAGAGCCTCTTCTTGCATTTTGGGGCACCCAAAGTCAGACCTAAAGTAGTTTGGGGAAGGGGTAGAGAGAAAAACCTCTATGTATCTATAAAAGATACACAAAATGTTATTATTGGAAGCCCTCTTCTAGTAAAAAGAACAAGAGTTCCAATAAAATCATGGGAAAATGGAGACCAGGGATAAACACAACTCAGGAACAATTCCCTTGGTGAGAATGGTGGGAACTTTCAAGTGCAGACACGTTCCAAGTACAGCCTGAAGTCATTGCTGAGTATAAAACACACCCCCACTCTTTGACTACTAGGTATCTCCGGCACAAGGCATTAGTGTGTAGTAGAATTTTCCTGAAGGTCTGGGACAATGGAGGAAGATCGCATTACTCTTAAAGCAATGACTTCAGTGATTCTTGTTCCTTCCCACAGTGTGGTGAATAACTCCTAATGCACCATTTCAGTCTTACTTCTCCACAGTGTTTTAAGGTCAGTTCAAATCCTCAAAGGGTGAAGTGCGGAAGTTAACGTTTTAACAGCTTTGAGTTTTCAAGTTCCTGTTACTGAAGTTGGCAGTGTGTGTTGATGTCCAAATTGCTGTGATAGACATACAAACACAGAATGATTTTTTGGATTTTATTTATTTTTTTTTTTAGACAAAGTTTGCTCTGCTAGAGTGCAGTGGTGCTATCTCACTGCAACCTCTGCCTCCTTGGCTCATGTGATCCTTCCACCTCAGCTTCTCCAGGAGCTGGGACAACAGGCACATACAGCTACGCTCAGCTAATTGTTTTTGTATTTTTTGTAGAGATGGGGTTTCACTATGTTGCCTAGACCAGTCTCAAACTCCTGGGCTCAAGAGATCCACCCACCTTGGCCTTCCAAGTGCTGAGATTACAGGCATGAGCTGTTAAAGTGCTGGGATTACAGGCATGAGCCACTATGCCCAACCTAGGATGATTTATATCATTCACTTTTATTTAAAAAACTAGGCATTTGAGCTGACAACATTTCACACAACATGGAAATTTTCCTATTATATGTGTTTGAAAATGAAAAGTGAGAGCACTTTATACAATGTGGTTTCGACATACTTCAGTGGAAGGCTCCATGTCCATTCTAAAAGCCTGGAAACATTTCTATTTTCCAGGCTTTTGTCATCCATGATCCTCCTGGATGGTTCCTTCGCTATTCCGGGAGCAGCTTGAGGACAAGTAGAACTTCCTGGTCAGCTCTGGACTGCGTAGATAGTAAATTCCCTTCCCTGTCAGTGCCTCTCAACCTACGCATCTAGATTTTCCAGAAATCTCCACCAACTTCTGAGCTTCAAACTCCAAATATCTTGTTCTTTATTTCCCTTATATACCTCCTCTTCTTTCTTTGGTTCATCTTCTTCATCCTAGAAACATAACTCAGACCTGTATTCAACCTCACCTTACATAACCTATTTTTTCTTTGGTCCAGATGCCTTTGGTCTAATTGTATATTATGTTAAATTGGAAGTTTTGACTGAGGCGCCCAGTTACAATCAAGATTAAGTTCTGAGTGAAATAGACAACGTGGAAAGACTTGCAAAAATCATGAACCAAACTGACTGCAGGACTCTCAAGTCCCTTCCTCACACCGAAGCCATAAAATAAGTCAGAAGTGGATTTGGTGAGGAAGGATTTGTGAGACCAGTTTCTCTGGAGAGAGCTGTTTTAGGAGGACCTCCCCACCAAGCAGGAAAATGGGAGATATACTTGCATCAGCTTGAGTCAAGAGAAGGTGGCCTCAGGTGACCCCTTGGAGGCTTTAAAAGGTGTCCCTGGATGTAGGAGGGTGGCAGACATAGCCGATTAAACTAGTGTTTGACTCTCTATTGAGAAATCTAAATGGGAGCGACAGTCTGGCCAGCTACAGTTGGACAGATCGAAACAGAGGAAGAGGCCCTGGGACCTGCCTGCTTGTCTAGAGTTTGTTGGGGCAGATGAAACGACACACTTGCCAGGGCTCTGAGCCAGTGAAGTCACCTTAGAACATGTGAATCAAGCTGCCAGAGGGGTGCGCTGGCCTCGCTTTAGAGGCTATGGAAGGAGTAAATGACAAGTTAAGCCAGAGGACAACCCACCCCCAGGTGAGAGATCTCTGGAACTTGGGGAGGTGGGGAAACAGGGCCTCCAAATAACTCACAAAAGTGTGCCACAAGATAAAGAGCTTTGAACAACTGCCCAAATTCAGAAATCCCAAAGCTGTATGATGAGCGTGTCGGTAAAGTAATAACTTTCTTGCTTCTCTGACCTGTCCTCCACACTCCCACCCCTGACCCCACACCAACCCCAGAATGACAAAAACCAGAGTCAGCAAGCTGGGGAAGAAAGACAGAAGAAACCGTTTCCCAAGAGGCAGGAAACAAGCAGGCCCTAGTTTTCAGGGGAGAAAGGAATTACGACTTGGAATGAAGTTGAAATTTTTTGCTATTACATGAGTTTGGACTTCTAGAATGGAGACCATATTTTGTAACTTATAGTGAATATAGGAATTTTATTATTTAAGGATAATCTTTAAAAAGTCATGAGATAGCTCAAGTTTTAATCCAGCAATTGAACATATTTTAAAATTCTATGGTGGTTATATGCCATAATCCTATTTGTTTTATATCTAGTTACATAATATGCCCAGTACATAATCCTTCTCATAGAACCTACCCCTAGAATAGGGGTTGGCAAAGTTTTTTGGTAAGAGGCCAAATCAAAAATACGTTAGACTTTGGGGACCATAGACTGTCTTTTGCTACTACTCAACTCTGCCATTTTAGTGCAAACACAGCCACAGACAGTACTTCAGTGAATGGGTGTGGCTGTGTTCTAATAAAACTTTATTTACAAAAACAGGTAGAGGGCCAGATGAGCCACAGCTTGCTGACACCTTCTCTAGACTCTAGGCTTCTGGAAGGCAGGAGCTCTGTACTGTATCTGAAACACTCTACACATTGTAAAATAATGACTAGACAAAATAGAGTAGCTTCGCCTTCACCCATAGTGCAAATTCAGTTCATTTCAAAAAATGCTTTTCGTTGTTTTGTCATAAACTCCCAAGAGAAAAGAACTGGTATCCTTAGGGAGACTAACCTGAACAAAAAGGCATTTGATTGAAGTTAGAGGAGCTTATTTCTACATGAGCGAGCTGCGGAGAACAGTAGCACCTCAGAGCATCTAAGCTTATATAGGTTGCAAAGAAGGTATATTCCAGTACATTAAATTCTATGTATATGCATTTGCAACTAGATCATGAAAATGCAAGTTTTGATTGGATATGCCTTCTCTTCTTTATCATTTTATGATTGATTTCATATGATGTCCTGGACATAGGGGATATAGTTAAATGTTTCTTAAATAAAGGAAGGGCAATTTTATTCAGTAAACACTAAGGGGATACTCAAAAATGCATATTTAATGGAAGACACATCTTTACTCGTAAGATTCTGTTAATTAGATGATATACAATAGGGGGCCAAGGGATACAGAAGTTGTGATCAAACTAGGAGAAAGAAACCCCTGATGCTCAAAAAGCAGTTTTATCTTTGATAGTTTGTTGTGAATTTATTTTCATCCAGGTGTGACAGAATGACGTTTTGTCAATGTTGTATACATTTTATTGCAATTTTGTTGAATGACCATCGTAATAGCACAGATATTACTGGTATTGAGCTACTAAGGCCTCAGGGCTATATAGAAATGCTGGGTTTGCACTTGAATTGGACAGATCCAGTGAAAACTAATCAAATACCTACTATGTGCCAGGCATTGTGTCAGATGCTCTCGCATGCATTATCTTGGAAGAGAGTATATGATAGTGAATTGGAGCACAGTCCTGAAGCCACACTGCCCAGATCTGGCCATTGGTTCCACCACTCACTAACTGTGAGACCTTGAGCAAGAAAATTAACCTCTCTATGCCTCAGTCTCTGTATCTGTAAGATGATGAAGAGTAATAGTTCCTACATTAGAGGATTGTTGTGAGGATTAAATGCTAGAATATATTTTAAGCCCTCAACACAGTGCCTAGCACATACTAAGCTCTCAAAAAATATTAGCTATCATTATAATCCTATCAAATGTATCCTTACAGCACTGTGGTGAGTTTGGCCTGATTACCTTCTCCTACCAAAGAGGAAACTCATGTCGTAACTTCCCCCAGGTCACTCAGGCCCTGAACTCAAGTGAGCCAAGCTCCTGACTGTAAATCCAACGTTCTGTTCATCTCACCATGAGGCCTTCTCAAGGAGGACTGGATCGAGGTGCCTTCCTTCATGCACTTACTCATAGCTTTAGCTCCAAATTTGCTTTAGACAAAAAAAAAATCTAATCCTCAGACTGCACCATTTCCATTTCCAAAAGCTAAAATTATGTTTATGATGAGAACCTCTGAGTAGAGTTTCCATAAAAATATTACATTCTTCTTCATCATAAAAAAGGTGTTTTTTAAAAATAGTATTACTTTGTTAGGAAGTATAATAATAGCTGTCTTTTTGTGTAGTGTCCCTGGCTATTATTCAAAGCCAAGCCCACGATCCCTTCATTGTTTTTGGTTTTTTTTCTTTAAATCAGGAAAGACCTAAAATTTGGCTCTGAAAGTTTCCTTAACTTGGAAGAAGAAATTATCCCCTGGAAGTCCAGTCGGTATGACCAGAGGAAAAACAAAGCTCTAACAAGAAATGAGCAGAGTTGAAACCACGGGGTTTTCAGAATTAAATTGTTGAATTTATGTCACATCCTTTCTTGGCCGTCCTCTAGATACATCTGCCAAAAGTAACAAATATTGTTGCTGCAAGCAGAAATCTTCTTAGGTAGTGACACTGATCATCCCTCCCCCTGCGGAGCCTCGGGGAAGCATCTGGAGGGAGCTTAGGGGCAGGCATGCACTGAGTCATTCCCCGGGGGAGCAGGATTTCTTTAAAGCCATTTCAGACAGAAGAATGGTCACTCTCTGACTGCTGGACAGCTTTCTCTGGCAATTTCCAGAAAATCTGCTTCCAGAAACAATTTTTTCTTTGTTTCATCTCCACCACCAAGCATTTGTAGAACACCTACTCACCTCTGGGGAGGCATCCAAGATGCGTGGGGAAAAATAATACATAAGATACCTATAGCCTTAAGAACTTATAATCTAAGATGCGGACATGCAGAAAAGGTGCACAGGGCCCTGCGTGGTGGCTCACGCCTGTAATCCCAGCACTTTGGGAGGCCGAGGCAGGGGATCAGGAGTTTGAGACCAGCCTGGCCAATACGGTGAAACCCTGTCTCTACTAAAAATACGAAAATTAGCTGGGTGTGGTGGCATGACCTATAATCCCAGCTACTCAGGAGGCTGAGGTAAGAGAATCACTTGAACTCAGGAGGCAGAGGTTGCAGTGAGCCAAGATTGCATCACTGCACTCCAGCCTGGGTGACACAGTGAGACTCTGTCTCAAAAATAAATAAATGAATAAAAAAATAAATAAAAATAAAAAAAGAAAAGGTACATAGATAGGAAGAAGCATTATGTCAATACATGGCCAGACGTTAAGTGACAATATTTATATCGTCGATGCCTGAACCACTTACACTCTTCCAGCCTCAGTCTCCTCTTTATTACTGAGCAGAAATAAATAAAATAGAAACTAAAAAAAATACAAAAGATAGACAAAACTAAGAATTGTTTTAAAATCTAAATAAAATGGACAAACCCTTAGCTAGACTAACAAGAAAAACAGATGACTCAAATAAATAAAATCAAAACCAAAAGAGGAGACATTACAGCTGACAGCACAAAATACGATACTATGAACAACTATATGCTAACAAATTGAACAACCTAGAAAAAGTAAATAAATTCCTAGACACATACAACCTACCAAGACTGAATCAGGAAGAAATCGAAAATCTAAGCAGACCAAAAATGAGTTAAGGAGATTGAATTAGCAATAAGAAGTCTCCCATCAAGGAAAAGTCCAAGACCAGATGAATTCACTGCTGAATTCTATCAAACACTTAAGGAAGAACAAATACCAATTCTTCTAAAACTCTTCTAAAAACGTGAAGGGGAGGAAATACTTTCAAACTCATTTTATGAGGCTGGCATTACCCTAATGCCAAAGCAAGACAATGACACTACAAGATAAGAAAATTACAGGCCAATATTCCTGATGAACATAGACACAAAAATCCTCAACAAAACACTAGCAAACTTTATTGAAAAATACATTAAAAGGATCATTCACTATGATCAAGTTGGATTTATTCCAACTCAAGAATGATTCAACACACATAAGTCAATAAATGTGATACACCACATTAACAGAATGAAAGACAAAAACTATATGATCATCTCAATAAATGCAGAAAAAGCACTTGACAAAATTCAACATTCTTTCATGATAAAAACTTCAACAAATTAGGAATAGAAGAAATGATTCCCCAACACAACAACATCCATGTGTGACAAGTCCATAGCTAACATTACACTCAACAGTCAGCAAAAAGTTGAAGATCCTTCCTCTAAGATCAGGAATAAGATAAGAATCCCCACTCTCACCATTTCTATTCAATATTATACAAGAAGTCCTGTCCAAAGCAATTAGAGCAGAAAAAGAAATAAAAGACACTCAAATAGGAAAGGAAGAAGTGAAATTTTCTCTGCTTCCTGAAAACATGATCTTACATATAGAAAACCCTAAAGATTTTACCCAAAATTGTTCAAATTTATAAATAAATTCAGTACAATTATAGCATACAAAATTAACACAAAAATTATAGTATATCTATACACTAGCACCAAACTATCTGAAAAAGAAATTAAGGAAACAATACATTTTACAAAAACATTTTAAAAGTAGGATAAATTTAATCTCTTTATAACCAAGGAAGATGGAGATTCCACTGAGCTCTAAGTTTGTATGAGAGGAGGCTGAGTGAATCTTGAAATTGCTGCAAGCCACATAAATTCATGTTTTCTCTGTCCAGGCAGGTAAAGGAAATCTACTGATCATGGAAGAGGCAAGGCTGTCCAAATTGTCAAAATGATGTGGGAAGAAGATGACCTCTAGACTTGAAATAAGAGACAGAGAAAAAATTTTTTCAGAATATCACAGTAAATGGCCAGGTGCAGTAGCCCACACCTGTAATCCCAGCACTTTGGGAGGCTGAAGCAGAAGGATTGCTTGACCCCAGGACTTTGAGACCAGCTTAAGGAACACAGCAAGACCCCATATCTACCAAAAGACTTTAAAAATTAGCCAGGTGTGGTGGCATGCGCCTGTAGTCTCAGCTACTCAGGAGGCTGAGGTAGGAGGATTGCTTGAGTCCAGGGGGTTGATGTTGCAGTGAGCTGTGATAGCACCACTGAATTCCAGGCTGGGCGACAGAGCAAGGCCCTGTCTCAAGAAAAAAATAAATTTACGATAAACATATGTCAAAGCTTTGCTTAACTCATTAATGAGGGAACCAATAAGAAAGTAAAAGCTAGTTCAAGTAATATTTAAGGAATTCAGTATAGAACTGAAGGAAGAAGTTTGGAATCAGATTACTTAGATTAGATTCAAAAGTGGTTTTTCCTATAAGGCAATCAAATTATGACATTTAGACTTATTTTTCCTATTGTATAAAAATAATTTACACCTTTATCAAGCAAAAATCTTCAAGTTAACACTTCAGAATTTAGGCCCAAATCAATAATAAATAGTGAATCAAACACAGGGAAACCCCACAGGAAATCGATCTTGTGAGTGATGTCTTACTCTGTTTGGGCTGCTGTAACAGAATGCCATAGACTAGATGGCTTTGAGATACCATAGATCTCAAAGTTCAGGAGGCTGGAAAGTCCAAAATCATGATGCTGGCAGATTCAGCGTCTGGTGAGGACCCACTTTCTGGTTTCATGGAAAGCCATCTTCCTCACATGGCAGAAGAGGAAACGAAGGTCCCCAGGGCTTCTTATGAGCAGTCATCCCATCCATGAGGGCTTTGCCCTCATGACCTAATCATCTCCCAGTGGCCCCATCTCCAAATACCATCGCACTGGGGATTAGGATTTCAACATATGAATCTTGGAGGGTTGCAATGGAAGCACATGTGGCCTTTCTTTGCTCATTCCTAAGTTTTGGCTAGAGCTGGTAATCACAAATAATCTATAAGGGTGATTTTTGATCACCCTTACCAAAAAACCCCAAAATCTTCTGTCCTTATATTTTTGGTTTGATTAATTTACATAAGTGCAATAAGAGATGTCAATTAAATTTATTGAGTATGGTCAGCAAATATAGAGTATTGAGCAATTACTACAGACAAAAATTAGCATATGTCTAGCAATGGCATACAGAAGCTAGAATTGCATTGTGAATAGCCTCTAGTATTCCAGTAATTTTCTTTTGTTCTTTTTCATCTTATGGGTTATTCTATTCCAAGCTAGGAAATCAAACCTAAGAAATTGATCTCTGCCAGTTTCACATGCAGTGCCTCCACATTTGGGTGAAATCCTCACTCTAGATCCATCAAATCTCTTGATTTAAGTTTCTGGCTGCCATGCAGTGACTTTCTTCACAGGTGACGACCTTGCAGGCTGTAGTACGGGTACCAGCGAGTGTCCTAGAAAAGTATTCTGTGGGATCTCCTGGCTGGAGGCTAGCTGGCTACAGTGTCAGGAAGAGCCTAAAGATTAGATTGTAAGAAAGAAAATAGAGGCTAGGCGTGGTGGCTCATGCCTGTAATCCCAGCACTTTGGGAGGCTAATGTGGGTGGATCAAATCAGGAATTCGAGACCAGCCCGGCCAACATGGTGAAACCCCATCTCTACTGAAAATACAAAAATTAGCCAGGCATGGTGGTGCACGCCGGTAGTCCCAGCTACTGTACTCGGGAGGCTGAGGCAGGAGAATCGCTTGAACCAAGAGGCGGAGGTTGCAGTGAGCTGAGATCATGCCACTGCGCTCCAAGCCTGGGCGACAGAGCAAGACTCTGTCTCCAAAAAAAAAAAGAAGAAGAAGAAGAAGAAAAGAAAATAGAAGCCATTTTCAAAGACCTACAGGTTTGGAAGACCTGGGTCTGAAACACCTAGCAGTTTGGTTCTTGAAAGATCCCTGAATCATGTGCAGTTTTACTTGGGCGAGTGGGTCAGGACTCTGTTATGAGGCAGGTGAAGGGAAAAAATCCATTCACAATATTTTCTCTAGCAACAAACCAGATATGGCAATCAGGGGACTGTAAAGTTTACCAAATGGGGGATGTCAGTCAAAAGACAACATGGCATAGATTATCAGTATTCTGGCCAGGCCTCAGAGATGTGGCATAGCAGTATGTGAAAAAGGGATCTTGAGTTTTTGTGGAAGGGCGAGTAGACTATGGTGAATACACGGATAAAAATAATGTGAGGTGGCAAGCAATGACTATCACAGCTAATAACATTATACTTCTAAGAGACCAGGCAAAAGAGAAGGCGTGGAATGAATGATTCTTCTTTGGCCATCATTTGGTACAGCCTCATTTCCAAATCATATATAATCTTTATAGTTCCCAAGGACAAGAATTAAAATACTCTTATACATTAAAAAAAAAGGTTTGTGTGCATTAGACCCCACATGAGAAGCACAATCCTTATTCCTTAATGGTGACTTTGGCATGCTTGATAAATGACATTTATTTTTAAAGATGATAGTCCAGGTATGACTTTAGTTGTATAATTATTTTGTCTGATTATATTCTGGTTAAAAAAAAAGAGGTCAGATTCTTATTGAACCTATGTAAACCAAACAAGCTCAATAAACTTAGGGGTAACTAATGAAAACTCTGTCATATCCAGATATTTTAGCAGGTCAGGTCAGCAAACCTTGTAAGCACAAATAATAGAATCCCCTAGAGTCACATACATCCCTCTCACACTCTTATAAACAGCAGAAAGTGAACATGTTTGATAACAAAACCCAAAGGAATAGCTTCTCTATAATGTATAATAATAAGCAGAGATATGTCTACACATACACATACATTTAGGACTGGCTACATAGTTTGCAGGACTCAGTGCAAAATAAAAATGCTAGCCCCTTGCTTAAAAGTTACATATATATATGATTAAATAAAATGTATTTTTAAAAATGACATTCCATGTATAACCTTGGCTAAATAATTATTTTGTCTCATTATATCCTAGTAAAAAAGAAGTTCTTCTAAAATATAGTTGGATGAATATTTCAGCAGTCTACTTTTTTTATCTAAAAATTGTTGAGGTATCTGAAAATTGTCCATTAATTACCATGATTTAATATTAATTTTAAGTGAACTCAGATTTTGGGAAATTATATTTAAGCTGATACACTACAAAGAATTATTGTTGATATAAAATTTATCAGAACTATATAGAATACAAAATAGTTGAAGACATAATTTTACATTTTCTTAATTTTAAACATTACATAGAAGTAATGTTATTTTGTCTGATTAGTAAATGTGTAAAAAATATATATAGCTTGGAAAGTTTAGATTATAATTAGTCTCTTTATGAGAAAACAAATTCTAGTCTTCAAATAAGGTAAAATGTATGTTTGTATTATAATGTATTCCACTGTTATAAAATCTGGGAAAAGACATGTAGCTGTTTTTTTTAGACCAGTTTGATTTGTTAAACAAATCTTGCTTACATGAACTTGGATTCTTGTTTGTTTGTTTGTTGAGACAGAGTCTTGCTCTGTTGCCCAGGCTGGAATGCAGTGGTGTAATCATGGCTCACTGCAATCTCCGCCTCCCAGGCTCAAGCAACCGTTCCACATCAGCCTCCTGAGTAGCTGGAATTATAGGCATGCACCACCACACCTGGCTAATTTTTGTGTTTTTAGTAGAGACAGGGTTTCACCATGTTGGCCAAGCTGGTCTCTAACTCGAGGCCTTAAGCCATCTGCCCAGTGTGGCCTCCCGAAGTGCTGGGATTACAGGTGTGAGCCACTGCCCAGCCTGAAATTGGATTCTTAATTAGAGACTTCTGAACTTGCAGTTTCTGTAAGATGGCCTTTTCATTTCTTTTTAATGCTTTTATTTAACTTTTCTTTTTTTATGTATATAAATTTATGGAGTGCAAGTACGATTTTGTTATATGTGCTGTGGTCAATTCAGGGCTTTTCGGAAGTCAATCACCTGAATAATGTACATTGTAGCCATTAAGTAATTTTTCATCGTCCTTCCCCCCAACCCCTTCACCCTTCCCGATTTCCATTGTTCTTTTCCTTAGAAGACAAGCAAAGTATTAAAATTTCCATTTATTTATTTTCTAGAATTTCAGGTATAGCTGAATTTCAGGAATGTTAGGTATAGCTAAGCACTTAAAATTCTCTATAAACCCAGCAGAATAAATTCTGTAAGATAATTTGTCATCTAAATTATTCATATCCTCCAGAATACATTTCACATGGACACAATGAAAAAGGTTGGTCTCGTTTCCAGACTCACAGACCCACTGAGATCTTTTAATTGCTATTCTGCAGTCTGAGCTGAAGGTCCTAAGTAAGCACAGAAACAATAAAACTCAGTCTTTGAGATTTCAAAGAGCTGTTCTCCTCTCTAGCAGGCATGAAATGCTTTCTTAATCTATGTGACTCCAAATAAACAAACAACAAAAAAGACTAACAATCAGATTCTCGCCTCATCCACCAAGTAGTTAAACCATAAAGCCAGACTCCCAGTCCCTGCTATCAGTGAGGGGCATTCACCCAGCAAGCTGTGCACAAACTAGATTCACAGCTAGTTTACATACGGGGCTCCCCTAACTGTGCAGTAGAGACCAGACCAGTGGCCAGATACCTATTCTTCCTGGACGCAGCATGGCCCACACCACGAGTTTCTGATACACAGGAGGAATCTCAACTCTCAGTCAAGCCGGCTTTCCATCCAAGATGAGAAACAGACCCTTCAATCCCTGGAACCAGCTGCAGAAAGAGACTGTGAGTTATATGGACTGATGGATTTGGCCAAGGACCAGAAACAAGAGCAAAAACACAGCATCAGAATTTGAAACAGACCAACCCACAAAAAACCCAGAGAAACCAAGAGACAGCAAAGGTAGTATTCTGTTAGTGCTTGGGACTCATTTTGGAACCAGGAAAGATTGTACCTGGATATCTGTAGCACGTGGGGCTGTTCTTGGGCAACACAATTTAATCAGCTCTGACAGGTGAGCCTGTTTGGATCTTTCTGTGAGACGACAAGTTTCCGAAGTGTTAAAAACATGAATGCAGAAAAACAGAGAATAAACATCTGCCAAAGATTTATTTAACCCATTAATGAGGGAACAGCAGACGGAAAAGCTCAGTCAGCAGCACTGAAAGTGCAAGTATTTGCAGCCTTTGAGGAAAGAATATAGAATGAGACAGCTACCAGGTTACATGTGAAAAGTTGGTTTATGTCCTGCCATAATCATACCTTTTGAAGTTATCTTTTTCTCCCAAACAGAAGTAATGTGCATCTCTCTCTCCAGCACAAATCTCCAAGTAACTTCTGACTCTGGGTCCTTTTCTTGTTATTTTCATTATTTTTTTTTATTGACACATAATAATTGTATGTATTTACAGGGCACAATGTGATATTTTGAAATGTATTGCATTCAGGACTACCTGAAGCTGGGCAATTTGTAAAGAAAAGAGGTTTATTTGGCTTATGTTTCTTCTGGCTGTATAAGAACCATGGGGTCAGCATCTGCTTCTGGGGAGGCCTCAGGAAGCTTCCATTTGTGGTGGAAGGTGAAGGGGAGCAGGCATCACACAGCAACCCAGAAAGGAAGCAAGAGCAAGAAGGAGGTGCAAAGCTCTTCTCAACAACCAGTTCTTGCGGGACTGCATGAGAACTCACTCACTCCCACGAGAATGGCACCGAACCATTCATAAGGGACCTGCCCCCACGACCCAAACACCTCCACCAGGCCCCACCTCCAACATAGGGATCAAATTTCGCCATGATATTTGGAGGGGACAGACATCCAAACCGCATCACATGTATACAACGTGTAATGATCAAATCAGGATCCTTAGCACATCCAGAACCTCAAAACATGTATCATATTTTTGTGCTGGGAACATTCAGATCAGCCCTTCTAGCTATTTGAAAATATGCAATATGTTGTTAACCCCACTATGTAGTGCTGTAGAACACTAGAACTTATTACTCCAGGTCCTGATCAGTAGTAAATGGTGAGTCAAGCAAAGGCGCAGGTAATGGAAGAATCCTTGGATGAGCGTTTTAGATCAAACTCCAGCATGACATTGAAGGGACATACATTTCTCCTTTTGCCTTGTTTTTGCGTTTTTGGATAGCTACTCTTAGCAACATAGGCAGACGGTACAATTGGGAAAACGGGGGATTTGAGCAGGTGAGTCTCTTATGGAAAGCAAGATGGCCGAGAAGGTACAGAAAGAATACTGGTGTCCTCATGTGAGTTCACATGGAAAAGGGGATCTGCACGGCCAAGAGCAATGCGGATTCCTTGAAGAGGAGTTGGGCTGTCAGGACTGGTGGAAAAGGTCATAGCTGATTGGCACAGGGTTCCTCAGTCAGGTCATTCTGAACTGCCTGTGGAGTTTTCCTATCCCCATCTCCTTCCTCTCTGGTCTGAGCCGTTGGTGCAGCTCCCCGCTTTTGGTGGAGACCCTGTGAGCCTTCCCACCTTCGAGGAGTGCTGTCCCCAAGCTCTTTTCCCTGTGCATCTCTGCTTCCTGATTCTGTCCACACCCCTACCCTCACCGCAGTACCTGGCCTCACCAACACAAGGTGACCATTCTGCAGTTCAAATTCACCAGCTCTGCAATGGAGAGGCGACTCCCTCTCCTCCCTGACGCCATACCAGCTCACCCCCTGGCCTCTGCTATGCTATCTGCCTGCCTGTCTAACACTTTCTGTCTCAACTCAGGCCACAGCTCCCCATAAGGCCGTCTTTCTAACAATGCAAGGTCTGTTTCTTCCTCTTCCAAGCAAGGCCAGCTGCATTCCTCCACCGGCTGAGGCCTCTGGGCTGTGGGTACCTCCCCTCTCAATAACTCCCCACATGGTGTGACCTTGTCCCATCTCTTCTCAGCTGCATCCCACTGCCCTGAAGTAATTTGCTTCCAGCTTCCTTGGGTTCTAAATCTTCCTTGGCTCTAAGCCTTGAGGCTGCCCCTCCACTCTGCTTTAAGACCACATCCCACTTTCTCAGAGCATTCAGACACATCTCAGGTGGCCTGTGGATTAGACCCCTTGTTCCCTGGGGTTATCTAGGACTTTGGACCAGAGTGAGACTATCTTTGCAGCTGTAGCCTCCCCAGGTTTACTTCAAGGCCCCCCATGGCCCAAAGCCGGGGTGAGATTAAATGTAGAACACCCCCCTCCATGGGCCCCACATCCACCTGCATCTCAGGGCCCTCAGTCTCGATCCCTGGAATCAGCTCCTCCTTGGAGGTGCTCCAAATCCCAGAACAGCCCCACCTGAGCCTCAAAACAGCCTTAAAATAAATCCAGGGTTTTTTCAATTTGCCTTTCCGATTTTTGGAATAGCCTGAGATATAATTAGCGGAGGTATTTGTGCCTATCCTTCAAAGCCTTTAGAAGAACCTATGTGAGCCAGAGCTCTGTTACCTGCTTTAACTCGCTTAGCAGGAACCTAAGAGGCAAATGTGAGAAGGAGACGCCCTCTGGTTCCCTTCTGCCCTCCCAGTCATCCCCAGCTCTGCGGGCTCCTAGGGGCACTCTCAAGGACTGAGCTCTCACCAGCCTCATTAGCTCTAGCTCTGGGCAACATGGAAAGCCCAAGTGCCTAGTCAAGGGCCTGTGAGTCTTTCCTCTGACCTTTCCCTAAAGAATCCAGAGGCCCTGTCCCTCTTCTTCGACATAGAACCATGGAGCTGCTGCCTCCTCCTAAAGATAGAGCCACTGCCTCCTCCTAAAGACAGAGCCAAAGACATAGAGCCAGGTACCCAGGGTTTGAGTTCGGGGCCTGTTATCTACTGGTTGTAGGAATTTGAGCAATTCACTCTCTTAGCTTTTTATCTCATCTACAGTTGTTAATACTACTATTCACTAGCAAAGACATGGAATCAACCTAAATGCCCATCAGTGATAGACTGGATAAAGAAAATGTGGTACATATGCATCATGGAATACTATGCACCCATTAAAAAAAAACAAGATCATGTCCTTTGCAGGGACATGGGTGGAGCTGGAGGCCATTATCCTTAGCAAACTAATACAGGAACAGAAAACCAAATACCGCATGTTCTCACTTCTAAGTGGGAGCTAAATGATGAGAACACATGGACACATAGAGGAGAACAACACACACTGGGGTTTACTGGAGGGTGGAGGGCAGGAGGAGGGAGAGAATCAGGAAAAATAACTAATGGGTACTAGGCTTAATACCTGGGTGAGGAAATAATCTATACAACAAACCCCCATGACACAAGTTTACCCATGTAACAAACCTGCACATGTACTCCTGAACTTAAAATAAAAGTCAAAAAAGACCCGTCATCTCACAGAGCTTTTCCGAGGACCAAAGGAGATCTAAATAATTTTCCCAACAATGAAACATCAAATAAATGAATAAATGTTGCTGTTACCATCTATAGTAATAATATAGCAAAAAGTAATAGTAAAATTTCAGATGTGTGATTAATACACCTAACCGTAATAACACCTGTCATCATACACCTATCATAATAATAGATCTTTCTTAATGGCGTTTCCCAGTCTCCCTATAGACTATCTTTTTTTAATCTCATAGAGTAGGACACCATTTCCCCCATTTCTCTTGCCCAGGCAACACATACATTACTACCCAAGGATTTTTTTTTTACCCTGTGTTTTTCACCTTCTTCCAAAATTTCCTCCCAAGACTCACACCTTGAATTGCAGGGCAGTGTTGTGTACAATGGAGGCACACTTCACCCTCTGTCCATCTGTTCTGTCCAGCAAGGGGCGGACTAGCTAATCCTGCAGCTTTGATAGCTCCTTCCTAAACCAGCTGGGCATTAATTCAGTTCCATAAACACCAGTGGCACATCCGGGGACACAGGCATTCTATGAGCAGTGGTTTCTGTGACATTTGCTAAGTGCTTGACAAAATTAAAAAGATTTTGTTTCCCTTTTTCTTTTTTTTTTTTTTTTGACAGGGTCTCGTTCTGCCACCCAGGCTGGAGTGCTGTGGTGCCATCTTGGCTCATTGCAACCTCTTCCTCCTGGGTTCAAGCAATTGTTGTGCCTCAGCCTTCCTAATAGCTGGGATTACAGGCGCCCACCACCACACCTGGCTCATTTTTTTTGTATTTTCAGTAGAGACAGGATTTCACCATCTTGGCCAGGCTGGTCTCCAATTCCTGACCTCAAATGATCTGCCTGCCTCTGCCTCCCAAAGTGCTGGGATTACAGGTGTGAGCCACCGTGCCCGGCCAGTTCCCTTTTTCAAGTGTAAGACTTTTCAGACTTTATTCCTCTAACACGCATTATAAATTTCCAAGTGGCGGATGTAGCACGCTGTTTCCCAAGTTTAGCTGGCCATGGAACCCTTATTCCCCGCACGACACCTCCTTGGGTTAGTGCCCTGTAGAGCGCCTTGTCTTCACCTAGCATGTGGAATCCGCACACAAAAACCCTGGGACAAGAGAAGAGCCCTTCCTGAAGCTTCTGTTATGGACAGCTCCTTCACTCCCTTCTCGGCCTTCTCCACATCAATCTGAAGCACTTTGCTGATCTTCTACTGGACAGCATTTCATCCCATAGAGGTTTCCTTCTACACGCTGACTCCCTAGAGCCACTCGACGTGGTGGTGCTGTTAGCTCATAGAACCAAGGCCTTTGTCTTTCTACCTCTCAGCATGGAACATACCTGGTCTACACGCAAGAGTGAGGGACTCAGCATGGGAGAGGCCTTCTTGGCCAATTTCAGCAAAACAGCCAGGGACGATGTGGCTAGAGCAGATGAATGGCCATGATTAAACCTGGCTGGGTGTGGTGGCTCACGCCTGTCATCTCAGCATTTGGGAGGCTGAGGCTGGAGAACTGCTTGAGGCCAGGAGTGTGAAACCAGCTGGGCAATGTAGCAAGACCTTGTCTCTACTTTCAAAAAAAAAAAGAAGAAATATTAAGTCTACAAGTCTCTTCAGTACAAACTTCTCTAGAGAGAAAGAGTCCAGGCCTCCAGGCCAGAGGCCCCCAAGTAACTCCCAAGACCAATCCAGAGGGACCCCTCTTTGTTGACAAAAAAGAAGTGACTTATTATTCCTACTCCAGGCAAAGCAGGAATATACTCATGTCCTAGCTACAGGAAGGGAATTCCCCCTTGCCTTTGAGCCCACTTTAGGAATTTCAGATTCACTTGGTGATTTGTTTTTTGCCTTCAGTTTCATTCTTCACTTCAGCATTCATTTCAGCATGGTCTGGCTGTAGGCCAGGAGCTTCACCAGAACCTGAGGAAGGCAAGGCTGCAAGGAAAACGTCCCTGGGGGAGCATGGTCGTGTGCTTGGAGGACCATGCTTGGAGGACTGTTGGAGAACATGGGACACATGCCTTCTTTGTTTTGTTCCCTGTAGCACACGTTCTAGGAGGACTGTTAGCTGGTGGGGGAACCAAAGCCCACTCAGGCCACCAAGGGCCGTTGTCCCTGCCTGAAGTATGCTAGGACCCACATGCCCAAAGGGCAAGCTTGCTGTGAACAGCCTGACTACCCTCTGCTGATAACCCGTGGTAGGGACAGAGACAATTCACTACCATGAAGTTAAAAGAGCTTAAGTTTCAAGGCCTCTGCCCTGCACAGCCTCCTTCCTGTGCAGGGCCCTGTCCCTGATTTCGCACTTGTAATTTAGTATTCTTTTCCGGATTCTCAAGTGGAATAAGGTTTGGCCCCAGAAATCCTGGATCCAGCCTTGGTGGATAAGAGGCACATGCCTCTCCAATGACATCACCTTCCGTGGAAATTTACAGGACCAGAAGTGGGTTCTGAACTCAATGGAGTGCAAGAAAAGCACCTAAGGCCAGCTCTCAGGCTTGGTGCATTTGCAGAGAAAATGGCTTCCTGGGCAGATGCTGGAGTTTCTGGATCTGAATTGCTGAGATGGCCTCAGAGCAACTCCTGTAGACACCTGACAATGCCCAGAGCCCAGGGGCCTTGAACCAAGCTGGGGGACGAGCCATTCTTTTTCTACTATGGTTCATTTTCAGGAAAACTCTAGGGAACATCACGAGGCTTCTAGCCTTCTCAGTTTGTTACTAGATTGGCTATCTCCCCACCACGCTTGATTAATTTTTGTCTTTAAATCAGAGCAACTCCTCATGGAGCTACTACATCAAGGCAAGTAGTAGATCGAGATGGAAGTCATAATCAATGTTCCCAACAACAAGACTTCCCAGCCCAGCAGCTGCTCTGTCTCATGGCCGACTCATGCCCTTCGGTTCCAACATTCCCATCAGTTTCAGGACCCCTTCTGTGTCCTGAAACTTCAAAGCAAAATGCTTCCTTTTCTCAGGACTGTCAGAAGTCACTGGATTCCCTTTAAAGTCCCCTAGAATCCCATTCCCCCACTTATTGCTTCTGAGATAAAACAGAGTGTTCCATTCTTTTGCTGCAAAGCATGTTGGACAAGAAAATCCGACTGAAGGCTTCACGGCTGTAATTTATTTGTGCTTTTTTTCTATCCCCTTGAGGAAAAAAAAAAAAAAAAGCACAGGCATTGCCCAACAGTGGACACAGCCTCGTAAGAGTGCGATGTGTGTGCGGAGACAGGCTGCTCACAGATAAGCCAAGCCAACACCCATAAAATAAAAGGGAGCCCTAATAAAAGGGCAGGCTTTGAAAGAGAAATCCTGAGGCCAAGCCCACTTGGTGGGAAACAGATGTGCCTATGACCTAAGATGAGATTTGTGAGCCTGACTTTCTCCCCCGCAGTTGCTGGCCACGTTCAAGGTAAGCCCCTTGTGGAGCCAGACAGCCGTGGGCTCCCTGCAACGGAGGGCTGTTCAGTCCAGCTTTCAGTCATCACTGGGTTGATCAGAAATTCCCTGCACTTGAGACACTAATACAAATGTTCTTCATTAAAAAAAATACTAAACAAGGAACATGGAAGTGACCTCAGAGCCAGAACTTTAAGGGAACATTAAGATAAAGTATCTTACAAATGGGTCCTCCTCTGCTTTGGAGGAAAAGGAATTGATAATGTTCTCGTTACCATTCAAGTTCTCTCCTTACAGAAAAGTACGAGGTTCATTTTATGACTTCTTCCCACACCCATCTGTCTCCTGTCCACTCCTTATCTAAGCAATGGGCCACATTCATCCCTCAGCTGTTCTCAGGCCACTAAGAGATGTAGGCTTCTTACTAAGTCGGTCCTGAAGGGTCTGGGACCTCCCTGCACACTGGTGAATGCGTGCCACTGCTGGCAGCTGTGACTGTATTTGAAAAGCATAATTCTGGTTCACGTTCTCTTTATGACAGATTTTGTTTCCTTTTTTGTTCCTTTTTTTTAGAGATAAGGTCTCATTTGGTCACCTAAGCTGAAGTACAGTGGCACAATCACAGCTCCCTGCAGCCTCGAACTCCTGGGCTCCATTGATCCTCTTGCCTCAGCCTCCCAAGTAGCTGGGACTACAGGCATGAGTCACAATGCCCAGTTAATTTTTTCATTTTTTGTAGAGATGGGGTCTCACTATGTTGCCCAGGCTGACCTTGAACTTCTGAGCTCAAGCAACCCTCCCGTGTCAGCCAAAGTGCTAGGATTACAGGCAAGAGACAGCACACTGGGCCCAAATTATCTTTTGATAAGAATGTTGACATTCGCCTTGCTTTCTCCTGATATTGCATCGCTGAGATAAAGTCTGGGTCTCCATCTTGTCTCTATCCATGAGACAACAACATGTATGCTGAGTCTGCTGAAGTGGGGCTTCGTACATAGTCTGGGGTTGGCCTAAGCCCCCTTCCCTTTTTGCCTACTTTTTACCTTTGACCTTTTGTTTTCTTTGGACTAACATATTGTGGGTGCATGCTGTGAGGCAAGCACTGTGCTAAGTATTTCACATGCATTAGCTCATTGGATGCTCCCACTGCCTTCCATGAGAGAAGCAGCCTTCTGAGGTCAGAGCGGGCCGAAGATGTGCAGCCTGGCTTCTCACCCAGGTCTTTCCAAAGTCTAGGGCAAAGCTCTCAGTACTTCCTACTCCTTGCTCAGCAATCGCCCTGCTTACAGCAGAAGAGAATAGAGTGTCTAGAAAGCACCACACAAGTCTCTTCTCTGGAGAGAATCTCACAATGTGAGTCCTGGAAGAGATTGCCAAGCCCCCAGAAGAGCACCACCCTCATTACACAACTGGAAAGAGGGAACGCCAAATTGTCGCACTCAAGGTCAGCCAACTCATTAATTGAAGACAGAAAGATAATGTGGAAGTCAAACAATATTACAATTTCGTGACGGCTTCAGACAAAGATTTTACGAGGAAGATGTTGGAAACCGTGAATGAAGTTTGGGACTGGGCATTATATATGAATTGAGTTTTTCCCTGCATTCGACAGGGTGGAACACTTGACAGGTGACTATGAGTAAGCGAGAAATACCAAGAATAAAATAATTTACACATTTGGGATGCAAGAGGCTTTATAAAGGGACCACAGAACATCATCCATTCCAGACCTTTGGGATGAAGTGGAGCCAGCCACTGTGTGGGAGGCTTTGGAGTGGGGGTGTAGACATAGATGTCACCTTTCAGGTCCAGGCTGAGGACATAAAGAGACTCGTACTTTGTGTCTTAAAATATAATCAACAGGCCTAGTAGAAGGAAGCAGGGCTCTTGGAAGGAATGGCTACTTCCAAATCTAGGTGATTCCTGCCATGATGGTGAATCAGGAGGGAAGGCTGCTATTTGTTAGCCCGGTGGCTTTTCCTATCTTGTCTTCTGTCCCAACTTGTGAACAGCTGAGGTGACAGTAGTCCCATCTTAACTCAAGGTTTGGATGCTTATTCACAGGACCTGACCTTTGACTTCTGGATAACCCCATAGCATGGGTGACTGTGGCCAGAAACCAAAGGTATGTGTTGAGACCAGAATCAGCCTGGATCCTTTCTGTGGCATCATCAGATGGGGGCACTCAGATCCCGTCTTCTGTAATCCTGGCACCTCACAGCAAGGTTGCTTAAAGCCAAAGGAAGTTCTCTAGACACCCACAGGAGAAATCCATCAAGTCTAGAAGCCAGTTAGGTCACGGTCCTAATTCTGAGTATGGTGTCTTGATTTGAATCAGGACTCCTCTCCTCCGTAGCTGATCCGTGGATGGATCATTCCTTAAGGTCAAGCTCAAGTTCTTCCCGTCCTGGCTCCTGGACCCTTTGCTGATAAGCCAGCCACATACATCTGCCAGTCTTCAGCTCCTGCAACAAACACTGTCTCCCTGAATTGCACTGGCCTCTAGCCTGAGCTAGCTGAAAACATTACTTACTTATTTATTAATTTTTATTATTATTATTGTTTTATTATTATTATTTTTATTTTTGCCGATCCCATTCCTCTGCTTAAACTTGGAGCTCCCTGAGGACTGGGACTTGATGCACGTAATTCCCGGTGTGTCTTACGTTAATACCTAGGAATGCTGTGAAAGGTCCCTGAGGACGATTTGTCAATGATAACGAAGCCATCTGTGCCGTGGTTCCTGCGTCTTGCAAGAGGAAGCTCATGAAACGGGTTGTAAAGTGTCTGTCTCTCCCTAGAACATTAGCACCTGCAAGGCAAGGAAGGCTTTTTATAGATGATGCGGCATCTGTGAGAAGAGCCACGCCTTGGCGGCAGTGCTGTTTGGGGCTGGCGAGTGGGGCCTGGGCTAAGGGAGGAACAGGAAGTGCTTTGACTCTACCGCAGGTCCCGAAATTCCTCTTGTCCTTCTTGCCTGTGGTTAGGAGAAGTCATTTACAGCCATGTCAGGCCACCTCCTTCTGGCTTCCGACTGGAACACGCAGGCCGACTGTCCCCAGGCGAAACCGAGATCGCTGCTGGGGCTGTCAGGGCAAAGCTTTTGTTCCTTTAATAAACCGTGTGGTGGATCTCAATCCCGCTGACATTTGTCAGGAAAACATTTCATAAAAAGTCCCAGTCGAGAAGGAATGCCGGCTGGACTCAAGCCACTTCTGAAAACATAAGCATCTACACAAAGCCCTTGTGTTGTTCCTGTCCTGTGACCCCATGGGTTGGTCACAGGCTGGTCCGGGGAGACCAGGCGCTGAGGGAATGGACTGGGCAGGTCACCAGTGGCCTCTGGCCTTGAAGGACGGCCTAAGTGGGTGCTCCAGTTCGGGAGTAAAAACATCTGAGATGCTCCCAGTACAGCTACATTAACATTATTTGGGTTTGTGGATGTGCAGTGAGTTCAGCGCTATGTTAGGTGACACAACTAAAAAAAATACTGATTAGTGCCAGGATAAGTATTTACGTGGCAGGGTTCTTTGGAGCATTCCTATGGAAAGAGACAGATGTAACCAAACATGGTCAAAAAAGGCTTGCGGAGTGTGTGAAGTCCACTAGGATAGTAAATTAAGTACAGGTGTGTGTGTGGTGGGGGAGAGGATGCATCCTAGGACCTGGGGATGGCATGAAATGTACAGGAGAAAATAGAGGCACTGTGTTGGGAGGACTGAGTCCTGTAAGAAGGTTTCACCAGCTGGGAACAGATGTGAGACCGGTAGCAGGTGGGACTAGGAAGGCAGATTGTCTTCATAATGGGGCCTTGAATGCTAAGCAAAAGAGTGTGGTTCATAATCCCACACCCAAAAATGAACCACTAGAGGTTTTGGCAAGTGGGATAGAATGACAAGATTGGGGTTTTGGAGAGCTGACCCCCATGGAGGGGCCAGAGTTTCACAGCAGAGGGTTAGGGGCCTGCTGCCGTGGTTCAGGCAGGACATCGGGAGAGCAGAGACACGCTGCCGCCATGAGGAGGCTTAGCAAGGGAGAGAGACAGTAGAGGGGATCCATCTCATAATGGCCCTTCCTGCCTGGTGAATGTGTTTGCTCCTCATTCCAGGCAACTACACACCCCATCGCCAAATGAATTATCAGAAGAATGGTTCTAACAAAGCGTCACTTTAGTCTTGTTACTTTTCCATCAGGATTTGCCCCCACCCCCGGCTTCCCCGCTGCTGGCCGTAGAAAGCTCATACGCCTCAGCTTGCCTTCAAGGCCCACACGACAATGCTCATGCTTTGATAAAGCAGCAGAACTCTTGCTTCAAAGGAGATCTCACAGGGAAACCGGAGATGCAGAGCAGATCGCAGGAGAGTCGCTAGGCTCGCCTCTAAACACAGCCCGGCGATCCTCCTGCTCCAATCAGCCCACCCTGCACGCTTTGGTCTCCAATCCTTCACCCACCCTACCTCAGCCCCACCCGAGTAGTCTTAGAGACCCGTTAAAGAAAACCCCATGGCCTTAAGGAGCACAGTTTGAACCATTTCCCTCCAGGGTCAGTTTCGGTCAGCCTTCTCTCCTGCTATTTTTCTTCCCCATCAGAGCTCTCAACCCTCCACCCCAAACACACCTTGAACCTTGGCCTTCTGTTGTTATTGCTTGTCCTGAAGCCCTGACAAGATGTCCTGATAGCATCTCAAGGGCTTCCAGATGTCACTGGTCACCAGGCCAGCCCATGCCTCTCCCCTGCGACCATGTGCAGCAGCAGCAACCATGATTTACTGAACACTTAATATATCCATTTTATAGAGATCATCTCATTTAATCCTCAAATCAACACACCCAGATAAGTATTATTATTTTCTCACTTTACAGAGCACGAACTTAAGTGTCAAGAGTTTAAGTAACATACTCCAGGTCACGCAGGTAGGAAGCTGCTGAACCAAGATCCAAACCCAGGCAGTCTGACTCAAGAAGCTCCACTCTCAGTCAGTTCCCTTTATAGCCTCCCCAAACATATGCATGTAGATTGGCTGATGGGTTCATGAACTTTATGCCTGAGGGAATGTGGGTAACGAAAGAGAACGTTCACTCGTTTATCCAGCATACATGTATTGCGTTCTTAGTATGCGACAAGCCCTGGGCCAGGCCCTGCGGAGATGGTGGTTGAGAGAGGTGGACACTACCCCTGTTCCTTTGGACCTTGAAGTTCAGGAAAAGAGGTCAAAGATGACTCTGAGTTTGCCAGTGTGAGTAATTCAGAGATGAAATGATAGCGCCATGGGGACAGAAGTCAGGAAAGGGAGTCAACGTGGAGGCAGGAAATTGATCTTGGCAGGTGGTCTGCGGAGTTTCAGGTGCCAGGCTGAAGCAAATTTAACAAGTGGAATTGTTCAGAAGGTGATGGAAATACTGGCTGGGAACTGAGAGAGAGAGAGACAGTGTGGGAGATGTGGACTGGGGAATTGCATAAATAATGTTGACAGCTGAAGATAGGAGAATAAGCCAAGATTAACATGGAGAAAATTAAGTCTAGAGACAAGAGCCAAGCCTTGACCCCAGAGGGAATGGACCCCCCTCGAGAGAAGACATGGCCACAGGGAGTGCAGGAAGCCCAGGCACTCGGGGGTCTGAAGGAGAGAAGGTGCTAACAGGGTCAGGGGTCTTGGGGAGAGCAACGAAAAAGAATACTGGAGGTTTCTTCGGTTGGCCTAAAGGAAGTTCTTGTGATTTCCAAAAGCACAGTTTCAGTAGAGGGGTGAGGGTAAATGACAGATTATAGGAGATTTAGGGAGAAAACGGGTGATGAGGAAAAGCCTTCACTAAATACACCTCACATGGAAAAGCTGGCATGACTAGGGAGCGAGAATGGGCGGTTAATGGAAAAAAATGCTGAACAAAACCAGTTTTACGGATTATGTGACCTGGACCAAATATAAATATGTTCAAACGCGACAGTCCCTGGACTTAAAATAGAGTGGTAAAGCCAAACCAGCTGAAAGAAGACCTCCAGAGCTGACCTCCCTGAATCCCAGAAGATCCACCCCAAGTGAATGGTGGTCTCGTCTCTCTGTTTCCTGTGTGGGATCACGACTTCATTTGGTTCAGCAGATTCTTTCTTATTTTTATAATTAAAATTTTTTGAAATAAAAGAAACTACCCAGTTAATCCCCCAAATGTATTTTTTTCCTTGGGGAAACATTTACATTCTTAGGACCCTAAATGCTAAGCCAATAAAAGCAGCAGCAGAAACCATTTTTCATTATTATCCACAAAAAAGCAGAAGGAAATGAAAGCCTCAAAGAATTTCAATGTTTCAGGGGGAGAAAAATGACTTTTTTGCCTTTGGATTTTTATCTTTTCTGCCACCATAATTTAGATAGACAAAGAACAGGCCTGGCAGTGAGGCCAGTCTCCATAAGGCCAAATAGCTGATTTCCCAGAGGACTTGAAGAAAAAATTATCAAGAGAATCTTTGTAAAAGCACAGCGAGCTCAGATCTGAGATCATGGGAGATCATAGGAGTGAGCTGTTTCTTGTTGAAAGCAATTGTTAAATTCAGCACCAGAGCACATTAATTTGTGAATCAGAGATACCGTTCTTCCTAGAAAACTCATCACCTACTGACCTCGGGTGCAATTCAAGCCCAAATACTAAAGCAAAGGGCAAATCAGAAGGAGTGAAATAAGAAAATCCTCAGGTCACAGCTACCCCGAGGAGAGGCTAAGGCAACTGGGTCACGCTGGCTTGAGAAAGAGGAAATGGAGAAAAGATAGGAATCACAGGAGTTAATTGCCGGTTCTTTGTGTTAGGAACAAGACAAGAAGGAATGGTTTAAACTCCCACATGAGGACTTCAGTTTGAGAATAAGAAAGAACTGTTGACCAATTGGTTTGTAAAACATGAAGTGTGTTCCTAAGGATCGTTGAGATCATTTAGTTCAAATCCTACATCCTCCTACCTGAGCTTCAGCAAGTTACTTAACTTTTCTGTGCCTCTGGGTTGGCTCGTGTCTATAATCTCAGCATTTTGGGAGGCAGAGGCAGGAAGATCACTTGAGCCTAGGAGTTCAAGTCTAGCCAGGGCAACATGGTGAGATCCCATCTCTACCAAAAATATAAAAAATTAGCAAGCATAGTAGTGCATGCCTATGGTCCCAGCTACTCAGGAAGCTGAGGTGGGAGGATTACTTGAGCCCGGGAAGTTGAAGATGCAATGAGCTTTGATCATGCTACTGCACTCCAGCCTGGGTGACAGAGCAAGACCCTTTCTTAAAAAAAAAAAAAAGAGAGAGATTTAGTAGTTTCTCTCTGTTGTAAGAATTTTGAGTTTGTTCATATAAAGTGCTTAGCAGAGAAGCAGACATGACAAATGCTCAATGAATGTGAGCTCTCATCATCTGCATTGTGGTCATTGGTGGCATCATTACACCCAGAAGCACTCACCTCAACCCACACAGCCAAGTGTGAAAGAAATGTCACATATTTATTCTAAAACTGCATTCATTGTCTGTTTTGAGCCCCCCCATTTGGAGGCATATTTATCCCAAGCAATTCAGAGTCACTTCCTTTCCTTGAGTGGGGGAGAGTTGGCTTCTGTAAGCCAAGGTGGTGGGGACGAGGAGAGTGGGGAGGTCTGGTCCTGGGGACATTGTCAGTCCATGTCAGCATCCTCTAAGAGCTGAATGCAGCCTCAGGCCTCAGTCTGCACAGATAGCTACCACTCTCCAGGGCTCCTCAGCCAAGCTCTCTCTCCCCTGCTTTCAGAGCCAGCTTGGGTTATGGCCATGGGACCCCTGGGAGGCTGGATAAACCCTGATGCGACTCAGGGCCTGAGCAGCCATTTCTGTCCAGGGATCTTGTCACTGCCCAGAGCTGGGCCCAGGAGTGGGAGACTCAGGATTCCTCTGTTGATTAATTTCTCCAGAACGTTTATCCCCCTACCGGAGGCTTTGGCCCAGAGAGAGCAACACATGGGACCTCCCTTGGTTGAATCCCCAAAATCTACGTATACTCCTGATTTCTTTTCTGACTGTCTATCCACTGTGGATTACAAGGACAGATGGGGGACTAAATGTTTGGTTAGTTCACAACATTATCCCACTGCAGCCCGAAGAAGTTACTCTTCCACTTCAGCCCCCGACGGAAGGTTCCTATTGGGCATGGTGGTCTTGCTGCTTCTCTCAAATAACTTCCTTCTGCCCACACAGAAAAGCTTCAAGAGCCCCTCAAAAGACCCTGTAGCAGTCATCTGTATCCTTCTGCAAGGGCCCACGCAAAGGTTTGTGAAGCTAGCCATTTACCTTTGAGAGAGGGAATTTTGAGAGGCTTCCACAGGCAAACAAGCAAAGCATTACACCCCCATCAAGTCTTACAACTAGGGTAACTTAGGGCCCAAAGCATAGCTTAGTTTCATTCTATTAATATGTCTAAATAGCTTACAGAAAATATGGGTAGGAAAATAAGACGAAGCAGGAAGAGTTTACTCCACATGCCAGGGATCCATACTTGCTACAGGACAACTCCAAAGGGGACCCACCTTTCTAATAGCCCAGGCAAAGGAAGTCACATCTCTCCCCAGCAGGGAGAGAAATTCCCACCATGGGTCTCAGGAGGGGGACACTGTGTAAGACAGTGAATGAAATTTCAACCATATCCTTCCAGGAACTGATACAGTGGACTTCCCACATATAACACCCTGGGGGGTGTTGGACAGCGGGGGGAGGGGGTTAAAAAACCACCCTGGGTACAGACTGAGAGCATCTTGACAAAGGGAATTCCAGTAAAAATCATTCCGCAAGGGTCGGTATTGTCAATCCTGGCACACATCTCACTGCTACTTAAATACATAATAAATAATCTGAATACATCTAAAAGAAAGTTTAGTAGATAGAGAAGAGAATAGACTACATATTATTCGAGCAGTTCTTCCCAGATTGTTCCTTTCCAGTATCCAGTGACAGTAAGTTCAGGTCAGGGTGACCAACTGTTCTGTTGGACTGAGGACTTTCCCAGAATGTGGAATTTTCAGAGTTAAAGCCAGGATAGTCCCAGGAACACCAGGATGGTTGTTCACCCTAATTCAGGATGACAATGCATGGTACTGGATCACAGCTCTTCTGTGTTGCTGGGTTTCTGTTGGTTTTGTTTGTTTGTTTGTTTGTTTGTTTGTTTTTAAGAGACTGGTGTTACTCTGTAGCCCAGGCTGGAGTGCAGTGGTACAATCACAGCTCACTGCAGCCTCCAACTCCTGGGCTCAAGCGTTCCTCCCACCTCAGCCTCCTGAGTAGCTGGGACCACAGGCATGCACCACCACACCCAGTAGAGAAGGAGTCTTGCTATATTGCCCAGGCTGGTCTTGAACTCCTGGCTTCAATTGATCCTCCTGCCTCCTCCTGAAGTGTTGGGATTACAGGAGTAAATCACCATGGCCAGCCCTGTGTTACTGACTTTAAAAGTCGGACAAACCGAGGTAGGGAAGAACCCAAGAGGAAGTAGAGAGCTGCCAAACCTGTGCAGGGAAGGGGACTGAGAGAGTACGTGGCAAGGCCTGGATTCTCCTCCCGAAGTCTTCTCTCCTATAATGCACAGGTCAAGACCCACAATATGCCTGACCTGGTGCTTTGTCTGTTCCAGGTGCTCAGTCAATGCGAGGGTTCAAGCTGAATGGAAGTGACTTAGGGGAAAGCGTTCCTCAGCCTGTCCCAGCTCCTTTTGCTTCATCTTCCCTTGAATCTTCAGCCTCTGTTCAGGGCTGAGCTGTGTGTCCTGGAGGCTGGGCCCCTAGAGATGGAGAAACACAGTCCTCTTCTACAGGGACTGATGCTCTTCACCTGGCTGCCCAGATACTGAACTAAGTAACCTGCCCCCCTGGATCCTGCTCTGGGAAATGTTCTCACTGGGGCTCCCCTTTCCTGAGAAGAGACTGTGACCGGCATCTGGGGCTCTTTTCTTCTTAACATTATCACCTATTTCTCATCTCAGCCACCTCAAGGACCCGGGGTGCCAGACTTATGGCACTGGGATTTTAGACCAAAATAAAATCATCTTTGCCCATGGGGGTCTTGTGATGTCATTGATCAAACAAATAGGTAAATTAGGAAATGTAGTCTTGTCAACTTTATTTTGGAGGCTTTAGAACTGATATACAAATTAAAGCAAAAACAAACAAACAAATCCACTCCCAGAACTCAGCTCTTAGACCAAAATTAAATCAAAATAATTTAGGCCTCTGAAAATTACCTCCCACTTCCTACCTCTGGCTCTCCTCCTTCACTTTCTGGGAAAGAGAAGCAAGCAATCAAAGAAATAGATTCTCTAGCTCCTGATTTATTTATCCCAAATCTGTAGGTGGATCACTTATCTTTTCTGGGGCTGAGTTACTTTATCAATAATACAAATAATAATAACAACAGCAACCATATGAATCATGTTAGTACCAGGTACCATTCTGTTCACTTTGTTTATATTAATTTACTTATTATCCACAATAATATTGTGAGGTACATGCTATCGTGATCTTCATTTTACAGATGAAAAAATCAGGGTGCAGCGAATTGAAATAACTTGCTCCAGGTCACATAGCTGGCCAGTGAGAGAGCCGAGATTCAATCCAATCTGGCTTCAGAATGCATGAACTTTAACCATTAACTTAATGTTGGATGGATGGATGGATGAATGGTGGATGGATGGATGAATAGATGGATGGATAGTGACTGGATAGTGGATGGTGGATGATGGATGGTAGATGGATGGTGAAAAAAATGGATGAATTTATGGATGCATGGGTGAATGCATGGTGAATGGATGGATGAATGAATGTATGGATGCATGGATGAATGGTAAGTGAAGATGGATGGATGGATGGACGGGTGGATGGTAGATGGGTGGATAAGTGGTGGATGGATGGATGAATGAATGAATGGATGAATGAGTGGTAGATGGATTGATGAATGGATGGATGGGTGGTGGATGGATGAATGATAATAGATAAATGGATGGATGGTAGATGGGTGGATGGATGGTGGTAGATGGATGGATAAATAAATGGATGAATGGTAGGTGGATAGATGGTTATGGATGGATGTGTGGTGAATGGATGATTGGATAGCAGATGAATGGATGGATGGTAGATGGGTGGATAGATGAATGGATGGATGATGGATGAATGAATGAATAGATGGAAGGATGGGTGGTAGATGGATGGGTGGTGAATGGGTGATAGATGAATGGGTGGATGGTAAATGGGAGGATAGATGTGAATGGATGAATGATGGACAGATGGATGAATGGGTGATGGATGGTGGATGGTAGATGGATGGACGGATGGATGGATTGGTGGTGGATGGTAATTGGGTAGATAGATGGTTGGATGGATGGTGGGTGGATGTGGATGGTTGATGAATGGATTGACGGTAGATGGGTGGATGGATAGTGGATCGATGATGAATAGATGTATGAATGGGTGGTGGGTGGATGATGGATGGATGGATGGATGGATGGATGGTGGATGGTAGATGGTTAGATAGATGGTGGTTGGATGCGTGGTGGATAGATGAATGGGTGGTGGATGATCAGATGAAGACACTGGGCCCAGCTATTACTCGGATACCTCTCTGAGGTAGATACAGCACTAACATTTAAAATGCATGCTATTGGCATAAATTGTGGTTGCTATTCTTCCAAATTAAACAGAGGGGTATCCACTGGGAGCAAAACAGACAAAAAATGAGTCCTCCAGGACCCATTTAAATATCTGTGGAATGGAAGCAATGAAGTTATGTTTCTCCAAAATGAATTAGTCTGTGAAGAGTTCCTTGAGAATCTTGGATTAAAATTGCTCTTTTAGAGCCAAGACTAACACATATCTTACATAAAAGTGAAAAGAATCTTTTCAGCTCCCCCCTCCCCAAATAGATTACTGTATCCAGTCAACAAAATCTTATCTTAAACCTCCAAAGAATTACATGAGCTTTCCTTAAATTTTACTCTTTAATTAAGAGACCAGTTTGAGGTTAGCCAGATCTGGGGCTTTGACGTAGCAGTCGCCAAACCTCAGCGACAGGCCTGGTTTCCATCTCTGTGATATTAATCTTTTGACGGCCAAAATTTTCCTTAATAAAAGCATTTCATGTGCCTTACTCTTAGCAGATGCCTAACGACTGCTTAGAGAAGGAAAGAAGGAAAACCCAATGAATCTAAAGAATCGAGATAGACTGAGTTCCCTATACCAGATGGCTCATGTACGAAAAGAACCATTGTCTTCTAAAAACTGACCCTTGGTAAGATTTTGAAAGACTTGGGTTTTTCTTGTGATTTTGCTCAGGAGATGATTGTCTTATTTTCTTTTTAGTTGTTCAATTGGTAGGTCTAATTAATGCCATTCACTTTTTCCATGAGATCTGGAATTTAAATGTGCCTATGTGAATTTCATCCTTATGCCTCCATTTGAGTTAGTTCATATAGTTGGGAATTCTGCAAAGTGAAAAGCCCTGGACAGGAAATTGATATATTACTTGGGCCCTGCTATTCTGAGCCATGAAACTCTATGCAAGATACTGAACTCTTCTTGGTCTCAGTTTCTCAGCCTCATCTCCCTTTCCTGTAAAACGGAGATAATCCTATCCACCATACCATCTAGGCATTGTAAAGAATGCATCTTGACCAAAGTTAGTTACAAGTGTAGCAGTCAATATAGTTGGGGAAACAATAAGAAAAGTTATCCTGTTAAGTAGAAGAAATCATGATAAAGTAACATTTGCATTATTATATGAACATGGCTTTGAATGTCCAAGGTTAGTTTATAACCAAACTTCCCACACTTAACAAATCCCTCTGATATTACCAGTGAGGCAAACAACAAGATAACTTACCCTCAAATAAATAATAAGACTAAAGCGGGGATAGAGAGTTTGATAGAGAGTTTGTCTAAGGGGTGGACTCAGAGACCTTTGAGGTCCTTTTGAATGGGGACACTGAGATTCCAAGTTTTTTTTGTTTTGTTTTGTTTTGTTTTTTGAGACAGAGTTTTGCTGTCTCCCAGGCTGGAGTTCAGTGGTGCAATCTCGGCTCACTGCAAGTTCCACCTCCCGGGTTCTCGCCATTCTCCTGCCTCAGCCTCCTGGGTAGCTGGGACTACAGGCGCCCACCACCACGCCTGGCTAATTTTTTGTATTTTTAGTAGAGACGGGGTTTCACCATGTTAGCCAGGATGGTCTCGATCTCCTGACCTCGTGATATGCCCGCCTCAGCCTCCCAAAGTGCTGGGATTACAGACATGAGCCACTGCGCCTGGCCTTTGATTCCAAGTTTATTAATGAGTTTCCTCAGATCTGGGAATTCCTCATAATTTTTCAGGGCCCTACCTCTCCCTTTGGTCTTTGGTATTTTTAGCATTATTTATATTATAAATTTAGCATTATTTATGTTACAAATAATGCTAAAAGTATAAGTTTCCAGTAATAGAAATGCTAGGGTTGCATTAGTGGTCTTTTCTCAATTTCAGTTCTTTACAAAATATAGGGAAAAAAATAATTTATGACAATGAATGAACTAAGATTTGTGGTGGTTGTTTTCATGAGAGTTGGGAGCATTAAAGAATCCATAAGCTTTGCAGCAGGAATGGTGGCTCACACCTGTAATCTCAGCACATTGGGAGGCCAAGGTGGGAGGATCATTCGAGGCCAGGAGTTTGAGGTCAGTTTGGGCAACATAGTGAGATCCTATCTCTACAAAAAAAAAAAAAGAAAAGAAAAGGAAAAAAAATTTACATAGCTTCCAAAAAACAAGCTACTTTTGGGGAACATGAATGGAGCTGGAGGACATTACCCTTAACAAGCTAAATGCAGAAACAGAAAACCAAATCCCACATGTTCTCATTTATAAGTGGGAGCTGAATGATGAGAACTCGTGAACACAAAGAAGGGAACAGCAGAAACTGGGGCCTACTTGAGGGTAGAGGATGGGAGGAAGGAGAGGAGCAGAAAAAAATAACTACTGGGTACTACACTTAGTACCTGTACCTGGGAAATGAAATAATCTCTACAGCAAATCCCAGTGACACGAGTTTACCTATATAACAAACTTCACATGTCCCCCGAACCTAAAATAAAAGCTGAAAATAAAATAAATTAATTAATAAAATAAAACAAAATAAAATGAAAAGGGAGCTTGCTGCTTTGAAAAAACACCATGATAACCTCGAAGTCTGTGTTCAAATTTAGAAGTCTTAACTATCTGGAATTCCACAGTGGAGTATGGTGGTGTGGGGAGAGCAGGCCCTGGCTCCAGGCCTCTGTACCATAGCTCCCCCTCTGTTCTCTCATTCCTTCCATGCTGCAGGGAGACTAATACTCACATATGTGGACATCCCAGCACACACATCCAAACTCCACTCACCAGCACATGCAGGGGTGTGATCCAGAGAGAGGAAAGCTACAGCCCCTTATCTCTGGGGACATCTTGTCCCAGGGAGAGGCATAAAATTGGATAAAGAGGCTTGGTGCAGTGGCTCACACCTATAATCCCAGCACTCTGGGAGGCTGAGGCAGGTGGATCGTTTGAGGTCAGGAGTTCGAGACCAGCCTGGCCAACATGGTGAAACCCCGTCTCTACTAAAAATACAAAAATTAGCTGGGTGTGGTGGTGGCTGCCTGTAATCCCAGCTACTCAGGAGGCTGAGGCAGGAGAATCACTTGAACCCGAGGAGTGGAGGTTGCAGTGAGCTGAGATCATGACACTGCACTCCAGCCTGGGTGATAGAGCAAGACTCCATATCAAAAAAAAACAAAAAAAAACACCTCGATAAAGAGTCAGAGTTTATTTCCCTAGAGTGAGGGGCTGTAACAAGAGTTTAGCAAACTGCAAAGTCTAATGGAACAGTCCCTTACTTCAGACAATAGTTGCAAGTTTGGGGGTCTTCAGGATCACCCTCAGATTCCATAAATCAGCCAGGCATGGTGGTGTGCACCTGTAGTTTCAGCTACTCGGGAGGCTAAGGTGGGAGGATCACTTGAGCCTGGGAGGTCGAGGCTTCAGTGAGCCGTGATTGCACCACTGCACTCCAGCCTGGGCAACAGAGCAAAACTCTGTCTCAAATAAAAAAAAAAATGAAATTCCCCCCAGAGATGGCTGTGTACATTGCCTAGGTCAAGCATGCTACTTAGAGCAATTATATTTGCTTCCCGGGTACTTCTTCAGACACTGCAGCCTGGCCTTAAA
Source organism: Hylobates moloch (assembly GCF_009828535.3). Taxonomy (NCBI): domain Eukaryota; kingdom Metazoa; phylum Chordata; class Mammalia; order Primates; family Hylobatidae; genus Hylobates; species Hylobates moloch. Next base: position 95,845,772 of record NW_026652278.1, read on the forward strand.
AAGCCTGTTCTGAGTGTCACAAGCGCTATGTAGGGACTCAAATACCAGCCAGATGATCCCTGACCCCAGAAACCTCTTCCATTCCAAAGACGCTTTGTCCACATCCTAATGGCCATAGGAGAGGCCCCAGCCCCTCTTTCAAAGCTTCTTGTTACTTCAGTGTGTGTTTATTAATAATGGCTCCTCTGAGCAAGCCTCCAGTGTGTCCAGCTCATTCATTCACAGTTCTCCTTGCTCCAGCTAGGATAGTAAAGCATTTGGAATCATGACATGTGAGGGAAGCTGAAGGAGCAAGACAAGAAAGTCTTAGTGGAAACAAGGTTTCTGATTTTAGAGTTGAATGCTCCTATGAAAGAAGTACCAGATTTATTGTTCATGACTTGTTATTCCTGATCGGATTAGTATTCATGACATCCAAGAACTGATCTGGGACCCACGAGTGGATATAGAGGTAGATTCTTGGCTTGGTATGAGGAGGAACAGTCTGTTTAGCACCAGAATGGGCTGCCTCATGAGAGAGAGAGTTCCCCAGCATTCAAAGTGTGTGCAGGCAGAAGTAGTCTGTTTAACAAATTAACATTTGTTAATAGGGCATCTTGCTTCCAATAGAGAGCTTGTCTAAGGGATGGACTCAGAGACATCTGAGGCCCTTTCAAATGGGGGCACCAGGATTCCAAGTTTATTAACGAGTTTTCTCAGCTCTGGGAATTCCCCATCATTTTTCAGGCCCTATCTCTCCCTTTGGTCTTTGCAGAAAGCCTGTAGAAAAACACTTCACATTCCCCAGATATCATTCTCCCCACCCAGTTGAAAAGGTGAAAGTGACATACTTCAACCTGAGAGACTGCATTCTTATCAACACTGCTCAGGGCAGAAGTGTGTGAAGCCAGTGAAGTCTGAAGTTCACATTTCCCTCTTTTCTCAGAAGCCCCTGCTTTTACAGAAACTTCTTTCTTCTCTTAGAACAAAGGGGTTTATTGAGCTCATGACATCTTCATCAATACACGAGAATATATAAAGATTAAATAGGGCCTGGGACATAATAAGTGCTCAATAAATCTTTGTTGAAAGAATCAATAAATACATTTTAAAAGCAAGAGAAGAAAGAGGACAATGCTCGACCCAAAAGGCAACTATCTTAGCTGTTCCAGGCCCATATGTATGATAGGATGAATATACTAATGGTGCTTTGCTCTTGGGTTAGTCTGTGGATTGGATAATATAATGAATGTAACATGCTTAGCAGAGTGTCTGGCACATATTCAAGGCTTGCCAAATGCTGAGGCTGGGTGTGGTGGCTCACGCCTGTAATCCCAGCACTTTGGGAGGCCGAGGCAGGCACATAGCTTGAGCCTAGGCAGGCACATAGCTTGAGCTCAGGAGTTCAAGACCAGCATGGGCAACATGGCGAAACTCTGTCTTTACAAAAAAATTTTTAAAAATTAGCCAGGTGTGGTGGCAGATGCCTGTGGTCCTAGCTACTCAGGAAGCTAAGGTGGGAGGATCACCTGAGCCCAGGAGGAAGAGGTTGCAGTGAGCTGTGATCATGTCACTACATTCCAGCCGGGGTGACAGAGCAAGATACTGTCTTAGAAAAAATAAAATAAAGTAAATTCATGCAAGTTCTCTTCTCTGTTGTTATAATTATTATTGTTACTGTTGCTTTAAACAATGTGATCTGAAACAGGGTGGACAAGGGAAAGAGCTGTTCGGGATTAGAATAGGGCTTCTTCCTGGCTATCCCCCCTGCTTTTTTTTTTTTTGAAATGGAGTTTTTCTGTTGTTGCCCAGGCTGGAGTACAATGGAGTAATCTCGGCTCACTGCAACCTCCACCTCCCGGGTTCAAGTGATTCTCCTGCCTCAGCCTCCCAAGTAGCTGAGATGACAGGTGGCCGCCACCATGCCCAGCTAATATTTGTATTTTTGCTAGACACGGGTTTTCACCATGTTGGCCAGGCTGGCCTTGAACTCCTGACCTCAGGTGATCCGCCTGCCTCGGCCTCCCAAAGTGCTGGTTACTCCTTTTATCACATCACACCACGTCTTATCACATCATCTGGGATTGGCAAACTATTTCATGCAGATTTTAAGGAGAAAACACCAGACCCTCACTTGGCAGAGGGGTGCATTTTCTTGCTTCAGAGGGTTGGATTGCCGAGAGAACCAGGGACTTGTGCTCATTGCCTTGGTAATTACAGAACCCTCTGTAAGACGGTAGATGTCAGAATTACAGATGGAAATGAGCCCTGGGCTTCAGAGGAAATTAAGGGTAGTCTGAGAAGATTTTATTAGGGAACGTCTGTTGGAAAATGTCATAAAAGAATGAGTCTATGATTTAAGTTTTCAAAAGTACTTACCAACAGGTGGGAGAATTTGTGAAAACCAAAACATACATGTTTTTTAAAATCTTGTCGATTCAGGCTGTTGTGCTGCCAGTCACTCCTGGGCGCAGGGGCAGACCAGGCCCACTGCTACCTCATCTTCCTTCTAGCCTGAGCTTCTGTTGATGTCATCCCTGTCGGACCCTGGATGAGAAAGCAAATGGGAACAACACGAGGAAGACGAAACATCTTCCCCAGTGAGAAATCTGCAAGTGTGCCATTTTAGAGTTCGTGGTAACATCTTTTCTTTGTTCTTTGTTTTAATTTAATTAAGTTAGTTTTTTTTTTTTTTTTTTTGAGATGGAGTCTCGCTCTTGTTGCCCAGACTGGAGTGCAATGGCATGATCTCGGCTCATTGCAACCTCCACCTCCCAGGTTCAAGTGATTCTCATTCCTCAGCCTCCCGAGTAGCTGGAATTATAGGCGCGTGCCACCACGCCTGGCTACATAGTCACCTTTTATTAAGTGTAGGCAGTCATAACATTATTGTTCCAGAAGACAGAAGTTGTCTTTTTTTTACCTGAATTTCCCAAAGATTGCTTCTCGAAATAACTGCTTTAATAGTCCCCAATTGGTGTGAATGGAATAGTTAATTAAAATTCTATGATGAAGTGCATTAGAATTTGCAATAAGCCTCTTGCCTTTTATTCACTCCAGATGACTGCCCTCTGACATCATTGTTTTTTTTCTTCTAGATGTTGGGTGTAATGCCAGCCATTGTTACAATAGGACATTGCATTTTATACCTGAGATCACTGACTGGTTGTCATCAGATAGAATCACGTAGTCCTCTGTTGTACGTACAAACAGAACATTCTGATGACCATTCATTAAGTGAAATATAATGGAACACTTAAAGTGACCCCAAGATTAAACTCTTATTTGGGGTTTGTCTAATGACTAACGGTCACTACCACCAGTTTGGAGACATTACAACAAAACTCTGCTGCTGACAAAAATATTAACCATAAATGATGAGAAATTTTCAGTTGGGACCAAAAGAACATCTGGAGGCCATTAAAGAATTTTCCCTTTATGTCCTGATTGCCAGACTTAGAACCAACCACCCAGAAACTGTGGCCCTCATGCTAACTCAATGTTTATATTTCATTAAAAACGATTTCAAGGGTTTACGTCTTGCACTTCATGGCCCAACTCCCATGCATACAGCTTTTCATCTCACTGGGCATGCCCTGGAGCAGACGAGCATTCTTCACCTCTTGGTTTCAGAAGAAGGAGCTTCTTGGGGAATAATTCCAGGTTCTTTTTTTGCATCTAGAATCTAATCAAGAATCTGTAGGTCCTGCTATCCTAGGATAAATGAGAAGAAGAAAACAAGGATGCAAGACCCAACAATAAAAATATTAGAATTTTAAAAATACTGTACTGGGGTTTGCTTTTAAATACCTAGTAAAGCTACAGTAAGTCATGAAATTGATGAATGGACAGTTATATAATTTCAGCTGTGTATTAGTTGCTTTTTGCTGCTATAACAAATCACCACAAACTTTGTGACTTAAGACAGATGTAGCCAGGCACGGTGGCTCATGCCTATAATCCCAGCACTTTAGGAGGCTGAGGCAGGCGGATCACCTGAGGTCAGGCATTCAAGACCAGCCTGGCCAACATGGTGAAACCCCATCTCTACTATAAATACAAAAATTAGCTGGGCATGGTGGCATGCACCTATAATTCCAGCTACTCAGGAGGCTAAGGCAGGAGATTCAGTGAGCCGAGATCACACCACTGCACTCCAGCCTGGACAATAGAGCAAGACTCCATCTCAAAAAAGAAAAAAGAAAAAAAAAAAAAAATGGGTACATTACCTTACAGTTCTTGAAGTTAGAAGTCCAACACAGGTTGCACTGGACTAAAATCAGGGCATCAGCTGGGCTGCATTCCTTTCTGGAGGTTCTAGGGGGACATCTGTTTCTTTGTCTTTTAGCTTCTTGCAGCTGCTCCATTCCTTTGTTTATGGCCTATTCTCCATTTTCAAAGCCAGCAAAGTTGCATCTTTCTAACTTTTCTTCTGCAGGAATATCGCCTTCCAACTATGGCAAGAAAAGGTTGTCTGATTTTAAAGATTTGTGTGATTCATTTAGGCCCACTAAAATAATCCAAGATAATCTTCCCATCTCAAGATTCTAAATTTAATCATGTCTGCAAAGTTCCTTACAAAAGCAACATATTCACAAATTACAGGGATTAGGATGTGGACATCTTTGGGAGATCCATATTCTGCCTATTACGAGCTATTTCCAGACTCCAAGTAGTAAAGAGAGTTGAAACTCAAAAGCTCATCAATCATCCTTTTTCATTGTCATTCCTTTTAGCATTGAGTTTTACCTTAGGAAATAGGACAGATGTTTTCAATACCTAAAACCTTAAACATAGAACAATTTCACAAATGTCATGAAACCAGAATGAACCTCTTGGCTGAAAGTTTTTCGATTTTCAAAGAACTCATTTTAATTTTACTAGTAAGTTTGAAATGGATCCAGCTTGACTGTCATACTTTTATATGAGACACTAAATCACGGTTCTTTGGAAATGGCAACATTGAAAGCATAAACTCTCATTTTCCCAGAATGTGTGGAAGGGCGGATGTGGTTGATATAATGTGTTTCTTAACACATCTTTTCACCCTGAACTCACTCCCACGATGTGTTTATATGCATTGCAGGGCATACAGCAGCCTTGGTCGGTGCACGTGTTCACAAGTAGTTTCGCCTATTTCTCGAGCATATATTCCTACGGGTGCCTGGCAAATGCCTTAGCTGAGGACAAAGTGTCCAAGGAATAAGTACTTGCTGCTGTTTTCCAACACACACCACAATTCCAGCTGATTCTCAGCAAAGGGCATTTCTTCTACTCCGGGATCTGTGAATTTGCTCATGGTTTTTAACAACCTGCAGCCCGGCTCAAGTCATAGCCTGGATCCCAATTTGAAATTAGCTACATTTTATTAGTAAGTGTCCAGAAATGGCTTGGCGGGTCATTTTCTGTCTTGTAAAATGTGGTTCTTATTGGCAGTAACATGCTTTTTGGGCACTGACTCATGTTCTCTCTTCAAGCAAATGATTCCTTCAGGAGGCACACGCTATATCTAGGTTTGCTGTGTGCAACACATCAGATCCTGGCCATAGGATGACTTAGCAAAGGTACAGGCAGTTTATTGCACACCTATGTACACTTCAGATCCTATGCTAAGAGTTTTAAGGGCATTATCTCATTTAACTTTACAAAACCCTGTAAGATAGACTCTATTAATCATCCCATTTTCAGACGATGAAAGCAAGATTTAAAGTGACTTGCACAACCTCATGAAACTGACATGCTTGGGCTGGACTATATTGAGACTAGGTGAGGTGAGTGAGCACTCAGTTTGGTGCAAAATGTAACGGAAAGCCAAAAGGCTCAGTAAGCAAGGTAGAGGATATTTCAGTGCAATTTTTTAAAAATGCAAAATTCGTGAAAACATTCCATAGCAAAATATTAAAATGTGAAAAAAAGACAGACCCTGACCTTATACTTGTAGGACCTGTCCTTAATCACCTGACTTTAATCCTGGCCCTGCTGAATCCTGCCCCTTCTCTGGCTGGAATTTGAACCCAAGGCTGGCTGAGACTGAAGCCCATGTTTGTACCCACTACTCTATAGGATGCATCTGCCTCCTCTGCCAGTGGGGCAGCTGGGAGGTACTTAAATTGCTTTTCAGCAATGATGACAGGCTGGGTGCAGTGGTTCGTGCCTGTAATCCCAGCACTTTGGGAGGCTGAGGTGGGAGGATTATTTCAGGCCAGAAGTTTGAGACCAGCCTGGGCAACATAGCAAGACCCAGTTTCTAAAAAAAAAAAAAAAGTAATTAGCCAGGCATGGTGGCATGCACCAGTAGTCCCAGCTACTCAGGAGGCTGAGGTGGGAGGATACTTGGAGCTCAAGAGCTGGAGGCTCCAGTGAGCTCCACTGCACTCCAGCAGTGATTGCTCCACTGCACTCCAGCCTGGGCAACATAGCAAGATTCTGTTTCTAAAAGAAAACAAACAAACAAAAACAAAACAAAACCCAAAAAATAAGGATGAAAACAGAGCTGATCCTCTCTGCTACCCATCCCTGTGAAAGTTACATTGCAGCAGGACTAAGAGTGGCATCGGTGATGGTGAGAAGTCATGTGAAGTAGCCTCTGATCCTTATATCAGCCAAGGAAACTCTTGGTAGAGTGAGTCCTAGTTTAAGGAGAGGGACTTTTCCCTGAGCAAATCAGTAGTAATCAGTCTGTGAGTAGATTTGCTTTAGTGCAAGTGCCGTGACTCAGTTCAGATGGACCCAGGGCCACCTAGCAACTAATCTATTCCCGAGTGATTTTGTGACCTCTTCCTCCCTGCCCAGCCGGCCCCCTGCAGGTGGCACTGTGGACTCAAGGCCTCTGTTCCTCCTAAAATAGAAATTCCTTTGCACAAGTCAATTGGAAAGCCAGCGTCCTCTTTAACTTCTTGTCTCCTGCAATTTGAGCAGCTGTCAAGCTGCTGCCAAACGATGCCCACAGCTCTTTTGAGTGCATCCCTCACTGCAGCCCCGCCTGTCCAGCTTCCACGGCTGTGGAGGGGACGCATGAACCACACTTCTGTCAAAGAGGGTACTGCATAAAATTGTCATTCCTCCTGACTTTTTCTACTTTCCCAGCCAGATCTGAACTTCATATTATATTACTTCTGGTAGCATCTTCTTGTATATCTCAGTTTAAACTTTTGGCCATAACTTCAGTACCCAAGCTTTAAAAAACGTGTTGCTTTCTTTAAATGTCATCATGAAATTGAGCAGGATGCTTTGCTCTGAGGAAGCCGTCCTTTTCCTGGGATCCACAGTGATATCTGTCTACCCTCTGAGCTCTCCCTGGGCTCAGGGTACTTGCTGTACTTCATGTTCAACTCCAAGTCACTTTCTCTGTTGGACACTTTAGTTGTTCCAGTTCATAAATGGATTGTGAAATTTTTTTTTTGTTTTTTAAGAATTCCTGCTCTTTCTTCCTCTACTTTTTAAAAATTTTCTGTAGAGACTAGGTCTTGCTATATTGCCCAGGCTGATCTTGAACTCCTGGCCTCAAGCGATCCTCCCACCCTAGCCTCCAAAACTGCTGGGGTTACAGGTGTGAGCCACTGAGCCTGGCCTTCCTCTTTCTTCTTAAGACACAAACATAATTTTCTCTATGTTTTCTTCTGCTAAGAGTATTAACAAATGTATTCTTCCTTCATTGACAACAAATACATGTCTGTCACAGGCCAGGCTCAATGTCATCTCATGGATTTTCCTTACTCTCTGAGAGTTCGGCTGAGACTCTTCCCAAAAATTCCTCTGAACTTAGCTATTTGCTCTAGTCAAGGGGGATCTGGGTAGTTGAAAAAAAGAATGACTTAATCTGTCCTGGAGAGAGCTGAGTTTAATAACAACAATCAAAAAGGAGAATATTCTTCTCTGAAGACAGCTGAACAATTGTTCCAGCAAATACCATTATATTTTATTAAAAAATAAGACATGAAAGGTAGGTAAGGAATGGAGGTACTCATATTTCCAGACTGCATTTTCAATTAGCGTTTTCTTTTTTTCTCTTTTCTTTTTTTTTTTTTTTTTTGAGACAGAGTCTTGCTCTGTCACCCAGGCTGGAGTGCAGTGGCACAATCTCAGCTCACTGCAACCTCTGCCTTCCAGGTTCAAGCAATTCTCCTGTCTCAGCCTCCCAAGTAGCTGGGACTATAGGTGCATGCCACCACGTCCAGTTAAGTTTTATATTTTTAGTAGAGATGGAGTTTCACCATATTAGTCACGCTGGTCTTGAACTCCTGCCTTGGCCTCCCACAGTGCTGGGATTATAGGCATGAACCACGGTGCCTGGCCTCAATTAGCATTTTCTGAAGACTACTTTATTGTTGTTTCTAATCAATCAATAATAATACTCAAACAGAATATTTGAAAAACTCAGAAGAGCATTTTAAAAAACCAGTTACAAAACCAACCATCCAAGGTAACAACTGACAACATATGTTTTTTGGTGGTTTGTTTTTTTTGAGACGGAGTCTCGCTCTGTCACCTAGGCAGTGGTGCGATCTCGGCTCACTGTAAGCTCCGCCTCCCACATTTAAGCAATTCTCCTGCCTCAGCCTCCTGAGTAGCTGAAACTACAGGCACGTGCCACCACACCCGGCTAATTTTTGTATTTTTAGTAGAGACTGGGTTTCACCATGTTGGCCAGGATGGTCTCGATCTCTTGACCTCGTGATCCACCTGCCTTGGCCTCCTGAAGTGCTGGGATTATAGGCATGAGCCACCGCACCCAGCCGACAACATATGTTTTAAAGTAAACTCTTCCAGTATTTTTCCCTACACATCTGAAAAATGTATGTATTTTTAATCTGAAATTAGCTCTTACTCTTCCTACTACAGTATTTTCTGTGCTGGTTAACATGAACCTAAATGTAAGTTAATGATTACATTCTCTCATATGAATACACTTTCTCAAATATTTGCCAAGTTGCCTCCAAATTTTGCTGTCGTAAGCAATGCTTTCACAAACTTCCATATACACATCTTTGAGCACAGTTTTTAATTCCTCTGGAATAAAGTCCTAAGAATCAAAATGCTGGCCAAATAAATATGCAGTTTATAAAGTTTTTAATAATATAGTAACGAGTTGTCCTAAAAAGAAAATTATGCTAATCAACACTTTCACACTATGGTGTAAAATCATCAGAGAAATGAGCCTTCCACCAAAGGAACCTCAGTTAAGAATGAGAAAATTTGGCCAGGCACAGTGGCTCATGACTATAATCCTAGCACTTTGAGAGACCAAGGTGGGCAGACTACTTGAGCTCAGGAGTTTGAGACCAGCCTGGGCAACATGGTGAAACCCAGTCTCTACAAAAAATACAAAAAATTAGCCAAGTGTGGTGGCATGCACCTGTAGTCCCAGCTACTCAGGAGGCTGAGGCAGGAGAATCACTTGAACCTGGGAGGTGGAGGTTGCAGTGAGCTGAGATTGTGCCACTGCACTCCAGCCTGGGTGACAGATTGAGACTCAGTCTCAAAAAAAAAAAACAAATTACCCAGGCATGGGGCACACGCCTGTGGTCCCAGCTACTCGGGAGGCTGAGGTGGGAGGATCACTTGAGCCCAGCAAAAGGTGGAGGCTTCAGTGAGCCGTGATCACACCACTGCACTCCAGCCTGGGCAACAGAGTGAGACCTTGCCTCAAAAAAAAAAAAAAAAAAAATCTAGGCGCAGTGGCTCATGTTTGCAATCCCAGTACTTTAGGAGGCCAAGGCAGGAGGATCACCTGAAGTCATGAGTTTGAGAACAGCCTTGCCAACATGGTGAAACCCCATCTCTACTAAAAATACAGGAACATTAGCCAGGCATGGTGGTGCACGCCTGTAGTCTCAGCTACTCAAGAGGCTGAGACATGAGAATCACTTGAATCCAAGCGACAGAGGTTTCAGTGAGCTGAGATCATGCCACTGCACTCCAGCCTGGGTGACAGAGCAAGACTGTGTCTCAATTAAAAAAAAAAGAGAGAGAGAGAGAGAAATTTTTTTCTGAGAGTATCAGAAGAAATTCATCAGTGAAAAGGATTATTGAGAAAGGCCATCTAATCCTTATCTTTATCTAGCCTCAGTGATTTTACACCAGGAACCTCTGGTGAGCTTTTAAAACCCCCCACCCCTGGAGATTCTGATTTTATTAGTCTTGGGTGTGGCCTGAGCATGGTACTATCTTAGAGCTTCCCAGGTAGTTTTAATGTCAGCCAAGGTTGAAAGCCACCAAGCGAAAGCATGTTTTAAGTGGAAGAAATTTCCGGAAGTTTGGTGAGGTTCAGGTGTGTGTCTGCTCAAGGGATGACCTAAACAAGTTCTTGTTTTTTCCCTTAATTCTTTGACTTTATGAAAAATGTTTCTGAGAAAACTGTGACAATTTATAAACCTCTGAAAATAAATCATAAAAATGTCCAAGATAGGTTCTTTTCGTGGTGTTCAGGTGACCACAAAATGATAGACTTAGAGGCATCAGTAAGTTTGCAGTCAGAGAGAAGAAAGTCACACTGCAGTGATGGCTTCGAAACTGTAACTTGGCCAAAGGTGGAGAAAGTCCCTTTCTGGACACAGACCATCTTTGAAGACAGGGCAGTGTGGAAGAAGGAGAAAGAGCGTGGCTTTGGGGTCACCCAGACCTATGGTTGAATTCAAGTTCTGTTATTTATTAATGTGTGGCCTAGAGCAAATTCTTAACTTTTCTGGGTCTCAGTATTTTATTCTTTTAATCTATAAAATAGCAACTATATAGCAACTTTCTCATAGGGTGGTAACGAAGGTTATAGTGGGATAATGTATGTATGATTCCTAAACACTGGTCAAGAAAACTGCATTTTTTAACACTGATACCAGCAGTTCTTCGTACATGGCCTTTGCAGCATACTTACTTCTTGATTTGCTTTCACTATAAGGGACTCACCTGTCCTAACTATACTCCAAGTTAGGGCAGGTGGATTCTAAGACCAGCCCTGCCACTCCCCAGAGGCATGACTTTGGGTAAGTCACAGCTTTGCAGAGCCACAATTTAAGCCTTGTTTAAATGCTTGGAAGCCTCTCCTAACTTCAAAAATCTCTAAAGGAGATCTTTTTCTTTGCTTGGAGTTTTTGATATTCAAATTAAATACATCACGAGAACATCTCATGTCATGATTTTTAAGAGCTGTAATGTATAGTGCCTATTATGTGCATGTGCATGTGATAGCATTTAAAGTTCCCAACAACTATGGGTAGTACGGGGTAGTTGATATTCCTATCCTCAGTAATGCTTGAGGGAACAGATTCAAAGGAAAATAATTTATCCAAAGGTACACAGTTGATACATTGCACAACTGAAATTTGAACTTGATTCCAAAGCTCTTGGTCTCAACATGCCTGATACTGCTGGTTGTTAAAACAGCCCCGATGATGCAAAGGTAAACCCTTCCATTTAAGGACTATTCAGGCTTTTTCATTTTCCTCTTCTTTCCTGCTTCCCAAATTCTCGCGATTGTTTTGACTCAATAACTCCCCAACCAGAGTTTTGGCAGGAACGGGAAAATCCTACACTCTTAATTTTCTGGAGTCCTTTGAGTGAACCACATCAATATAAGCTACTAAACCCAAAGTAAATGCATTCCCAACTCATCTTTTATTAACTGGATCTTGTAAACACCCACGATCACCCCAACACTACCCAAGAGAATGGGAAACATGAATGAAAGGAGATGGCAGTTGTAACAGATTACAGCTACAATAGCGTACTTTTGAAGATTATGAAATACAAAAGTCCATCCCAGGCCCTTGGAAGGGGCACATTCTTGAGGGATACCAAAGTGTTAACTTCATCAGTTACAGGTAAATTCACCTCTAGCCCTGCCTCGCTCAATGATATTTTTTTAAATGAGACTTGTTTACAAATAGCTACAGAGGCATTATGAGTTTTAAAGAAAAATAATGAAGGCTGTTAAATATGGTCTATTTTTTCTATTGCTATCATACATGATGGATTTCCCTTTTTAACCTTAAAGTAGAGAATTATTTGATTCTAATTATTTTCATCCATCACATAATCACAGAACTTCAGAGCTAGAAAGAACAGAGTTAGAAAGATACAGAGCTCATCTATCCACAGATATCTGGGTTTTCAGGATGAGAAAACAGGCCTGCAAAGGCTGCATGACCCAGGCAAACTCTACAAACGGAGACAGGCTCTTGTTCATCAAACAGCAGTGACAATCACTCCAGCCTGCATCTGTTGAGAGTTTATTCTGCCCAAGACAGGTAGAAGCACAAGGCACGCTCTCTGTTCCCAGAGAATTTTGCTCTAGTTGGGAAATTTATATATAATTAATAATGAGATAGTAGCTGATAATAATAATAAATAATGATAGTATTATTAATATCATAAATAATAATCATAGTATCCGACTAAGTGAGATTATTGTCAGAGGCAAGAAGTGTGATCTCAACCCATTTAACGCTTTTAATGCTCAATATGAGAAGTTTAGCAACTTCGATCAAATGTGAGGTTCTATCAACTTGCCAGTCAGCCTCTCCTGAGCCAATGGGGTTGTCAATTCTGTTAAGAAGCCCCTTGGGGGCTGGGGATTCTACGGCCGAAAGAAACTACCAAAGACTCCGTTTTTATCCAAATCTTATTGGTTTTGGCTAGATGCACCATAAAACTCTCTGCAATAGACAGGTACGGTGTATTCTATAAAGTACAAATGTGTGTGGGTGGGTGTGGGTGTGGTGTGTATGTTTCAATGGAAAAGAATACAATGTTTCTGGGAATATAAATACAAAATAGTTGAGTTAATCCTAAACCTAATATACTATGTTTCAAATTAACTGCTTCCTCTGAAATAATATTTGGATCAAGTTTTTGAAGAAATCTTCACAAATACAGAAACTCCAGATGGTAAGTCCAGGTCAATATTCAAGTACAAAGGACTTCTTGCTTCTAGTTGTGGTCTTAAGTGAGAAGGAATCTTGTCCAAATGACTTCCAGGAGATGTGCTTCCCTCACCCCCCCGCCATGTTTTTGTTCCTGCAGCCCCTAAAGTACAGTTAATCCCTAGGAGCCCCTAAAGTACAGTTTTTAAAACCTAGCTAATGAGTACAGCAAGTAAATACAACTTCCAGAGCTAAAAGCGTCCAGTAATACCCACCTGCACTCATACCCATGGCCAAGATGTGGGACAATATTTTGCAAAAGCTTATTTAAAATTAGGAAAGGAACCAAGCATGGTGGCTCATACCTGTAATCCAACACTTTGGGAGGCTAAGGCAGGAGGGTTGCTTGAGGCCAGGAGTTCAAGATCAGGATTGGCAACCAATCAAGACCACATCTCAAAAAAAAAAAAAAAAAAAATTAATCAGCTAGATGTGGTGGTGCATACCTGTAGTCCCAGCTACTCAGGAGACTGAGGTGGGAGGATTCCTTGAGCCTAGGAGCTCAAGGCTGCAGCTCAAGTCTGATCACAGCACTGCCTCCAGCCTGGGCAACAGAGCAAGACCCAAATGCTAAAAAAAAAAAAAAAATTAGGAAAGATCAAAGACTACAGCAGCACTGTCTAATAGAACTTTTTTTAAGGATGGGAATTCCCTATATCTGGGCTGCTCAATGCATTAGCCACTCACCTTATTGGCTATGGAGCCCTTGAAAAGTGGCTGGTGAGACTGGGAACTGAATTTTTAATTTGAAATAGTTTTGATTCCTCATATGGCTACTGCCATCTTTCTAGAGCATTGTGCTTCTGCAAGTAAAAATACAAGTACAGAATCTGCAATGAAATGGATGTCTACCCTTTTGGTGGAAACATCTAAGGAAGCAGACCATCCCCTCCTCTTACTCTTATCCCTCTTCCACCGAAAGGAAAGTTCAAACAAGAATGCTTTTGTATTAACTTCCTGTTCCTGCTGTAACAAATTACCATAGACTCAGTGGCCTAAAACAACACACATGTATTATCTAACAGTTCTGAAGCTCTGAAGTCGAGAATAGGTCAGCCGGGCTGCGTTACTTCTGGTGATTCTCAGGGTGGTTCTGTGGTCTTGACTTTTCCAGCTTCTAGGGCTTGGTTCAAGGCCCCTTCCTCCATCTAACTCCTGTCTCTCTTTTATAAAAATCCTTTCTGATTAACTGGAGCCCAACTGGATAATCCAGGTTAATATCCCACCTCAAGATACTTAACTTAATCACATCTGCAAAGTCCCTTTTGTCATGTAAGGTCACATAGTCAAAGGTTTCTGGAATTAGGACATGGATATTGTGGGGGCGTGGGGGATCATTCTGCCTACGGTACTTTTGCTATGGATTAACTTGAAGTAAGGCCATTATCTCTCAGTGGATTCATGAAAACTCAGCTTCTAGATTCTAGAAGGTAACCCCGGCTGGTAAGGCTTCACTATAACTGAGTTGAGGTTTTCTTACTGTTCTTTTGTCCAACCTGGTCGTTCCCCAACTTTAGCCAGCACCAAAATCACCCAGAGGCCTTGTGAAAACAAATTGATGGACCCAGCCCCACAGTGTCTGATTCAGTAGGTCTGGAGTGTGGCCCAAGAAAGTGCATTTCTTGGCCAGGTGTGTTATTTTTAGAATATGTCCACAAACTTTTTGACATTCCTGCCTTCAAAAGGTGGAGTCTTCTTTTCCTCCCCTTAAGTGTGATCTAGATTAAATGACTTGTTTCTAACCATGTTCGATGTTAATAGATGGCCGTGTGATTTTAAGACAAGGCTCTAAAAGGCACAGCAGTTTCCACGCCCTCTCTCTTGGATCACACCCTCTGGGAAAGGCCGACCCTCGTGTCTGGAGGACATGTGAGCAACCTAGGGAGGAAATGAGGCATCTCACCAACACCTGGCACAAATTTGCCAGCCGCCTGTGTGTGCCACCTTGGAAATTGATTTCATAGAATCTTCAGATGAGACCACAGCTCTGGGTAACATCTTGTCTGTAATCTCATGGGACCCCAGCCCGTTAAGCTAAATTCCTGACCCACAGAAACTGTGAGAAATAATAAATGTTGACTGGTGCTTAACACCACTGAGTTTTGGGATACATGCGATGCAGCAATAGATAACAATATGCCAGGTGACACTGATGCCACTGTCTAAGGATTGCATTTTGAGAACCGCTGGTCTAGCCTTTATACTGTGTAAGGCAAAGGATATTTCCTTGCCACCTGCACTATATACTCCAGGAAGCCAGAGGAGGGAAAAAGTTCTCATATTGAAATGTACTGCATATTTATTTTCTTTTTTTCTGCAGACATATTCAGTTACCACCAGTTGCTCTTTTGTGGAAGTGTTTTTACTGGGAAGAATAACAACAATATGTCAAATGATAGCTGGGCTCCAGAAGCCCATTTCTGTCTACTCAGTCATAAAAAATGTTCCGCATGTGGATGAAGAACCAGACAGGTTTAGCGAGAAGAGGAAATGATGAAAAGACTAGACCATCATTCTCTCTCACACTTTCTTAAATCTGAAGGTGAACGAGATGAAGAAAGAAAACAAAACCCTTGACCAAAGAGAGAAAGATAGCCCTAGGATCCAAGAGAGCAAGGGGGTGTCCAACTGTTAAATAATGAGAAACTGAAGCTTCCTTCATTGTGTCAGAGAGGCCAATTCCTGAGCCAGCTGTACAGGAAGTGGGGAGTTTACATTATCTGGGATGTCAGTGAGAACTGAGGGGACACGCTTCCTGTCTGGTTCTCCACAAAGATTAGCAGACTCTCCAGCAAAGATGCCTTTCCAGGGGTTTCATTTTCTGTTTTCTTTTCCAGTTGGTAGATGTGGGCCAAGAAGGGAAAGGCAGCTCCAAAAGCAAGGGAGAAATGGCCATGAGTACAGTGTGCCACAGAGAGAAGCCTGAGCTAGAGTGTGGTGGGACCGTGAGCCAGGGAAGAGCAAGAGCTGTGCCTATAGGATAGTCTATCTCCAATTTGAGCAGTGCCAAGAAAAACTGGCCAAGGAGATCCAGATCCACACTAGTAGACCCCATTCCAATGGATGGAGTTTCTCTGGCTTTTCCATTTGTTTTATAGAAGCTTAAAATATGACGTATGATTCCATTTATAGGAAATTCTTGAAAAGGCAAAACTAATCTGGAGTGACAGAAAACAGAAAAGTGGTTGCCTGGGGCCAATATGGGTGGGGGAGGTGATTGCAGAGGGACATGTGAGTGTTCTGCTTTATTTATTTATTTATTTATTTATTTATTTATTTATTTATTTATTTTTTGAGACAGAGTTTTTCTCTTGTTGCCCAGGCTGGAGTGCAATGGTGTGATCTCAGCTCACTGCAACCTCCACCTCCCAGGTTCAAACAATTCTCCTGCCTCAGCCTCCCAAGTAGCAGGGATTACAGGCACCAGCCACCACATCTGCCTTTTTTTTTTTTTTTTTTATTTTTTTTTTTTAGTAGAGACAGGGTTTCTCCATGTTGGTCAGGCTGGTCTTGAACTGCTGACCTCAGGTGATCAGCCCGTGTCCACCTCCCAAGGTTCTGGGATTACAGGTGTGAGCCACTTCACCTGGCCTAATTTTTGTATTTTTAGTAGAGACAGGGTTTTGCCATGTTGGCTGGGCTGGTCTCAAACTCCTGACCTCAGGTGATCCGCCCACCTCGGCCTCCCAAAGTGCTGGGATTACAGGCGTGAGCCACCGTGCCCAGCCATGTTCTGCATTTTGATTGTGGTAGTGGTTACACAAGTGGAGATGTTTGCCAAGATTCATTGAACTGTACACTTATAATGGGTACATGTTATTATATATGAATTACATCTCAGTGCAGTTGATCTTCAGAAAATATACATGACACATGAGGAGCCCTTCGATGGGGTTGTCAATGACTGGTTTGCAAAAAAAACAAGAGTTATCTGGTAGAAGAAGGATCCGACTTATTCATTGCAGCCCAAGAAGTGGAACTAGAACAAATGCACATACACTATAGGAAGTGGATTTCTACTCAATGGATTTTTTTATGAATAGTCTTGCTCTGTCTGCCCTTGAATTTGTTTCGAGCCAGTGATCTGAAGGTTTTTTGTCTTTGTTTTTGTCTTACTGCTGTCCTGGAAATTTTGCAAAGGTGTAGCCTTCAGCCTGATAGCAGCAGGAACTCTGCTTCCATGTGAGCTCCTTGGTGAATTATAATATCTCAAACAATTCAGAGAGGAAAGTGATCTTATTCCGAGTGTCCTTTACCAATGAGGAGACTAAGGTTAAAAAGTTGATAGTTTTGACTCTTCCTGAAACGTAGATGGGGTATATCAGGTACCAATTAGGATGCTTTAGGTTGGAAATAATAGACATTCTAACTCAAAAATGGCCTAAAATGGGAGGCTGAGGCAGGAGGATCGCTTGATGCCAGGAGTTCGAGAACAGCCTGGGCAACATAGCAAGACTCTGTCCCTGCAGATAATAAAAAAAATAGCCAGGCATGGTGGTTTGCACCTGTAGGCTGAAGCGGGAGGATCGTTTGAGCCGAGGAGTTCAAGCCTGCAGTGAGCTATGATCACATCACAGGACTCCAGCCTGGGTGACAGAGGAAGATCCTAACTCTATTTTTTTTAAAAAAACGTTTGAGAAAATGAAAGAGCTTATCAAGCTCAGAGGTCCAATGGGCTACCAGTTTGTACTGATCAAGGCTCTGGCCCCATTTCTCTGCAATTCTCTGGTCCTTTTCTCTTCCATATGTTGCCTTATCCCTTAGGTTGGTTTCCTTTCTGGTAGCAAATGGCTGCAGTTAACCTAAGTCTCATATCCTTATGCTTACCATACCACACAGAAGAAATCTTTTTTTAACCCAAGAACTAGAAAAGAGTTCTGAGTTGCAGTCTGATTGGAACAATTCAAGCCACATGTCTTCCCCTGAACTGATTGGTAGGATTATCCTGACTGGCATTAGATCAGTCAAGGCCCACTCTGGAGCACAGATGGGGTCCAACCACCCCAGATGGGGTCCAACCACCCCAGATGGGGTCCAAACCAAATGTGGCTCCACCCAACAGGGGAGAGTTGGAATTTTTGCAGTGGAGGCCACCATGTCTCACTACTACCCCCTCAACCAAAGCAGCCGATGTTCCTCCTTGGTGAGAATTTCTTCCTCTATGTGTGCATGAGTATTTTTACTATCTTCAAAGGTATGAAAGGAAAATAAATATCGGGCCCCCAAATCACAAAGCTAAAGGGAAATGTCAAGCTGGGAACTGCTTAGGGCAAACGTGCCTCCCGTTCTTCAAAGTCACCCCTCTGCTCACTGAGATAAACCTATATCTGATTGCCTCCTTTGGAAAGGCTAATCAGAAACTCAGAAGAATGCAACCATTTGTCTCTTATCTACCTATGACCTGGAAGCTCCCTCCCTCTTGGAGTCTTCCTGCCTTTGCTACCAGTTGTCCCACCTTTCCAGACAGAAACAGTGTTCATCTTCCATATGTTGATTGATGTCTCATGTCTCCCTAGAACGTGTAAAAGCAAACTGTGCTCTGACCACCTTGGCCCCATGTCATCAGGATCTCCTGGGACTGTGTCATTGGGCACATGTCCTCAACTTTGGCCAAATAAACTTTCTAAATTAACTGAGATGTGTCTCAGATTTTTGGGGTTCACAATGGATATTTACTTAAGGTGTCTACATGAAAATTACATGGTCACACAATAAATGTCATAAGAATTTACTGTTGAAATTTTTTAAAATTACATGATCCAATAACCTGTGATCCTTTCAAAATTACTTTCCTCTGATCTGTGGCACAGAACAAGGAAGTCCCAGAGCCTCAGGGTGTTTAAGAACATCCTTTTGGTTTCTGTGAATTTTGCCCATAAGAGTAAACATCTTGCTAAAGTTGCCTGTAAGAGGTAGTAAGGTGAAAGAACAACACAAAATTAAACAAAATTAAAATTAACCCAGTGGGAAAAACTGAGGCTCAGAGGAATTAGGTTGGCTGATGATGATGTTAGTGGCAGTAGCTGGATTAAAATGCAAGTCTCTTTATTCTCTAGTCTGGTTCTCTCTTCAAAAATCACATACTGACTTCTGGGTGAAATCAAAGAAAACCTATTTTCTGCCAATGGATGGTGTGAAGGTTAATTTTATGTCAACTTGGCTGGGCCGCAGTGCCCAGATATGTAGTCCAAACATTGTTCTAGATGCTTCTCTGAGGGGTGTTTTTGGATGAGATTTGCATTTAAATCTGTGAACTTTTAGTAACGTGCATTGTCCACACTATGGGTGGGCCTCCTCCTATCAATTAAAGTCTAGAACAAAAGGCTGACCTCCAGAGTTTGAGACCAGCCTGGGCAACAAAGCAAGACCCCATCTCTACAAAAAAAAAGAAAAAAAATTTAAAATTAGCCAAGTAGCACAAGCCTATATTCTCAGATACTTGGGAGGCAGAGGCAGGAGGGTCACTTGAGTCCAGGAGTTTGATTGCACCACTGCACTCCAACCTGGGCAACAGAGGAGACCCTGTCTCAAAAAAAAAAAAAAAAATGCTGAACTCTCCCAAGCAAGAGGAAATTCCCCATCAGACTGCCTGCCTTCAGACTTCGTTTGCGACACTGGCCATTCCTAGTGTTTTACCAGACTGCCCTTGGACTCAAACTGTAATTTTTTTCCTGAACCCCCAGCCTGATGGCCTCCCCCATCAGATGTTGGACTCACCAAGCTTCCACAATTATATGAGCCCATTCTCTAAAATATCTTTTATACACACACACATTCTATTGTTTCTCTTTCTCTGGAAAACTCAGACTTATACAGATGGTCATATACGCAAATGTCCACGTTAGAGGTGAAGCTACAATATTTGTCCTGAGAACTGGGTTGTTTGGGTCATAACAAACTACACCAACACTCAGTGACTTAAAATAACAATTCTGTTACTATTTCTTGTAATTCTTCCATTGTGGCTGGGCTTAGTGGAATGGTTGTTCTGCTGATCTTACCAGAGGTCACTTGTATCGGTGCATTCAGCTGAACAGTCTGCCAGGGCCTGGGCTCAGTTGGGGTGCTGGGATGGTTGGTTTTTCTATCCATTTTGTCTCAGGGCCTCTCCCTTCCTTCTGACCTCCCTGAGTGCCCCTCTAAGGGTCTCTCCATGTGATCCCTTCATCAGGGTAGGTGAACTTCTTACATAGAAGCTCAGGGTATCAAAGTGCAAAAGCAGAAGTTGCAAGGCTTTCTTAAGGTTAAAGCCCAGAATTGGTATAGTGTAACTTCCATCACAGTTTATTGGTTAAAACAAATTACAGAACCAGCCCAGATTCAGTATGCATCCAACAACGTGCATACTGCAAGGCATGGTTTATCGAGGGCCATGGCCTTATTTAACAACACCACAGCCTGAGTGTACCCTTATGCAATGGCATCCTTCAGTTCTATCACCATAGAAGATAAATTGAGGTCCACTGACTTTAAAATGATGCCATATGGTAGCCAGTGGAAAACCAGTGTGGTGAGATGGATTTCCTCACTGGACCACAGACTCAGTCTCACAAAATCCTAGTGGCATTGCAAATGGTGTTTTCTCATTAGCTCTCATCAGCACCTAGCATCTGTATATTTATCATTTTACTCTCCCTGCTCAGATTGGTCTGTTGACTCTTATTTCATGATTGACAATAACCAGATTCTCACCAATAATGGGGCTTAGAGGATTAAAGCAATTAACCTGATAGTTCATTCCAACAGGGTATTTCCTATAGTATGTATTAATGTCTTCATTTTATCAAGTGCAAGTTGTAACTCTGGATAACTTATCCTAAGACAGCCTTGATGCTCCATTGGCTTTAGTAACCAGGCTCCCTTGCCTGGTGTTGTCTGTGGAACCCCATGTACTTTGCAATTTCCAAAAAGGTGAAGCACTTTTGAGCCACTGTGAATGTCATCAGTAGTCCCTAAGAAGAGCATCTGGTTGTTGCTGAAGGCAAGAACAGGGCAGGACAGCCAGGCGGGGAAGCACATAGCGTGCAGCATCCCAGGCCAGGCTGTGGGATGTTTCGGGCACTAGACCCTCTGGGTAGCTGGCTTAGCAAGGCAAGAAACATGGCAACCAGAACCTTCTCCAAGACTCCAAGCCAAAACCTGCCCCAGACTTGGCTACTTGGTTGTACCTGTAAGAGCCCAGGAGTACATTTGATGTGGTTTGGATTTGCGTCCCCACCCAAACCTCATGTTGAGATATAATCCCCAGTGTTGGTGGTGGGGCGTGGTGGGAGGTGACTGGATCATGGGGGCAAATTTTCCCCTTTGGTGCTATTCTCATAACAGAGTTCTTACAAGATCCAGTTGTTTAGAAGTGTGTGGGACCTGCCCCCTCACTCCCTTCCTCCTGCTCCAGCCATGTGATGTGCGTGTGCTTCCCCTTCACATTCCACCATGATTGTAAGTTTCCTGAGGCCTCCCTAGGAGCACAAGCCATCGTGCTTCCCGTAAAGCCTGTGGAACCATTTGCCAATTAAACCTCTTTTTTTATTACCCAGTCCCAGGTATTTCTTTATTGCAGTGTGAGAACTGACTAATACAACATCTCTTTTTTTTTTTTAATTTGAGACAGGGTCTTGCTGTCCACTCCAGGCTGGAGTGCAGTGGTGCAATCTCAGCTTACTGCGACCTCCACCTCCTGGGCTCAAGCACTCCTCCCACCTCAGCCTCCTGAGTAGCTGAGACTACAGACATGTCCTGCCATACCCAGCTTTTTTTTTTTTTCATTTTTTTGTAGGGACAGGATCTTGCTTTGTTTCCCAAACTTGTCTAGAACACCTGGGCTGAAGCAATCCTCCCTCCTCAGCCTCCCAAAGCACTTGGATTACAGGCTTGAGCCACTGTGCTTGGCCAGGAATAAATTTCTAACCCATCCCATGACTCCCAGCAGAAGGAAAGTCTAAATTTAGCCATAGTTTCAGAAATAATGCCCTTGCATGACATGAAATAAACAGGTCTTCAAGAGAGAGGTGCCAGCTCCTTGTTCATGGATGCATTTGTCCACCTTGGAATAGACACACGCTGCACATTTCCTGCATGCTGGGCTCTGTAAAGAGGAAGGGAGAGGCCCCTGCTTGGAGAAGCTTTCCATTCAACAGATGTGGTTGCTACCTATGCCACCAGTGTCAAACATAACTTCAGGATCACAGAAGAGGCCGAGCATGCTAAAAGGTCACACTGGAATGAAGCATACAAGGTAATATTAAGAGAAGTAGTGAGAGTCGGTGCTAGGGTCTGAATATCTGTGTCTCCCCTGAAATTCAGACATTGAAACCTAATCCCCAAGGTGATGGTATTAGGAAGTGGGGAGTTTGGGAGGTGATTAGGTCATGAGGGCAGGGGTCTTGTGAACGGGATGAGCATCCTTATAAAAGAGACCCCAGAGAGCTGCCTGGCCCCTTCCACCAGGTGAGAACATAGCAAGAAGCTACCATCTGTGCACCAGGAAATGGGCCCTCACAAGACATCAAATCTGCCAGCCACCTCAATGGTGGGCTTTCCAGCCTCAAGAACTGTGAGAAATAAATTTCTGTTGTTTATAAGCCACCTGGTTTTTGGTATTTTGTTATAGCAACCTAAACAAAGACAATTGGAAAGATCAGATGTATTTGGCAAAGATTTGCACAGACTAGAGTCCCTCTGTGTGGCTGGAGCAAGGGAAGCTCGCATTGTGTCTCACGTTGATCCATTCCTTACTTTGTGGCCTTGCCCCATCCTCACAGCACCCCTCGATGGTCAGAATGATTATCTCCATTCTATGGATGAGGATATGGATAACCAGAGAGGTTAAGTGACCAGCCTCAGGTCACACAGCCAATTCATGGCAGGGTTGCTGCAGAGAGCCTGAAACAGGAGGATCCTGGGATGGAAGGAAGAGCATGCATCCTCTCACCCAAAACAGATGTCCGGCTGAGTCCCAAAAGCAAAAGTACTCTGAGTGGGTGCCACCCCTGATGGGGAAGGCAGCCCCCTGGCCACCAGCCCGGGGAGGCCACACAGTTGCTGCTGTCCCATGGGCAGCTGGCCCCTTCCTCCCACAGACAGCAGCACCTGCTCACCAGATCACCAGGCAGAGGCAAGACGAATGTTTGCAGCACCACGTCCTGCTGAAGCTCTGCACAAACGCAGCACCCATGGCAACCAAACAGAGGGCAAACACAGGAGCAGGAATGCCGCTGTGAGAACAAGGCCCAAGAGTGACAGCCACGAGCCACCCACTTTATGGCCACTTACTAAGTGCCAGGTGCCACATCAACGATTAAATACCTTATTTAATCATCAACACAGCCTGATGAGGAATGTGCCACTGCTGCCCCCTTTAACGATGAGGAAACAGACATGAGCAGAGTTGATGGAAGCTGTGTAAGGAGAGAACCAAAGGCTCTGTCTGAGCCCGAGTGTCTGATGCCACAACCCAGCCGCAATCTCCATGCTACCATTTCCCCTGACAGACACCCAAGTAACACAGCCCCTTTGGACAGCTGGGCCCCCAAGTTAGGGACAAGTAAATGACAACACAGAATATAATCTCCTCCAAGGCAGGAATTTTGTGTTTTGCTTATTGATGGGAAGCAAGCTTCTACAATAGCGCCAGGCAGGTGGATGACTTAATAAGTATTTGTTGGCCAAGGGCGGTGGCTCACACTTGAAATCCTAGCACTTTGGGAGGCTGAGGCAGGTGGGTTGCTTGAGCCCAGGGGTTTGAGACGAGCCTGCGCAGCATGGTGAAACCCCATCTCTACAAAAAATACACACAAAAAAATTAACCAAGCATGATAGCGGTTGCCTGCAGTTCCAGCTGCTTGGGAGTCTGAGGTGGGAGATCTCCTGAGCCCGGGAGGTCATGGATGTGGTGAGCCATGATCACGTCACTGCACTCCAGCCTAGGTGACAGAGTGAGACCCTGTCTTAAAAAAAAAAGTTGTATTTGATGAGGAAAATCAAGAACCAGAAAGCCACCCTGAAATGTAAATGCTGAATTGGTCAAGTGACTGGATCTCACACATTAGCCTCGCAGTTTGAAATTCAGATTTTTCCTTACTAAGGCCTAATAGCAAAGTCCCTTAAAAATGTCATTTTAAATATAGTATAATTGGTCAAGGAACCACATCTTTAGCTCTGTTCTTGTTCCACACGGGAGAAGGTTAGGGGAGGAAAGTGACACATTTATTGTCCTAGAAAGCCGCTGGCCCGAGAAGGACTTTGACCCCAGCACCTTCCTCAGCCAGCCACACAGGCTCACCCTGGGTCATCTCATTTAATCTTCAATAATGCAACCCCTGCTTTCATGACATGGAATTCTGGGTTCTCATTTACTGTATGATGGTGGGATTTTCCATGTCGCCATGTGTTGCAGATGTTTTGTTTCCATGTAAACAATCACCCACGTATTGCATCTACTCATGACAAAGCCAGTGGCCCTCAGAGGCTTTCCATGGTTTCTGCCTACAGCCCCAGGGGTCAGCCCTGACCTCCCCTGCTCAGGTATGTCCTGGTGACAACAAGTGTAGAATCTGCTGGAAATAACAAATACCATCGAGCAGCAGAGAGGGTTTCTGCCACATTGGCGTTTTATTAGACCTGCAGGATCTGTCAAGTGCGTCTGTTTTGCTCTCTAGATAAATGTGGAGCCAAAGGGTGTTTTTCTGACCATGAATTCTTGGCATTTGTTCAGGCTTCTAAATAAGCAAAGTGAACACTGCCAGTCTCCTCTGGCACTGCTTGGGACTGTTTAATGAATAATAGGATCATGGATGGGATCTGATGCAGGGGTTTCCAAACTTTGCAGGCAGTGGAACCCTTCTTTCCCTTACCCTGAAGTCCATCATTGTATTATAGTATCATATTATATGTATTATATCATCTTATAGAGCTGGCCGTTCTGTGGATGAAGCCAGATGGCATCTGGAGACTGTCCGTCTGAGCCCTCCTTAGCCTTCCTCTAGCCCTGGGCCACGGCTTCTCTGGAATATCCGGGGCCTCAGTGAGCACATTTCCAGAAAACTGGTCTAATCCAACCCCTTCATTACAATAGTGGTAAACAAAGGGCCCCAGAGGCCAAGAAACTCAGCTAGGATCACACAGTGAATTCATGACCAAGCTGGGGCCAGCACCACGTCCCCGACTCAGGAGACAGTGCCCTCTGTGTAGTCCATCACCAGTCCAAACCTGCTTTATTTCTAACCTGCGGCGATGGGAAACACACCTGCCTGGGACAAGTGCCTGGAAAGAATGCAGCTCACCCTGGCCAGAAGGCTCCCGGCAGGTCTTGGGCAAGTGGTTACATGCAAATGATCGCACCTGGCTTACTTGTGAAATGTGTAGATTGTCAGAAAGACAGCTTCCGTGTAAAATCTGAACTCCAGGGTTGACTGCCCCGCCTCCAAACCCATCCTGGTTTAGATGTAAGAACCTCTCACAGGCGACGAAGCTCTCCCTGGTTGGCCTGACTTCCCACCTCTCTGAACATTTTTTCTTCGAAATGTGTTCTTTAATGCTCTCCTTCCTTTCCTCCACAAAAAACAAACTCAAAACCTGTTTCAGCTGTTTATTTACTGGAGGCAGATCAGAGACGCACCTCGCAAAAATGACACCATGAAAGTCGAGTTAGAACCGGGAAGGGCTTATTCAGTACCAGGGCCTGTGTTCACCAGGGCAGCCCCTCACGGAGGCCCTGGCATCCTCATCATCTCGAAGCTCCCTCCCAGCTTCAGCATGCTAACGGCCTAAAAGAAATTGGAAACAGACCAGTTGCCCTCTGTCCAGGTGGAGGAGTCCCTCTCTGGCCAGGAAACAGGTGCCACCCATGAGCCCCCAGCCCTGCTTCAGGGGCAAATGAGCTCTTGGAAGAATAAGTGCTGTGACCAATACAAAAACACGACAGAAATGCCTCCAATCCCCACAGAGTTTGTGGTTTATCCTCTGCCTCCTACACTAAAATGTCAACTCTTTGAGGAAGGCATTGTGTCCCACAGAGCACACCTATTTCAGTAGTCTTTTATTTTCTTCACCTTCTCAGCTACCTTTCTCCTTAGCTTTAACTACTTCAGGAAAGCTAAACAGATACAGCTGGGCCCTAGCATTTGTTCTGATCCCCCTCTCCTGTCCACCTTGTCTCAGCTGATAGCCTGGTGCCAGGGCCTGAAATGGGAAGCTCCTTCTCCCTCCCTACACCCTTCTTCTCCCTCCCTCCCACACTCCTCCCCTTCTCTCCCTGCACTGCTTCTCTTCCCTTTTGCAATCTTCTCCTCCCTCCTGCATGCCTCTCCCTCCCTCCCTCACCCCTACACCCTCCCCATTCCTCCAGCACCATTACCTCTCCCCCTTCCTCCTTGCACCCTTCTTCTCCCTCCAGCAACCCTCTCCTCCTCCCTCCTGCACTCCTCCCCATCTCTGTATCTCCCTCCTCCCTCCCCCTTCCCCCTTCACCCCTCTCCCTCCCTTCCTTCCTGCACCCCTCAACCATGCTTGGAGGAAAGTCACATGGGGTCTTTGGCTGGAACACTCAGTGGCACTCAGAAATCCTAAACACTGTGGGCTCTGCAGTGCCTGCCAGAGAGAACAGGGAGTCCTCTCGGAGGCCAGACTCAAAGCAGGCAAGATGGAAGAAGCCTTATTAGGTCATCCAGCTAGAGCAAGGGGTGAGCCTCTTTCTTCTGCTCCCCAGCCCACAAGAAACGCCTGATCTGGCCATCCCTGTCCCTCTATTTGCTACTAACTCCCCTTTGAGAATGTTCCCTCCTTCCAGTGACCCACAGTCCTTCTCTGGCTGCATCTTGTCCTTCTCCAGATCTGGAAAGGAAACCCAGGGAATGACTTCTGCCCCAGAGCCTGAATCCCCTTTGTTCCCATCCTCCTGACCTCCCTTGCATTATCTCCAGCACTTAGCACTGTTTACCTTCCATGTGGCTGCTTTATTTGTTAGGTTTGTGGTTTATCCCCTGCCTCCTATTCTAAAAAGTAAACTCCTTGAGGAAGGCACTGTGTCCATTTGGGTCAGGCATATATCTTAAATGCAGTTGCCATAAATATTTATTGAATGAACTTCTTAGGCACTAAGATAACCTTCAGTGCATATTCTCTCACCCCCTACCCTGTGCTGCTGCTTCTCAGCTCTTCCTGCACATAGAGCCATTTA
Organism: Hylobates moloch; assembly: GCF_009828535.3. Classification (NCBI taxonomy): domain Eukaryota; kingdom Metazoa; phylum Chordata; class Mammalia; order Primates; family Hylobatidae; genus Hylobates; species Hylobates moloch. The sequence continues at coordinate 95,872,844 of NW_026652278.1, forward strand.
TATCACACGCCGTGTGGAAGGACGGTATCCTTGTCATTTCCTAACTCATTCTATCTGGAGGGCAACAGCTCCCTTCATCTTCTTGGAGCAGGTGAACTGATCTGAGCAAACCCTGCACTCAATTTCCCCATGCCATGAGCAGTGAATTTCCAAAGGCTACAAACAAACAACTGTCAGAACTCAAGGGGCTAAGAAAGCATCAGCAAGCCAGCAATGAACAACACAGCCCAGAAACCCTGACAGCCCCCGTGCCGCTTGACCCTGGCCTTGCCTGGACCTCTACACCCAGCTTCCTTGACCCATCACCTCCCATCTGCTGTAATTGCTCCCAAGGAAGAATTTTACAACCTCTGCCATGCTCATGCGTGAACACTCAGTTAGACTTGGCATGCTCCCTCTGCGAGAGCAGTTGTACTTTCCACAGTCAAGCTCAAGGTCAAGAACGGACCCCTGCCAGTAAAATGTGAACATCTATAGGTGGGCTGGATATGGCTCATCAGACAGTTTAGATTTTTGGTCCTTGAGTCCACAAACCTCCAGTGTTGAACCCACTCTTTCAAAATATTAATTTGTGATTTCTTATTATGAAAATAATATATCCTTATTGAAAGTGTTGTTATCATTTTTTTTTTTAATTTAGAGTCTCTGCCAGTAACTATTCATCAATAACCCTGTGTATTAGTTCGTTTTCATGCTGCTGATAAAGACATACTTGAGACTGGGCAATTTGCAAAAGAAAGAGGCTTAATGACTCACAGTTCCACGTGGCTGGGGAGGCCTCACAATCATGGCGGAAGGTGAAAGGAAAGGCACATCTCACATGGTAGAAGACAAGAGAAGAGAACTTGTATGGGGAAACTCCCCATTATAAAACGATCAGATCTCATGAGACTTATTCACTATCATGAGAATAGCATGAGAAAGACCCGCCCCCATGATTCAATTATCTCTCACTGGGTCCCTCCCACGACATGTGGGAATTATGGGAGCTACAATTCAAAATGAGATTGGGATGGAGACACAGCCAAACCATATCACCCTGTAACATTTTATATATATTTTTTCTCCCTGTGGCACAATCATTACCATTTTTCTTGTTTTTCCTTCAGGGAAAAAGAAATTTTTTAGCCTGTCTTTTTTAATGGTGGTGGCTCACAGCTAACTCTGATTCCTAGGAAGTGTGAAAGAGCTTATAATGGTAGAATAGCCTGAAGGCTAGCATGAACCCCTAAGGACAGGGCCTTGATGTAGCTTCCTTAATGACACAGAACAGGCCCTAAATCAATGCTGTGGAGTAAACACATCTTTGGGCAAGGCCACAGCAAAGTGCAGCAGCATGGGTCACTCTGTATGATTTCAAGGGTTATGAAAGTTATCTTCCTTGGGTTAGAATTCCTCCTCTACCCATTTGCTAATACCTACAATTCCACTGTGAGAACCATATTTTGGAAAGACCAACTCTATTTACAAGTGATAAGACTGAAATCCCAGAAAGGTTAAGTGACTTGATAAGCTTTGACATATGTTTAAATATCCAGGGAAGGGAAGTGCTTGAAGCTGTCATTCATTAGTCAACACACAGTAGTCACAATGATGGTGAATGGGTCTTTCTTAAACACTAAAGGGCAATGGGAAGAGGAGGAACCTGGAGGGCTCAGCACTGGAAGATTAGGGTGTGAGTGGGAATTCAACCAAAGAAGTAAATGTGGATTAGTGGAAAGGCAAGTGACACCAACAACTGACTTTATCCTCTTCCCTTCTGGGTTAGTTGTATTTAAAAAGGACACACCTGAAGATTCTACCGCCAATTTGGCCCTAGTTAACTAGTCGACCTCAATATGTAAGATAAAGGGATTGGACCAGAGCAGTGATTCTTTGATCTTAATGTACAACAGCATTACATGGGTAGCTTAGAAAATACAGATGCATGGACCCTACTCCCAGAAATTCATATTCAAATGGTCTGGTTTACAGCTCAGGTATTGTTTTTTGTTTGTTTTTTGTAATGCTCCCCAGCAGATTCTGACATGCAACAAGGTCATTTCTGAAGTTGCTTTTTAATTCTAAATTCAGATGACATAGAATTTGAGAACCAAAAAGCCTTGTGTTTGGTTAATTTGCACTGCCAGGGGGGCCACCCAGTCCACCTACACACATCTCTAGCCTTCACAGATGCACACATGTACACACACACGTATCTGCACACAGCGGGGCTGTGCTCATAGACAGCTGGAAGTTTTGTAATGCCACATCACAAGACAACTTCCAATGGCAATACTTGCATGCTATCCTTATTGTCTCTTCATCTAAGGTTTGAACAAACAAAATGGAGACAAGGGAGTCCCTCATGGGTAAACTCTCGATTGACCTTTTGAGAAGATAGAGTACATTTCCCTACTAGTACCCACCAAGAGTTCATTGATTTAGTAAAACACTCTATGTGTCATCTATGAGGTTGTCTCTTTCTCAGACTACTAGAAATTTGTAAAACATTGAAAGGACATTTTTAAATGTAAAAAACAAAACAAAAAAAGAGTTGGAGGGGGTGATAACAGTAAATGCAATCATAATTTATCATATTGCCAAATACCATAAACCTCATTTTGATGCAGTAATGTCAGCTAATGAAGACAGCAGGCTCTGTCTTCATCTGAGTTTGGAAACAGCATTATCAGCACGAGCATAATCTACTGATTTTTCTGTTAACCTCTGAGGATTTTCTGTGCATATGTCTACCAGAACCCTAACAGAGCACATGCATTTACACAGTTAGGGATAAATGAGTCTCATTCTCAGAGAAGTCAGCCTTGTAAGTATTTGGGAAATACTTTATCCATCCCTGCAGGCCCTAAAACACCCAAGAGCTTTCTTAAGTTTATGCAAATTTATATATTCTCATGTTGCCTCTGAAAGTGTCCATTTCACAATAATTAGCTTCTTAGCCTGAAGGCACAGGCATCTATTGTTATTTTCCCATCTCTTAAGTAAAACTCTATTGGCAAACTACCATTTATGACCTCAAACTCCATCTGATTCTCATCAAATGTACTCTTTGCAGTGAAAAGAAAAGCCAAGTTGAACTTTTACAAGATCAGCACAGATATATCTTTGCAGGTGCCACATTTTGTATATGGAAAATAATAGAGGCACAATTTTTAGAAAATAGCTGGTTTTTATAGCTGCCATGAGTTTTATAGAGGAATGAGTAAAAGAAGGCAGCCCCTGGGCCATCTCAACATCTCATCAGCCACAAATAGGAGACCATGAGCAGTGCAGATGTTTGAAACATACAAAAAAATTCCAATCCAGGAAAAAGGAAGAAGGACGTGGGCTTTCTGCACACCTGACCATATGGAAAGTGAGTTAATTTTATTCCAATTGCATTACCGTCAAATGAAGAGTGTGTTTTTGCCAACGTGAAAAGCCAGAATCTCAGTCCGGGTGCAACAAAGCTATTGATTTATTACAAACCTTTAAGGCTAAAGGGAAAAAGTAATCTAGTTCTGGGACCAGAGCCATCCCTTCGTTACTGCAGGGGCAGCCGACAGCTGCCTTCGTGGTCTAGTTTGATGAGCACTGCAGCCTGCCACCATGCTTGAAGCTTCCACCATTAGGAATCCTCCATTGTCTTCGGATATTGTACCTCCCTGGATTCCAAAAACCTTCTCTGCAATATCCCTGGTGGACACTTCCAGGGATGGGAAGCTAACTGCTATATAAGGTATGAATTTTGGAAACTTCTTCCTTGTATTGAGTTGAACTCTTCCTGTAATCTTCATTCATACATCCTAATCTTGCCACTCCAGAGTTCCATAGAAGAAATCTACTACCCTCTCCCCGTGACAGCCCTTCAAATATTACAGGGCAGCCCGCAGGTCCCCTCTAAGCCTTCTCTTTCCAGACTCAAAACCTTGAGCTTTTTCAGTCCTAAATGATGCCATTTCCAAAGTCATTATCATTTGGACCACCTCTCTCTGGACCTGATGGTTAAAATACAAAGCCAAAATGCTAGTCTTCCAGAAGGTGTCTGACTATAGCAGGACTGCTAGTACTTTCATTGATTTATTGGCTTTATTTCTCTCAATGCATTCTAAGGTCCTGTTTATAGTTTGGAGTAATTATATTGTGGGTTCACACAGAGCTTAAAGTTAACTAAAAACCCCTCAAGTTTCTTCACACGAATTCCTATTAAGCCAGGTCTCCCTGCTTGCATATATAACCTAAACTTGTATGTACATAACATATATATATGTTTATGCAAATTTATATATTCTCACATTGCCTCTGAAAGTGTCCATTTCACAATAATTAACATCTTATTTTAAAATCCATTTTAAATTAGCCATCTGAATTTAGAATTATATATATATATGTATATATATATACACACATACACTAATGACAATTAAATTCCTTTGTTGTGTTACATTCTGCCAAGATCCATTTTCTTTTTCCTTTTTTGAGATGGGGATCTCACTCTGTCACCCAGGCTGGAGTGCTGTGGTATATGCCATCACAGCTCACTGCAGCCTCCAATTCCTAGGCTCAAGAGATTCTCTCACCTCAGCCTCCCAAGTAGCTGGGACTACAATTGCATGCCAACATACCTGGCTAAATTTTTAAAATTTTTTGTAGAAATGGGGTCTTGCTATGTTGCCCAGGTTAGTCTCAAACTCTTGGGCTCAAGTGATCTGCCCACCTTGGCCTCCCAAAGTGCTGGGGTTCCAGGTATGAGCCACTGAACTCAGCCTATGATCTTCTTGTATCTTGATTCTTCTACCTGGGTATCAGTGATCCTTCCCAGCTTCATGTCATCTGTGCAGTGATAAGGATAGTTTCAATTTCTTGATCCAAGTTAACAATAAAATAAGGAATTTAAACAACCAACGGAGGAGCCCTCCAGGTGGACACCTTTGAGCATGGTGCTGTACAACCAGATGTGATTCTCCTGCCAATTCTGTCTCCTACTTCACGTTTCTCTGCCTTACTCTGAAAAGATGCAATAAGGGAGCTTTGCAGATTCCCAGCCAGAGTCAGATGGGCTGCAAACATTTGACCTTCCCTCCTTAGCCTCTTGCTCTCTTTGGCTCTAATTTTCTCATAGCTTTGTTGCTTTTCTAACTGGGTAAGTGACCAGATACCTCTTCATGGAGCTATCTGGGGCAAGAGAGCCAATTTCCCACACTGCTGCATCACACCATCACCCAGAGAAGACCTCTCCTGGTGTTTCTTCTTGGAATGTTGCTAAAAAGCCCATTTTGGGCCAGGCCTGGTGGCTCACACCTGTAATCCCAGCACTCTGGGAGGCCAAGGCAAGAAGATTGCTTGAGTCCAGGAGTTCAAGACCAACCTAGACAACATAGCAAGACCCCATCTGTACAAAAATTAAAATTAAAAAAAATTAGCTGGGCATGGTGGCATGCACTTGTAATCCCAGCTTATAGTCCCAGTTACTCAGGAGGCTGAGGTAGGAGAATCGCTTGAGCCTGGGAAGTTGAGGCTGCAGTGAGCCATGATCATGTGACTGCACTCTAGCCTGGGTGACAGAGCCAGACACTGTCTTTCCCCCTCCCCCTAAAAAAGTCCATTTGGGCTGGTGCTTTTCACAAGCCTTAGCTCATTCTGGCCTTCCCAATATTTTTCCTGATAAGCACTGCCATTTTTTGCATCTCTTCTTGGACCGGGGTTCTCCTTCCATTTCTTCCATCTATTTAAATGTAGAGTCCTTGGAGAGTTCAATATGCAGCCACATCATTTCTTCTGCTGTCTTGCTCCCTTTGAGTTTATGTCACTCATTGAGAGTATTTCTGATCAATATCATTCCAGAGCTAGGCAGGAGGGGCCCAACCCTGGGCCCTGGGGAAGTGAAGGATTAGCCCTCCTGAAAGAGAAGTTTGGCCTTTGCTCTCGGCCCCTGAGTGGTGATCTCCAGGCCCCTGGAATGTCCTGCCCAATAAGAGGGTCTTTGTTTGCCTGGGGACTTTAGCCACTGGATAGTCTAACGATATGATTTATGATGGGGTTTTGGAGACACATCATATCAGTTCCAACCTCCAGAATTATTAGCCTGAGCCTCTTAAAAGGGGCTGCAGACTGAAGGTCACCCACATGAGCAGTATGTGATAGACCCCAAGCAAAAACTGTGGACAGCCAAGGCTCAGGTAAGCATCCCTGGTTGGCTGTACCCTGTGTACATTGTCATGGCCAGGAGGAGGCAATGCCATCTGATATGGTGTGGAGCTGCCCAATTACAATTCATGTCGAATTGTAATTCCCAGTGTTGGAGGTGAGGCCTGGTGGGAGGTGATTGGATCATAGGGGTGGTTTCTCATAGTTTAACGCCATGCTCCTTGGTGTTATTGTGGCAATAGTGAGTGAGTTCCTGTGAGATCTGGTTGTTTAAAAGTGTGTTGCACCTCCCCTCTCTCTCTTCCTCCTGCTCTGGCCATATGAAGTGCTGGCTCCTTCTTTGCCTTCCGCCATGACTGTAAGTTTCCTGAGGCCTTCTCAGAAGCCAAGCAGATGCCAGCATCATGCTTCCTGTACAGCCTGCAGAACTGTGAGCTAATTAAACCTCTTGCCCTTATAAATTACCCAGTCTCAGGTATTTCTTTATAGCAATGTGAGAATGGACCAATACACTGATCATAAATGCATGGGAAGAGAACCAAAGGATCTTCTTCCTTTGGATCCCAACTGGACTTCGTCCTGTGTATCTCCTCCCTTGATTGATTTTCTTGTGTAACTTTCAACTGTTAAACACATACACACACTCTCATGCTATGTATAGTGCTTTCTTGGGTTCTCTGAACCATTCTAGAGGATTATTGAACTTGAGGGTGGTCCTGGGGACCCCTAAACTTGCAACTATTGTCTGAAGTAAGGGACTGTTCCATCAGACTTTGCAGTTTGCTAAACTGTACTACAGCCCCTAACTCTAGGGAAATAAACGCTGATTCTTATCCAGTTTTGTGCCTCCCTCCAGGACAAGGCATCCCCAGAGCTAAGGGGACATAGCTTTCCTCTTTCTGGATCACATCCCTGCATGTGCTGGTGAGTGGAGTTTGGATACGTGTGCTGGGATGTCCACGTGGGTAAGTATGAGTCTCCCTGCAGCATGGAAGGAATGAGAGAACAGGGGGTGAGCTATGGAACAAAGGCCTGGAGCCAAGGCCAGCTCTCCCCACACCACCATATTCCACTGCAGAATTCCAGACAGTTGAGAATTCTAAATTCGAACTTGGACTTCAAGGTCATCATGACAGTATTTTTTTCAAAGCAGCAAGCTACAGCATATTTTGTTTAATAGGTTGTTAGCTTGATTTACAGCCTTTAAGTACCTAAACATGTGGTATGTAGGTCTCTATTTGCACTCTTGCCTCAGCCCCCAAAGTGTCAGGAGCCAGCCTGTTGCTGATTGTAAATATTCTGTTTTTAGAGGCTTCTGCTTGATAATAGTGTCTTTTAAGACAGGCTGCTAAAGGTTAACAAAGCATCACATCTACATTTTCACAGATGATCTTGAAATGTATGTAACAGGATGTTAAAATGGGATTTTACTTGTCTCATTTTCTGCTGAGGTTTCAAAAGGCTAAGAATAAAACAGTAAACTAAGTACTCCCACATTCCAAAATGAAGTGCTAGGCCACTGCTCTAGGTTATCTATTGCTGCATAACAGGATGTACCAAAACTTCACAGTATAAAATAGATCTTTTATTTTCTCAAAATTCTTTGGCTCAGAAATTTGTACAGGGCACAGTGGGAATGGCTCACCTGCATGACTAAAGTCTGGGACCTTACCTGGAATACCACATAGCAGGGAACCAGCAAAGGTGGCTTAACTGGGTCATATGGCTGGGGACCTGATGCTTCTGTTGGTTTGGTTCCTCAGCTCTCCTTTGTGTGCCCTTTCCATGTGGCTAGCTTGGGCTTCCTCATAATATGGTGGTCTGATTCATCAGCCTTCTTACATGCCTGCTGCATTCTCTCCTGAGAGAGACCCAACGATGAGGAAGAGCAGGAATCGCCTCTACTTCTTGATGAATGGAGCCAGTAGAGCAGGAAATCACATAAAGGGAGAGAAGGAAATGATGGTGGCCACCTTTGGAGATAATATATAACTAGCCACACAGACTTGCAAAGGAGGGAAGTGATGATGTTTTCCAACCCTTAGCTCTATGCCAATCAAAGCTTTAAAAGGTTTAAAGTTGGACATGAGAAAGAGAGCTGCTTTGGAAAAAGTTGTTGGAGCACTGAGGCACTTTTCTTCCTGTGCTTCTCCTTCACCTCAAGCCTAGTAGGAGGGGCTTCAGGGAGACATCATGCTTCAATCCATCTTTCCAGTTTTGACTTTAGTGTTTCTCATAATGCAGCTTTTGGCATTTTCCCTCCAGCTACATACACCATGGTTGAGGAGAACTAGCCTTTTGTACACCCATGTTTGTAGCAGTGTTGATGTTATCCACAACACCCTAAAGGTGGAAGCAATCCAAGTGTCTGTCAATGGGTGAATGGATAAATCAGTTATGATAGGAATCTCTCCAGCCCGTGTGAAGAGTGTGAACCTTGAAAGGCCGGCTCTCTCAAGGTTCACACCCTGGCTAACGAGGCCTAAATTCAATTTGGAGCCAAGCGGCAACTTGCTGACTAGAAGTCACACATGTTTTTGAGTTCCCAGAAAACCCACATCTGCTTAACTTTGGGACTTTCATAGCTTCCTCTTCCTGTTTATGTTGCCAGAACCAACCAATAGACTATGACCTGTGTCAACAAATCAGAACTCAGCAAGCATCAACCAATCAGATTAAGCAAGTTTGAATCCTTTATTTGCATAAGTGGACCTGAGTGGGAACAGGGCAGGAACTTTCTCTATAAAAGCCCAGCCCCTCCTTTGTTGTCTGGAAAGCACCTTCATTTTACACTGAAAGCTGCATTCCCCTAGTTTGAAAACTGTTTACAGGAATAAAGTCTCTTTCCTCCAAATACCTTTTCAGAGAACTATTGTTCATAAGGGTTATCCACCAAATCAGAGGATCCCAGAGCTGTGTGCTCGCAGCCTTCAATACTAAAAAGGCTAGGAGCTGGGGCACTCCCCTATGCACTCCAGGTCTTATTTATGTAACATGAATTTCCTGCTGGACCTCAGTTCTCTACTTGTGTTTTTATTTCTTGTTGCACAATCAGGCTTCTGGGAAATATCAGTGTAAAAAGTTGGGTTTTTCCTGAGGGTTCTGAGTCAGACAGCAGTAGGAAGTGGGGAAGAGGGACAAAGGAGAGAAAGGACCCGTCCTCCCCCATTTCACTTTTGGCCCAGGCCCAGCACCGTCTGGATCCCTTCCCACTGGGGCTCCCCCAGGCATTGGAGAGCACAGAATGGCATCCTTCTTTAGGTTACGATACTTATCAAGTCCAACAAGGTATGGGTGACCCAGCATCGCAATCTTGAGAACACTGCATTCTGCCTTGGCTGGCTGCAAGGAAACACAAGGCAGTCTTTGTTTTTGTTTGTTCGTTTTGTTGTTTGTTTTGTGTTTTTGAGATGGAGTCTTACTCTGTCACCCAGGCTGTAATGCAGTGGTGGTGATCTCTGCTGACTGCAACCTTTGTCTCCTTGGTTCAAGCAATTCTCCTGCCTCAGCCTCCCAAGTAGCTGGGATTACGGATGTGTGCCACCACACCCAGCTAATTTTTCTACTTTTAGTAGAGATGGGTTTTCACCATTTTTGCCAGGCTGGTCTCGAACTCCTGACCTCAGCTGATCCATCCGCCTCAGCCTCCCAAAGTGCTAGGATTATAGGTATGAGCCACTGTGCCCAGCCTCATGAAGAGCAGTCATCTGAGAGCTGTATTTGAAACCCAGATGATAGATCCATTTGTGATGAACGCTTAGAATGACTGAATCTGGGCTTCTCCAAGACTCTGCTCCTGCCTTCACCCATAAATCTCACGGAAAGCCATTCACTAGCCTGTCATGGTTTTAAATGTGGCCCACAGTTCCTTGTTACTGACTCCACCTTGGGAGGTGAGGTCTATACCTCTCCCTTGAATCTGGGACAGCTAGGGATTGCTCCCTCCAATAACATATAGCAGAAAGTAAGTCAAGGTGATGGTAGGGATAGGGTCTATAAGGCAGGCAGTGGGCATCGCCTCCCCCAAGGACTGCCCCTCTGGGCTCTTTAGCTGTCAGTTTGAGCTTGGCCCTCTGGCTGTCCCAGTTCCTGCCCGGTGCATAACCACGTGCATGAACAAGCCATCTGGAAGTGTGTCCTCCTTCCTCCACTGTCTCAGCCCCCAGCGCTTTGAGTTGTCCAAGAACCATAGAGCAGGGACAAGCCACCCTTGCTTTGGCCCTTCCGAATTCCCCAGCCCCGATCAGCCGGTATCTTAAGATAGTTGTTTCACCTACGACCTTCTGGGGTGCTTTCTCACACAGCATTAGCAACTAGAACACTGTCTCTGCATCTCCCCTTCAACTAGAATTAATAGAGCGCTTTGTTGGTTAAATAAATGTTTAAAATCGAGAACAAGGACTTACCCCTAGTGAAGATCCAGGTACAAGTATTCTCCTGAGAGAGAGCTGAAGATGCCAGGCCTCTCAAAGGCCAGGCTAAGCACCGGCACAGTATCACTTCCTCCATGTCCAGTTGGTCAAAGCAAATCACAGGACTGGCCCAAGTTCAAAGAGGAAGAGCAGGAATCACCTCTACTTCTTGATGAATGGAGCCAATAGAGAAGGAAATCACATATAGGGAGAGAAGGAAATGATGGTGGCCACCTTTGGAGATAATATACCACCTTTGGAGACAGGCCAGGTACAAAGGCAGCATCTCTTGTTTTGTTTTGGGGTTTGTTTGCATGAGAACACGTGTTTCTCCAGTCCTTACATAGCTTCCACAAAGGCAGCCTGGCCCTGGAAAATTTCCTGAGTCTGGTTTGGATGGGGGTAATGGCAGCAGATTCCCCTCCCCCACCCCTTTTTTTTGTTGCTTCCTGGAGCTGCCGGGAGATGAAAGAGTCAGCAAAGAGTCGAGTCCGACAGGCTTCCTGCTACTAGGACACGGATCACAGCCCATCATTTTTTTCAAAGGCATGGGGCGGGAGAGGGGGAAGGAAAGCAACAATATGAGGAAATTTACATGGCAGCCTTGGGATTCACCTCAGATTTCCTTTACAGGAAGGAGGTGACAATATTATTACTGATTCATTGATTTTTCCAATGGGAGACAGTTGAAGACACACGGGCAGGAGCTGATGGTGCCCGTCAGCATTCATTCTGCAGTTGGAATTGATTCTTTATACAACATACATCTTTAAGGAGTCTCCAGAGAGTGTGTGAAGCAGCATAAACTCAATCCGTATTGCTCACCAGATTGGGGATTTCATATTTGCCAATTTGTGTGATCAACTCCATAGGACAGGTTGTGTCCTGTTTGTTTTAGGGTTGAGTGAAGTGACTTGTTCAAGACCACTCAGCTATGGCATGGCAGCCCCAGGGTTTAGGCTTCAAGTTCTTTGATGGCAAGTAATAGACAGAGAGTCTAGCTAAGTTAACCACAAAGTCACAGGGGAATTTATTGGAAGAGTTTGAGGGGACTCCTAGGATTTTAGAACCAGGCTTACAGAGGACAGGGACCGGGTGCTTTCTCGGGGTTTTAGGATTTGGGGGCAGTCTTACCCAAGAACCACCACTCAAATGAATGAACTCTGATAGCTTTATGTCTTTTCATCACTCTGTTTCTTGTCTTCCTCTGCACAAGGAGGGATCAAATCCCGGAGAGGCTCCTGGGTTAGGAAGAGCTCACTTGGTCTTGCTTGTGTCAAGTGAATATCCCTTAACCAGAGAAAGACATGGAGCCTTGAGTAACCATCTCCCCCAAACTCATCTCATAAGAGAGGAGTAATTCTATCCTCCCTCCCCCAAATTGGACTGCAACTACCAAAGAAGGAGGAGTGGATGCTGAATGACCACATGAACAAAACCTGCCCACTCCGTCAGCACTACCCAATGCCCAGTCCAGAGTCTTCTCACTGCCTTAGCTCCATAGGGGACTTTGTACTCCTACAGAGCTCTGTACCTAAGATGATATTACCCTGCCCCTCCATGAAAGGTATTCCAAGAGGGAAGAATGCCTAAGGGAACAAACAGGGGGGCTTCTCCTCTGGGTTACATGTGGACTCAGCTGGAATAAACTTTCGAACCCCGGGCAGATTAGAAGTGCATCTTATTTATTACCTTCTAGGCTGCTCTGTATAATGCCTGAGCCACAGGCTTGATAACAAATGCAGTAAAAGTGGGCAAAATGCTGATTTAATGTAACAATATGGGATGGTGATGTAATCTACGTAGTAAACAAGAGTAGCTATTGAGTTATAAATAATCAGTCTATAGCAATCTTGAATATCTCTGATACCAGATGTGTAGTAAATACAATCACTTTATAGAAATTCCTTTCCTTTGAAAAGATGAGGAAACGATTTATAATATAAAGTTACATGTGTGCCATGTGCCGCTCACATGGGCTTTATTTTGTGCTTTTGGTTGGATTTGTTTAACTCTTCTTTGATCACCCCAGTAGAATAGGCCTGGTTAAGTGTTCTCTGGTTTTGTGTCCCTAAACCATGGTATAGAAAATTGGGGTCGTTTTGCTACATCTAGTCAGTCCCAAAGCTGGCCTATTGCTTTAGTAATCTAAGTTGCATATCCACTGAATAAAGCGTCACCCCAAAACCTAGATTTGTGAATCTAGATTGCATACTCACTGAATGAAGTATATGAAGCATATTGTCCAAAAAGTTCATTGTTCTTTTTTTTTTTTTTTGAGACAGTCTTGCCTTATCACCCTGGCTGGAGAGCAGTGGTGCCATCTCGGCTCACTGCAATTTCCACCTCCCAGATTCAAACGATTCTTCTGCCTCAGCCTCCCAAGCAGCTGTGATTACAGGCATGCACCACAGCCCCCAGCTAATTTTTGTATTTTTAGTAGAGACAGGGTTTCACCATGTTGGCCAGGCTGGTCTCGAACACCTGACCTCAGGTGATCTGCCCGCCTTGGCCTCCCAAAGTGCTGGGATTACAGGCATGAGCCACTGCGCCTGGCCTCATTGTCTTTTCTTAGACCTGTGATTTTTGAAGAGCTCAAGAATTTTCTCTCATCTGGGCTTTAAGTCTTTTAGAGGAAGCCTTCATTGAATTTTGAAGGCAGAATTTCTAACAGATTTTGATTCATGACACCCTCTAAAAGGCTAAATCCTGGACAATCCCTCTAGCTCCGTGATCCTTTTTTGTTTCCTTGCTTTTCCACTCAACGTAACCACCATCCTGAAGTCTGTGTTCAGGATTCTCTTACTTTCCTTTTTATGTGTTGTCATTTCATCAGTATGCCTTCTAGGAATTTTTTTTTTTTTTTTGAGACAGGGTCTCACTCTGCTGCCCAGGCTGGAGTGCAGTGGAGTGATCTATCATGGCTCACTGCAGCCTCCACCTCCTGAGTGCAAGCCATCTTCCCACCTCAGCCTCCCGACTAGCTGGGACTGCAGGTGTGTGCCACCACACCTGGCAACTTCTAAATTTTTTGTAGAGATGGGGTCTCCCTATGTCACCTGCTGGTCTTGAACTCCTGGACTCAAGTGATCTGCCTGCCTCGGCCTCCTAAAGTGTTGGGATTACAGGCATAAACCACCTCACCCAGCCTGAAAAATATTTTTATATTTATTGTTTTTAACCCTATAAAATTAAACTGGTTAACAGCTACGTGGGTGTATTCATTATATTATTTTGGCTCCTTTTGAGTATCTTAAATATTTGAAACATTTTTATGATTTGCATATTTCTAAAAAAATTGTTTCTAAAAATTCTTCTAAATATTTCTATGGTATAAGAAAGAGAAACAGTGGTTTTGAAAGTTGATGTCCAGGAATATCTGTGGACATATGTTTTTCAAGATAGCATCACATGGTGAAAATTTGGCTCCTTGTAAAACTGGGATTTCCACTGAGATCATTTAGAAAATCTTTATAAAGTATAATGGCCAGTGTGGGAAGAGATTCCACTATTAATGTATCAGGTTTATCATCCACCAAATAAATGGCACGACATCAGAGAGCGAAGCCACGCCAATTTTCCGAGGCCTATGCCTCGCTTTTCTGACTTGTCTTTCCCCATCTCCTCTCTCATCCGTCAGCATTTTATCCCCAGCCCCGCTCAGTCTTCTCAGGAAGTCAGGCACTTCCAGGGATTAGAAAAGCACATCCCAGACATGCATCCCTCTGTGGCGCTGGGAACTCAGCATTCTTTTTCTCCTAGGAGAATTAGCACTTCTGAAAACAGACCTAATTCCATTAGGGAGGTTAGTGCTCGTAGCCATGATTTTCACAAAGCTGGATAAAGACTTGGGAAAGCATGTCTCGTTACCCTGCTTGAGGCACTTGGGAAGTTGGGAGGACAGTTAGGTAGGTTTAAAAAAAAAGTCATTGCGAAGGGCCGGGCGCAGTAGCTCACACCTGTAATCCTAGTACTGTGAGAGGCCGAGGCGGGCGGATCACTTGAGGTCAGGAGTTCGAGACCAGCCTGCCCAACATGGTGAAACTCTGTCTCTACCAAAAAATACAAAAAAAAAGTTAGCTGGGAGTGGTGGCATGCACCTGTAATCCCAGCTACTCGGGAGGCTGAGGCATGGGAATCACTTGAACCCTGGAGGTGGAGGTTGCAGCGAGCCAAAATTGGGCCATTGCACTCCAGCCTGGGTGACAGAGTAAGATCTTGTCTCAAAAAAAATGGAGAAGCCCCTCTTTCTCTCGCACATCTCCAGGGAGAATCTTTGATGCCAATAAAGAGAGAATACTTGCCAGCACCCAACACCATGGCAGGCACAGAATTAGGAGCTTTTCGGTTGTTCCCATATGAAATCAACAAACTTTTGCAGTGGACTTCGCTATTTCCATTTTACAACTACAGAGGCTGGGACTCAGAAAGGATAACTTCCTTACCCAGTCTCACAGCTTGCAGGTGGCAGCATTAAAATACCCTGTCTCCCAAGCCCATGTCCCTGCCAGTATGCTGGGACATACTGCATTTCCTTTGTCCAGAGGTTGTGTGAAAAACACCTTGCTTCTGCTTCCAAAATAAAGACAGAGATGCTTATTGCTTCTGGCCAGAATAGCCTTCTTAACAGTGAGGGGCAGAATAATCTTTGCTTTGCCCTTTAGAGAACCATCGAGTTCAGTTTTTGCCAATTATCAAGTTTCTGCCAGCAGGTGAGTGAATGACAGGTAGCAAGCTGAAATACTTAGCGGCTCAAGCCAGTAGCTTCTGGGCCCATTAATCCGTCTTGGTCTGGACATGGAATGATGTGTCCACACTTTGTAGGACCCTTTCTTCAAGAAAGCAGCTAGAGGCCAGGCGCAGTGGCTCACACCTGTAATCCCAGCACTTTGGGAGGCTGAGGCGGGTGGATCACTTGAGGTGAGGAGTTCGAGACCAGCCTGGCTAACATGGTGAAACCCTGTCTCTACTAAAAAATACAAAAATCACCCAGACATGGTGGTGTGTGCCTATAGTCCCAGGTACTTGGGAGGCTGAGGCATGAGAACTGCTAGAACCAGGGAGGCAGAGGTTGCAGTGAGTTGAGATCATGTCACTGCACTCCAGCCTGGGCTACAGAGCAAAAGAAAAGAGAAAGAGAAAAAGAAAGAAAGAGGGAGGGGGGAGACAGAGAGAAAGAGAGAGAGACAGAAAGCTAGAACTTGCCTATGATTCATTTAGAATACACCTCTGAACCTCCGGAAATGTTTCCCTCGTTGCAATAGTATTTTACCTCTTCATCAAATCCAACTTCACTCAACAACCTTGGATACAATTAAAATTGGATGACACCAAAGGAGTTCAGGAAATGCCACCCCAAAACGTGATGCTTTGGTATGCTGAGTACTTTGAACTGAGGGCTCTTGGGGAACAGCAGATGCCGGCAGACGTTTCCCTGAGCTCCCCTTACCTGCCAAGAGACAGATCTTCCAAAAGGAACTCGAAGGTCGTGAATCCCCTCCGGGAATCTTACCAACCAGAGAAGAAGAACTCAGATCATAAGAAAGGAGAATGAAGGTTGTGTTACCACCACCCTTAAGAAGCCCCAAGCCCCTATTCCTTTCAGTCGCTCAGGATGCTAAATAAACGGTGTCTCACCTTGTAACCACACTTTGGAGGCCGAGGCGGGGAACACGAGGTCAGAAATCGAGACCACATGAAACACTCTCTACTAAAAAAAGCTTCAATCATCTGACCCTTTTTGGAAGCTCCTAATTTGTGGGACTCCGTGCATAACTAACTATGGTTTTTCCCTGTTCATCTGGCTTATGTCAATTGAACTCATAGCCCAGCCAGGGAACCCAGACGGGTAGAGAAAGGCATTTTCTGCTGTCCTACAATACTTACCTCGGTTATTTCAGACAGACTGGCAGAAGTCTGTTGGATAAATTTAAGGTGCTGGAGAGGCTGTATCCTTGGAAGCTTTATCTTGACAGCACTGTTTGTCCCAGTCACAGAGTCAAGTTTCTGCAGCTCAAGACAAACACACTGTAGCCCAGCTCGGCCCTGCTTCAGACTAGATGGGATGAGGACTGCAGAAGTAGGGGGTGGAGAGACAAGGAGAGCAGAGCTACACCCTGAGCTCTTCAAGTGACAGAGCTGTCGCGCCCTTATGACTCAGTGTGGCCCTGCCTCCCTGTGGGCATTGGGGGCACCACCCCAAGGAGACACTGCCCTGGGCCCTGCCCGGGAAGGTTGGCCCAGCTCAGAACCCTGGCCGAGGACAGTGTGCATTCGTGCTCCATTGGAAAGCGGCAAGGAGCTTACAAGCATGACTTGGGCTTGGACTCGAGGCCTTGTTTTCCACTCCTCCCTGCCAGGGCCCCTCAATCATGATCCTGGACACCCCTGCAGAGCCCGTCCAGCCCGTCTGTGAAGAGCTGGCAGGCAGTGGCCGATTTCATGGGGCTCTAGGAGTGTGGCCAGCAGAGAGGAGGGAGAGACGGCAGGCTTCTTTGTCCCTGGAAGCCAAACTGGGCTCTAAGCTACTTCCCAAATGGAAAACACGCCCAACCAGGTGGCTTCTCAGGGCCACCCAGTCTTGCTCAGGTGCAGGGTATGAAGGGTTAACAGCCTAAAGAGGGGGCCTTCTTGCATTAATCCTGACCATCCCAGTAGAGGCTGAAACCAGGCAAAGCAAAAGGAGAAAATGGAGGATCAGATGAAAACTCAGATACTTTATCCTTGATTAAAAAAAAAAAAAAAGACAGCAAAAACTCTCCAAAAAATCTCTCCTTGCTGGCAAAATTTTGCTGTTGCTCAGAACATCCTCTGCTGGTCCATTCTCAAGCAAAACCTCGAAATCCTGTAATTAGGTACCAAAGAGGTAGAAAAAAGCATTAAACCCAGAAGTTAAAAAAAAAAAATAGCAAGGCCGGGCACAGTGGCTCACTCCTGTAATCCCAGCACTTTGGGAGGCCGAGGAGGGCAGATCACTTGAGGTCAGGAGTTCGAGACCAGCCTGGCCAACATGGTGAAACCCCATCTCTACTAAAAATACAAAAATTAGCCAAGCGTGGTGGCATGTGCCTGTAATCCCAGCTACTTGGGAGACTGAGGCAGGAGAATCACTTGAATCCGGGAAGTGGAGGTTGCAGCGAGCCGAGATCACACAACTGCACTCCAGCCTGGGCAACAAAGTGAGACTCCACTAAAAAAAAAAAAAAAATGGCAGCCAAGTCCTTCCCTCTGAAGCAGTGCTTCTCACACTTTCCCATGCATAAGAATTCCTGGGGGTCAGAGACAAGTACTGATCTGATTCAGCAGCTGGGGCTGAGGGTGACATGGGTACAGTCATAACAAGATCTGCCTTTCTAAGGAGCTCTTGCGTGAAACAATTGCTGCTGGTCCTCAGACCACACTTGGATAGAAGGGTCTAACATATGATGGTTTTGAATGTAGAACATTTTAGCAAACACAAATGTTTCGAAAGATGTATGGATATTTGTTCATTAGTTCATTCATCCATTCATCCAATATTTACTGACTATGTGCAACATGCCTTCTGCACTAAGCACCAAGGAAATAGATGACCCAAATATAGACCTCAAGATGCCCAGAGTTCTGCTGTGAACCCTTCCACTAATTTACCTTGAGCACTCAGGTGTCTTAAGCTCTCCTAATTAATAGGTAAAGTGGGCACAGAACAAGTGCTGTTAATCAAACAAATGGAGCAGTCCAAAGCAGGTGTGTTAGCAAGCATCGTTGAAGCAACTTCTCAGTCGGTTGACTGCTATTTGATACTTACTCCATTCTTGATGTTATGCTGGGAATTCTGCAGGATAAAGAATACCTATGGGGCAGGCACAATGGCTCACGTCCGTAATCCCAGCACTTTGGGAGGCCAAGGTGGGAGGATCATTTGAGGCCAGGAGTTTGAGACCAGCCTGGGCAATGGAGCAAGACTCCACCTCTATAAAAAATAAAAAATTAGCTAAGCATGGTGGTATATGCATGTAGTCCTAGCTACTTGGGAGGCTGAGGCAGG
Organism: Hylobates moloch; assembly: GCF_009828535.3. Taxonomy (NCBI): domain Eukaryota; kingdom Metazoa; phylum Chordata; class Mammalia; order Primates; family Hylobatidae; genus Hylobates; species Hylobates moloch. The sequence continues at coordinate 95,891,411 of NW_026652278.1, forward strand.
AGGTCCCTTAATTTTAATTAAATGAAATTTTATTTTACATTTTTATTTATTTTATGACTATAAAAATAAAGTATATTCAGTGCAAAATAACTTAAATAATGGCACATAGAAAATAAAAGTAAAAGCCCCCCAAAATCCCATATACCAAAGAACAGTAAGTTTTGTGTATATTATTCTATAATTTTTATATACATATGTGTGTATATGTGTATATTATAGATGCTAAATACATAATGAGTGAACTTACTTTATTCTCTAAACAAGATACAGTAGACTTTTTCAAAGTCAATTCTTTTGCTTCTTATATTTTAGTCCACTTGTGCTTCTTTAACAAAGTGCCTGAACTGGGTAATTTGTAAATAATAAAAACGTATTTATCACAGTTCTGGAGGCTGGGAAGTCCAAGGTCAACGGCCAATAGGTTTGGTGTCTGGCGAGGGCTGCTCTCCACTTCCAAGATGGCACCTTGAATGCTGTATGTTCTCACCTGGCAGAAGGGACAGAAAGACAAAGGGGCCTATCTGGTTCTCTCCAGCCATTTATAAGTGACCAATCCCATCCTGAGGACAGAGTCCTCATGGTCTAACCACCTCCTAAAGGCTGTACCTCTTAATACTATCACACTGGCCATTATGTTCCAATATATGAATTTCAGGCACACATTCAGACACACAGCAGTCTCAATATGTTTAACATTTTGCATTGAGTTTCATTTTGTAGTTTATATAATTTATCACCAGTGCCTTATTGGTGGACACTTGGACAGTTTCCTTTTTTCTATAATAAAGAATGTGATGACAAAACCTTTGAATGTATATCTTTGCATGTTTCATTTCCATTAAATATATTTTAAAGAGGAATTATTGGGTAAAAGGAGATGACCTCAAATATTGCCAAATTGCTCATTACAAAAGCTATAGCAGTTTTAGCCAGGCATGGCGGTGGGCACCTGTAGTCCCAGCTATTCAGGAGGCTGAGGCAGGAGAATCGCTTGAACCCGGGAGGCAGAGGTTTCAGTGAGCAAAGATCAGATCGTGCCATTGCACTCCAGCCTGGGCAACAGAGCAAGACCCAGTCAGAAAAAAAAAAAAAGGTGTACCAATTTAAACTCTGACAAAATGTATAACAGCAGCAACTCTCAGTATGTTGTTAATCTTCATGAATCAAATAGGATTTTATTATTTTTGTAATTTGCATTTCTTACATCCTAGTGATGCTGAGAATCATAGTTTTAGCCATTTGTATTTCCTTCTTTAGCGCCTTCCCTGTTTGTAGCTTCTTGCTTATTTTTCTGTTAGGTTCTTCTTTTTCTTATTGATTTATAGGAGCTTTTAATAATCCCTGCATATTCAGTCTTTTAAAGTTGCCATATATGTTGTAAATATTCTTTCCAAGTTGGAAGAAGCATTATAACTTAGTTAAAAACATGAACTTTAAAGTTCAAATCTTGTACCTATAGTAAAGTACTATACAGAGGATTAAATCAAAATAATGCTTATAAATTTCTTACTGCAGGGCTTGAACTTAGTAAGTGCTTTAAAAAGTCATTTATAAAATAAGTGTTTGCTTGCAATTTCCTTACAGTATCTTTGGCGTGTGTGTGCATATGCATATACATACACATTACAGTATCTTTGGTGTGTGTGCATGTACATATATATATATTTAGTTTAGCTGAATAGCTCTCTTAATACTTCCTCCCACTGTGACTTAGTTAAGAAAGGTTTTGTTTGCCCAAAAATTATAATTATACTCCGGTATGTTTACATCGGACTTTTCCCTTTTTTGTTTTGTTTTGTTTCTTTTTGTTTTTAAGAGTCTATGCCCTTTGCTCTAATTGTTTCCCTACATATTCCATGCAGTCCCTTGCCTTCTCGGCCTCCTTTCTAGTTGGGTCAGCTCTGTGTCTGCAGCTGCAGGTGGTTGGGGACACAGGCCACCCTGCAGTGGCTGCAGATCTGCAGAGAACCTGCACCAGCCCGCACAATCCCACATTTTACTTCCCACTCTATAGATCGCTACGTCATCCTTTCTCTTCTTTCTCACCTCACGCTTCCCACTCTCAACTAATAACCTGGCTCTACAAGAGGCAAGCGGTGGAGAGCCACTCTCTTCCCACCATTCACCAGCCTCCTGGCCGGTGACCCTCTCCCCTCTCCTTCCTGGCAACTCGGCACCTGGGATCTGCCTCCCTACTGAGCCATCGATTTCTCCCTCACTACTGGATCATTTCCGCATATAAGAAGCTGTATCTTTTTAAAGATTGCCTGTCCCAAGCAGGGACAGCTAACCCAGACCCACCTCCTCCTTTTCTCTCTTACCCTTTTGATCCCAACATCTGAAAATGGCTGCCTCTGTTTTCTTCTCTCTCCCCAGCCCTCTCTGCTCAGCCATCCCCTCCGTTTTCAGCACCCTGCGCCTCAGCATCTCTGTCTTCCCAAAGGTTCTGCGCATCCTCATCTTACTCCAACTCTCACCAGCATCCCACGGAGCCCATCTCTACTGCTTACCACATTTTCTCCACTGATTTCTAGGTTGTTACTTTCCAGGTTATCCTCCTATTTCACCAACAGCTCTTTCTGGGTCTCTGTAGCATTTTCTGCCTCCTCCTACTTACTAAATAGCGAAGTGTCCCAAGCTTCATTGTCAGCCCCCCATGCTTCCTCATCCACACTCACACAAAGAGCACCTCGGCCGGGCGCGGTGGCTCGCGCCTGTAATTCCAGCACTTTGGGAGGCCGAGGCTGGAGGATCATGAGGTCAGGAGATCAAGACCATCCTGGCCAACATGGTGAAACCCTGTCTCTACTAAAAATACAAAAATTAGCCTGGCATGGTGGCTTGGGCCTGTAGTCCCAGCTACTCAGGAGGCTGAGGCAGGAGAATCACTTGAACTCAGGAGGCAGCGGCTGCAGTGAGCCAAGATTAGACCACTGCACTCTAGCCTGGGTGACAGAGCAAGACTCCGTCTCAAAAAAAAAAAAAACAAAAAAAACAAAAAAAAAAACAAAGAATACCTCATCTGGTCACCTATGTTAAGCACCACATGCTGTTAGGATTCCTAAATTTATATCTCTAGCCCTATTTCTCCCTGACATCCAGACACATATACTCAGCTATCTAATTAACATCCTCATGTGGATGCCAAGTAGGTGTCTCAGACTTAACATAGCCCAGACCAGGGGCACCATGTTTTGTTGTCCAACCTGTGCACTGCCTAAAGGCAGCCATCCATGGAAGGAACAGGGGCTGAGATCCAGCCCATATTAGGTTTGCAAAGCCATGAGCTCTGGTGTGGGGCTTTATCCACACTGTGGAAAAGGTACCTTTTGATATAGGGAGTGCCTTCTCTAATTTTCAGGAAGGTGCCATAGAGGCTTGCTGTAGTCCTGGCCAAAATACATCTTTTGATTTTCTTTTTTCCCTATCCTGTATCTGCTACGGTCAGAATATGGCACCATTCCATTGTGAGGAGGAAAAGAGACAGAAAAGGAGGAGAAAGAGGAAAGAAAGCAGAGGGGAAGGGGGACATGGGGGAAGAGGAGAAGGAAGAAGGGAAGGGAAGGGGAGGGAGGGGTGGAAGAAGGGACAGGAAGGAAATTTAGCTTCTTTATTTTCATTACATCCAATGTGATTCTCAAAGGTAGACTGGGTCTGACCCCTTCTCCCCCCATCTTCTGCTACACTAATGGTTTAAGCCACCCTCACCTCTCCCCTGCAAAGTCTCCCTCTCTGCAATTCTTCTTCCACTACACAGACAGATGCTTGCCATTTTTTTTTTTTTTTTCTGAGATGGAGTCTTTCTCTGTCGCCCTGGCTGGAATGCAGTGGCATGATCTTGGCTCACTGCAACCTCCACTTCTTGAGTTCAAGTGATTCTCCTTCCTCAGTCTCCCAAGTAGCTGGGTTTACAGGCATGTGCCACCACACCTAGCTAATTTTTCACAATGTTGGCCAGGCTGGACTCAAACTCCTGACCTCAGGTGATCCACCCGCCTCAGCCTCCCAAAGTGCTGGGATTACAAGTGTTAGCCACGGCACCTGGCCTTTTTTTTTCTTTCTTTTTGAAACAGGGGTCTGCTGTGTCACCCAGGCTGGAGTGCAGTGGTGTAATCATAGCTCACTGCAGCCTCAACCTTCTGGGCTCAAGCAATCTTCCCATCTCAGCCTCTCTAACAGCTGGAATTGTAGGTGCTTGCCACCATGCCCTGCTAATTTTTAAATATTTTTTGTAGAGACAGGGTCTCTTGGTTGCACAGGCTGTTGGCCTCAAGCAGTCCTCTCACCTTGGCCTCCCAAAGTGCTGGGATGACAGGCATGAACCGTCGTGTCTGTCTCACATGCTTTCTCAGACGCAGATAATAGCTTACCATTCATCTGCTTGAAACCCCCCAATGTCTTCCATTTAAACCAAACCAAACCCAAGCCCTTTCCTACAAATTATAACTTATCCAACTGAATCTTCTACCACTGTACCCTAGGCCAGCTGAGCTCCAGCCACACCAGCCTCCTTCCTGTCTCAAATGTGACAAGCCATCACTGTCTCAGGACCTTTGCACTTGCCACACTTTCCCACATCTTCACAGCCACCTTCTTTTCAATATTCAAGTCTGAAGTTAAAAATAAACGCTTTGGCCGGGCACGATGGCTCACGCCTGTAATCCCAGCACTTTGGGAGGCCGAGGCGGGTGGATTGTCTGAGGTCAGGAGTTCGAGACCAGTCTGGCCAACATGGTGAAACCCCATATCTACTAAAAATACAAAAAAATTTAGCTGGACGTGGTGGCATGTGCCTATAATCCCAGCTGCTCGGTAGGTTGAGGCAGAGGAATTGCTTGAACTAGGGAAGTGGAGGTTGCAGTGAGCCGAGATCGCACCGCTGCACTCCAGCCTGGGTGACAGAGCAAGACTCCGTCAAAAAAAAAAAAAAAATCCTTATTGACCAAACTGGCTAAAACAGTGACTCCCTCTCCACCATCACTTTCTGCCTCATTTCTCCATTTTATCTTCCCTACTGCACTACCCAGCTCTGAAATTACTGTATCTACCTCTTTGCCTCCTTATGAGCAGTCTGTCCCAACATCTCACCACATCAGCGGAAGTCCAGGATCTCTTTGCCCTGTTCCCATCCCGTCCTCCGATGTTGTGAACAGGGTCTGGAGCTAGGTGAGTTGATTGAGTCAGTGGCCTGGGAGGCAGAAATGGTGCCGGCTGGAATGATCCCAGGTACACAGAGGGAAGGAGGAAAGAGAAGGGGAAGGGAAGGAGACAGGAAAATGAAGACATGGAGCAGGTTGCAAGGAGAAGCAGCCTAAGGTGGAGCAGGACCGGAAGACAGAAAACACAAGCAGAGGAAATGAGCTTGCACCTTGGCACCAGACGGTGAGATCCACTGAGCCCACATCTGATGCCCTTCTGCCAAGGCCCTGCCACCCATGTTTACAGAGCTAGGGGCTCTCAGCTCTACTGCTGTGGGGTACAGTCTTAAAGCCCTGGAAGGCACGTGGTTGGAGGCACCTATGATCACTAATTCTTTTATTTATTTATTTATTTATTTATTTATTTATTTATTTATTTATTTATTTTTGAGATGGAGCCTCACTCTGTCGCCTAGGCTAGAGTGCAGTGGCACGATCTCGGCTCACTGCAACCCCCATCTCCTGGGTTCAAGCAATTCTTGTGCCTCAGCCGCCCAAGTAGCTGAGATTACATGCGCATGCCACCACACTCAGCTACTTTTTGTATTTTTAGTAGAGACGGGGTTTCACCATATTGGCCAGGCTGGTCTCGAATTCCTGACCTCAGGTGATCCGCCCACCTCGGCCTCCCAAAGTGCTGGGATTACAGGCGTGAGTCACTGCACCCAGCCCTATGACCACTAATCCTTAATGCTGCCTCCAGTCCAGGTGAGGGGCTGCTAACAAGCTCAATGAAGTCAGCAGAAAGCAAGCTGTGAAGCGCTGAGTTTCTGCTGGGCCTCATGATCTCACCCTGCCTGACACTCTAGGGGTGTTGGAAGCAAGCCTCAGTTTCTCCTTCCTTTCATGTTTCCCTAGGCCCCTGAGACCTACCAAGAGCTTGGATAATAGACGTCAATGGCAATTTGAGCATTTGCGATGCAAGACGATTGTGAAGGCTGCCACAGCTAGAACTTGCCTCTTGCAGGAGGACAAAGGTAGGGCAAAAAGTCTGTGAAGTCTCCTGACAGCTGTTTTTCTCAATATTTTCATACCTTCTTATCAGTTCAGGAGTGGAGGCTTTTTGCCGGCTGAATGTGCGTCTTCTGCTTTCAAAACAAAAACCCTTTCCCAGTAATCTTCAAAAGTATTATATTCCTGACTGGACAAAGGAGGGGATGGGGCCTCTCCCTAAAGAGACCCCCAAGGCCTGGCGTGGTGGCTCATGCCTGTAATCCCAGCACTTTGGGAGGCCAAGGCGAGTGGATCACCTGAGGTCAGGAGTTTGAGATCAGCCTGACCAATATGATGAAACTCCGTCTCTACTAAAAAAAAATTAAAAAAAAAAAAAAAAATTAGCTGTGCGTGGTGTCATGTGCCTATAATTCCAGCTACTCAGGAGGCTGAGACAGGAGAACTGCTTGAACCCAGGAGGCACAGGTTGCAGTGAACTGAGATCGCACCATTGCACTCCAGTCTGGGCAACAAGAGAAAAACTCCGTCTCAGAAAACAAAACAAAACAAAACAAGATACCCCCGAGGTAAGGTCTGTGCCACCCTGGCTATCTCTGCTATCTCTGCAGTAACTTCAGCTCTGACATTTGACCAGTAATAACTTATTCCACCCTGCCAGTGCTCACATTTGGGAATTTATTTTGATGAAGGGGGACCCAGAAGAGAAGGAGAAAAGAGACAGATACAGGTCACCGAAACAAAACTGCTCTAGTGATGCTGGAAATTCATCCTACCCCCACCCAGGCAACTTTTCTAGGTGCTGTTTTCTCCTTGGGTTTCCACACACCCTTCCCCATCTCTGTGGCATTATGATCACACACACACTGCCTGCAAGTCAGCACGCCCTGAATGTGCTTATCTTCAAAGCCATCTCAGACTTGTTTTTGCACCCTCAGAAGATAGATGGTTGTGGCAGGTGTAAAATGACATCAGCAGCACAGTCATTCAGGGAGGCTCTCAGCCAACTTTCTGTCTGTTTAAAATATCGGGGCTTGGCCTGAACACAGGATTTCGGAGCAAAGTATGTTGTAAAGCCCACCTGGGTAAACTCACAGAGATTCTCACTGTTTGTCTCTTCTGCACGTCAACCAGGGGTTTTATTTCCCCACATTTCTTCTCCTGGGAACATCAGAACTCTGGGTTCCTTTGAATTGTCTGTGAAATCCTGCAGCAATAAGTTAGCTGAACCTTGAAAAGAAGTAGACAAAACTCTAACCTTGTATGGTCTTAAGCAAGAGGAATGACTTGCAGAACACTGAGCAGTGACAGCCCATATAAAAATTATTTTGTTGGCAGAGACTTAAACAAACTGTGCAGTCAACCACATGGTTTACAAAGGAAAGATCTGCTAATTGAACAGCATTGCTCAGCACATGGACGACAGCCCAGAGCTTAAATTTAGCTAGATGCTCAATCCTCAGTCTACACTAGTACCCAGCTGCATAGTGGAGGATTCTTTCCATCCCAGTGGGAAGATGAGGAGAGGAAGAGGTGAAAGTTGCGTGAAAGGTAATCCGCTGTGCTGAATGAGGGTCTGAACGGTGAAATCAAACCTTCATCTTCCCTTACCCATCTAGAAAGTTCATGTCACATCTCAGAAGAGCTCTGCTTCCCTGGATTCCTAGTATTCATTGGTTCAAAAACTCCATTGGCAATTGGTTTATTGACACTTATAGTTTGTATGGATTTCTCCCTGCTCACGTTCAGGGGAACTTGGGGTAAACATTTCCTGGTTCATTCATTGAACCAGTTCATCTGTCTTTCCAAAGGGCAGGAGATTGAAGTCACAGACATCAGGGGACCTGTCTGTGGTGTCTGTCCCCACATTGATGGTGTGGGTGTTCTCAGCTGATCTTAGCCAGGGGTTCCCCTCCTCTCTGCTGAGAATCCTTCTAGAAGCTGTGTTCTCCTCTAAGACGGTGACATTCCCAGAGAAAGGGGGACAGTCTGTCAGGGCTGACACCCACATTTTGATCCTTGCCCGTGAGTCTCACTGCTCCTTGGCCTCCATGCCCTGTGAGCTTGCACTCCCGCATCTCTCTGACTAGCTCATGCCTTGGTTTACATCTCATTGCATCTGTCAGTTCTCAGACTCACAGCTGTGTTAGGGAAATACTAAGAATAAAATAATTTACACATTGGAATGCAAGAGGCTTTATAACCTCATCCATTCCAGACCTTTGGGATGAAGTGGAGAGAGCCACCATGTAAGAGGATTTGGAGTGGAGTTGTAGACATAGGTGTCACCTTTCAGGTCCAGGCTGATGCACATAAAGAGACACGTACTTCGTATTTTAAAATATAATCAACAGGCCTAGTAAGGCTGTTGGAAGGAATGACTGCTTTCAAGTCTAGGAAAAAAAATACAAGAGGGGCTGAGACATCTTGTTGGGCCGTTAAGCAAGGAAGCCGTTGGAGACTGATGGGTCATGTGAAACCGACACAGACACCAACATGAAAGGACCCCCATGGGTCAAAGAAGGAACACTGTAAGCATGAAAAGGATTGTGAATGCAATTGACTGAAACACAATGAGGACATAAAAACCATGAGTTCATCATTGTATTAGTCTGTTCTCACATTGCTATCAGGAAATACCCGAGACTGGGTAATTCATAAAGGAAAGAGGTTTAATTGACTCACAGTTTAGCATGGCTGGGGAGGCCTCAGGAAACTTACAATCATAGTGGAAGGCGAAGGGGAAGCAAGATGCCTTCTTCACAAGGTGATAGGAAGAAGAAGTGCTGAGAAAAGCGGGGGAGGTCCCTTTTAAAACCATGAGATCTCATGAGAACTCACTCACTATCACGAGAAGAGCATGGGAGAAACCGCCCCCATGATCCAATTACCTTCACCTGGTCTCTCCCTTGACACTTGGGGATTACAATTATAATTCAAGGGTTATAACTCAAGATGAGATTTGGGTGGAGGCATAAAGCCTAACCATATCAACCATCATCGTCATCATCATTTGAGAGATAGTCTTTATCCCCCACCAAAAGAAAGCAAAAAAAAAGAAAAAGCAAATAAACAAGAAACCTCTCTGGACACTACTGCAATTAACTAGGGCCCAAATCCCTACTCTGAAAATGAGCAGTTAAGAGGAAAGAATTAAGCACCTCCCTGGCCTTTCCTGGATGAACTGTATTTGAGAGTATCCAAATAGCCCTCACTGATGCAGACACATTCACTGTATGGGAGGCATCTAACCTAATCAATGTGAAAGGGTAATGAATTTCTAAAAGCAACTTTTTACAACCTCTAATAAAATAATTGGTTCGAGCCACATCATCAACGATAGACAGGTGAGGAATTTTACAACAGAAGACTCAGGCTGTCACTACCCGTCCCTGAAGCTTGTTTGAGCTTCGAGCTTTGTGGGCAACAGGACGTCATGCACGTGTTCATGGAACGGCATAGGAAGGATTCTGCACCACCCGTGAAATCTCTTTGCTAAAACAGTTTAATCTAAACTAAATAAAGCATCTAGAGCTAACTTCTGTGGACAGGAAAGACAGAGGGAAAGGAGAACCTAAATGTCACGGCAAAGAAGAAAATAGACCAGTTAAGAATGTGGGACATTCTCTAGAGCAAATGACCCAGTTTCTGCTATCAATCAAAGGCGTAGGGGAGATATGGGGCTTCTCTAGTTTGAATGAGAATTAAGAGACACAACAACCAAAAGCAATTTGTAGACCTTATTTGGATCCTACTTAGAACAAACCAACTTCAAAAAAATTTTTTAACAAAATTGAGCAAACTTTATAACAGACTGGGTATCAAAGGACAACAAGCCCCACACGTATAGTTTCTAGAGCATCACACAGCTAGTAAGTGGCACAGCTGGGATTCATACTCAGGAAGTCTGGCTTCAGAGCCTGAGCTCTGACCTCCGCTACATCGTCTCTCCTCCTGGCTGAAAAATGGAAAGAATAATAGTACCAGAGAGGGCTGCTGTGAGAATTAAATTATTATTATTAGTCCTCCGGAGTAGGGTAATCATTTTCTGACCAGTGAGCTGTGTAGAGAGTACATTTTGCAAAGTAATTTCCAGAAATGATCCTCAAGCTGAAACAAGCATTTCCGTTTATTTTAATACATTCGAAGTGAAGATCTACATACACAGAATGCCCTAATAATGCATTTCAGTGGAAAGAAGCTCTCTTAACGTGGTTACATTTAATGAAACACAAGAAGGGTCACTCTGACCTCATTTCCATAGCTGACTCCTAAATGGGACTTATAGGCTCTCACCAAAGCTTACCTAATAGCATTTGGAATAGGTTTATGCACTCGAATGTGTGTGTACCTTGTTCCAAGTGCCCTTCATCCTTCTTTAGTGGTGTCAGTATTAGCCAACACAACTTGGCTGGCTGATTGTTATCTAAGGCGTGTTGGTCTGCCATGTCCCATCTCAACTCAGTAGGCTGCATGTGGGAGAGAAGAAATCTAGGGGAACCAATTCACTGCAATAAGCAATGTTCTCCTACACAATGCCAGGAGCATGGAGCTATCAGAAGAGCTGCAGTAAGTTCCAGCCATCTTGTTTTATGGGAATCGATACTGCCCAAATAAACGTTCTACTCACTCACACAAAAAAGATGACAACAGAAATTATTATGTGTGATAACAGCATTGTGGCTATGTAAGAAAATATCCATGCTTTTTAGAGATGGATAAAGAAGAATGCAGCAGTGAAATATCAAGTCTTCATAAAAAGGTATTTCACTGTACTATCATCTCTGCTTTTCAGTATGTTTGACATATTCATTCTGTTAAAAAATTTAAAGCTGCTCATGTTGGCTCACACCTGCAACCTAGCACTTTGGGAGGCTGAGGTAGGAGGATTGCTTGAGCACAGAAATTCGAGAACAGCCTTGGCAACATGGAAGACCTTATCCCTACTAAAAATAATTTAAAAATTAACCAGGCTTGGTGGTGGCCACCTGTAGTTCTAGCTACTTGGGAGGGTGAGACAGGAGGATTGCTTGAGCTCAGGAAGTTGAGGCTGCAGTGAGCTATGATCACTTCGCTGCATTTCAGTTTGGGTGAGAGAGCAAGACCCTGTCTAAAAAAAAAAATGAAAAAATAAAAATTGAGGGGATTTAAGATGAATCTTAAAAGGTAAAAATTAGCGAGCACTGGTTATTAGAGTGCCTAGCTTTTCATTTGCTTTAAGTGTTGCATTAGAAATTGTTGATCAACTCCTCAGCATTTCTTCTATGAATTCTAATGGTGAGGACCTCATTGCGGTCAAAATTACAGCAAAAAATTAGAATTCAAGAATATCACCAAACATACTGCTTATTGAACAGTATTACTGTATAGTCATCAGTAACTTAAAAAAAAAATCTTCCAAAACCACCCAGATTACAGGCAGGACAGAAAATAGGGATGGCCCTGAGAGATCATTAGTAGAGGGTGTGTCCTTCATCTGAGGGGGAGACTCACTTCTCACTTATGTGCTGAGACGCGAAAATTGCCTGAGGAAATTCCAGAGAGGTTGATCTGTGTTTCTGGGTGTGTGCTTCTCATTGTTACTGTCCAATGTCTGATTCCCATACTTCCAGGCAGAGGGTGAATCTCATATCCCCACTTCCCTGAAGTTTGACATGACCATATGACTTGTTCTGGCTGGTGTACTATGAACAGAAGCAATGTGTTTTACCACCTCCTTTTTCCTCTCTGCAACTGTGGCTGGAGAAGATAACCAGTGTCCACCCAGCAATGTGTGCTTGACATGGTTTATGAAGGAGAAATCTCTCTCTCTCTCATTCTCTCTCTCTGTCTCTATCTCTTCTCCTTTCTCTCTCTCTCTCCATCTCTTTTCTATCTCTTCTCCTTTCTCTCTCTCTCTTCTCTCTATCTCTATCTCTTTATCTCTCCACCCTTCTATCTCTTCTCTTTTCTCTCTCTTCTCCTCTCTCTCTTCTCTCTATCCCTATCTCTTTATCTCTCCACCCTTCTATCTCTTCTCTTTTCTCTCTCTTCTCCTCTCTCTCTCTTCTCTCTATCCCTATCTCTTTATCTCTCCACCCTTCTATCTCTTCTCTTTTCTCTCTCTTCTCCTCTCTCTCTCTTTCTTCCTCTCTCTCTTTCTTTCTCTTTCTCTCTATAACTCTTCTCCTTTCTCTCTCTCTCTCTCTCTCTTTCTCTCTCTCTCTATGTCTCTGTCTCACATAAGCCTCTGAGATTTGGAGCATTTTGTAAGTGAAGCATAGCCTACCTAATAGTTTCTACTGTAGGGTGCAAATGCAGTGAGCACTGTGTGTGTGTGTGTGTGTGTGTGTGTGTGTGTGTATGTGTGTGTGTGCATGCACATGCTTTCTTTATCATACCTTATATTTTACTCTGCATTCTGTGTATTACTATATAGTACTAATTAATGAGGGTTTGCTGTGACTTTACCTACATCATCTGCTTCCAGTCTCACCATAAGTCTTGTGTAAAGTTCTAGTATTACCATCTCCATTTCATATTTGAGACAAACAGAGGCTAGGAGAGGTTAAGTAACTTGCCCAAGATCACACAGCTGGTGTGAGGCAGAGCTAGGACCAGAACCCAGGTAGTTGGATTCTGGTGAACAGAGTTAACTATTAAGCTAGGCTATCTTTGTACTGCAGCAGTGTCCCACCTCTGACATTTCAGGAGTTCTATTCCCACTTAAATTGGTTTACTAAACGTTGCTTAAAAATAACCTTTGTTTCAGAGCGCTACTCAACAAAACAGGAATTTCAAGGCTGAGTCTGTGAGGTTTACAAATTAGTGTGTTGATTCAGAGTATGGGTCATTGTTTCTCTGTAGCATTAATAACAATATTGATGTTTTAGAGTTTTTTCCCCAGAACCAAAAACCCTCCACAAATTGCTCTGCTTATTAGAGCAAAATTTGCCTTCTGAATCACTTCTAATTGGCTAAACAATTACATAGAACCATCTGAGAGCTTCCCAGAATGTTTCTGTTTGAGGCTGAACCCATGAGCAGCTCTCTTCCAATGAAGTTGGCTCCGTGGGGAAGGGAGTGGCCTTGTCTCAACCCCCAGACTCAGCTGATCCTTCCTTCTTGCTCCCATTCTTGCAGCCACAGCTCCTGAGTGCAGTGCAGGTCAGGCCCTCTTCAAGGGAGTCACGTGAGTTCATCCTGGCAGGAGCCCTCTGAGGTCGGTACTATCAATCCTAATTTATCAGATGGGGAAACTGAGGCATGGAACAATTAAGGAACTTTCCCACAGCTGCAGAGCTCCTGGGCAGCAAGGCCAGGGGTTGGCTTAGTGGTCTGGCCTGGGATCCAGGGCTCCCCACCTGCCTCACCCCTCTCCCCTGCCCCTGTTTCCAGGGACCTGCTGGAGGCCTCCTGGGATAAGGTGTTATTGCATCTCCCTTCCACGGCCCCTGATAGTCTTCCCTCTTGTGTTTTGCATGGACCTTCCTCCCCTGAGGCTGAATATGGGATTCCTGTGAGATTTTCTCAGCATGAGGGCCTCAGAGAAGATATGGACCACGAAAAGTGTGGACAGTAAACTGATGTCCCTGCAGAATGCACCCAGCAAGCTTCTTCCCTTTCTGGACTTTTCAGAGAGTCCCAAAATGTTTCTTTTGGCATTATGCTTAATTTGCGTCAAAATTGAGAGACACTAGGGTAAAAGTGGCTTTCTCTGATTATCATGGTTAGGCAATGCCTAAGGCATTGACAGTAGGGTGATTTTTTATCCTGCCCCTCAAATCTTGGCATACTGTAGAACTCTGATGAAATTTAATATCAAGGGAAGCCTTGAAGCAGAAAACTAGGTTATTAAAGGGCAGCCTTGGGGTGGTGTGGCAGACACTGTGACATGCCTTCTATATCTTCCTTCATGGACAGACTTATTGCCCCCACCACCGGGCATGCTGGTGGCTGGACGTCAGCTGTCAGCTGCCCCAACTCAGGACTCATCTTAGCTACAGAGCAGCTTTACCCCTAAACCACAGGAGGATACATGCCTGACCAGCTTGGTCCAACTCTGGAGAACTTTCTAGCTCCAGGGCTCCCCACGGGGCTACCCAAGGCCATCATCAGATTTCATCACAGTTTGACTTCTCCCTTGCACTCTCCTGCCTCCTCTCTCCTGGCCATGGGAGTTGATCTCAAGCACACGCCTCAGACACATGCTACACACTAAACTCTGCTTCAGAGGCCGCCACTCTGAGGGCATGAGGCATTGGGACAGCCCCAATGGTGACAGGCAGTGTATTAGTCTGTTTTCACGCTGCTAATAAAGACATACCTGAGAGTGGGTAATTTACAAAGAAAAAGAGGTTTAATGGACTTGTAGTTCCACGTGGCTGGGGAGGCCTCACAATCATGGCAGAAAGTGAAAGGCACGTCTTACATGGTGGCAGACAAGGGAGAAAGTGAGACCCAAGAAAAAGGGGAAACCTCTTATAAAAACATCAGATCTCAAGAGACTTACTCATTACCACAGGAACAGTATGGGGGAAACCGCCCCCATATTCAATTATCTCCCACTGGGTCCCTCCCACAACACATGAGAATTACAGGAGTTACAATTCAAGGTGAGATTTGGGTGTGGACGCAGCCAAACCTTATCAGGCAGGATGTGTGAAGTAGGTAGCAACCAGCGCTACCACAGGTGGGTGTGTGGGTTATTCTCTTTGCAGGGATGCTCTGCTGAGAGGGAGGATGGGGACCTAAATCCAGCCTGTTCTCCACTAACCACATGCTGAGCCCTGTGTGGGGGCTGCATCTGCCAGGAGAAAGCACGCCTTTTGCAATTGCACCACAATACTGTACAAACTCTCACTGTCCTGGCAGCAGCCCTCCTGTCTTTGCTTTGAAGAAATAGTGAGAAGCTTAAGAGAAGCGAATTTTCTCAGATTCCCTGTGGCCTTTCTGGTTCCAGCCCCTGCAGCACAGGGAAGTGCAGCTGTAGCCTAGTTGTTTTTGCTTCACTGGATACCCTGGGCCCCAGGGCAAAGAGCCAACATATTATGCCCTGTGAGTCACAGAATCAAAACAGGATTCTCTGTTTCCAGAACTTACTCATGGTGGCAATGAGGACATTTAAGGAAGACAAACATTAAGCGTCACATTGTATATCCTCAAAAGCTGTCTGCTTCTTGCATTTTTCTTTGACTCCAGAGTATTTCCTCACATTTCTGTACCCAACTGTACCCTCTGGCACCAACCAGAGACTTTGAAACCCTCAGTTTCAGCCATCATCAGTGAGGACAGAGGAGGTCTGAAACCCAGACCATTTTCTGAGCTGCAATCACAAAGTTCTTTATATAATTACATATGTGGCACTGACTTCAGTTTCTATCATTGAGAGCTTCTTCCATGAGACACAAACCACTGGTCACAGGTAAGCAAAAAGAAATGCATTTCCTTTGCCAACAACAGCTGCCTATGCCCACCTAATAATCACTTCTAGTTGAAGATTACCTTCTGGTAACTCTCCAGACAGACCCCAGGAAGCAGTTGGTTGGAGAGGAACCCTTCAAGTTGAACCCGGGTTTCAGCGCGTCCAGGTGACTCATGTAAATACACAAGCTCTGAGGCATCTCCCAGACCCTGAACAAAAATCTCCTCAATCACTCAGTTTGCTTTCCACTCATTTCCTGCCCCTTCCCTTCCTCTACTTCCTCTTTTTCTACTTCTTTCATCTTCTTTCCCCATTCTGACAGAGGAAGACTGATCAAAGCTTTGTTTGTTATTTATTTATACACAGTCGTGTTCTAGAAAGGCTTCTTGAAAGAGTGCATAAAACTCAACTAGGTTGCATAAGGGTAAAGTGGGTCAAAAGGAAAAGGACAAACACAGGCTATAAAAAATGCCTGGCCCAGGAATAAGACAAAGAATGACCAATACAAGCCAAGCCAAGCTCTTGTGCTCCATGTTTCTGTGAGCCAGAGGCATGTTACAACTGTGGATGTGTACTTCTGTGATTGGTTTCCCTTCCTCTGCCAACCACGTCATCGTCCAATGCCATGGCTGTAAATACTGTTTGCACTGATGACTCTTATAGCCAAGACTGTACCCATTATCTAGAAATCTAATGACAGATGTTATTAAGGGCTGCAAGGCACCCTATGGAAAGGCTACACTCACCACATTCCCTTGCAACCGTGTAATTAAGTTCCGAACAATGACATGTCAGACAGGATGTAAAGAAGGCTCCTCACTCACACTTGTAAGCCCTGCACTTTGGGAGGCCAAGGCAGGCAAATCGCTTGAGCTCAGGAGTTCAAGACCAGCCTGGGCAACATAGCCAAACCTCATCTCTACAAAAAATACAAGAATCAGCCAGGTGTGGTGGTGTGCACCTGTAGTCTTGGCTACTTAGGGGGCTGAGGCAGCAGGATCACTTGAGCCCACGAGGTCAAGGCTGCAGTGAGGTGTGTTCGCAACACTGCACTCCAGCCTGGGCAACAGAGCAAAACTTTGTCTTCAAAAAAAAAAGAAAAAAAAAAGAAATCTCCTCAAAGGGACCTGCAGCTGCAGCTTTGATCCTTTTCAAAGTCTTCCTACTACCTGGGATGTGGAATTAATGGTAAAAGCTCCATAGTCCCTACTGGACCATGGGTGACCTTAAGGGTGGCAGAAACGTGCTGAGGATGATAAAGCTAAAAGACAAGTGCCTGCTTCCTTGCCAATACTGGCCCCCCCATATCAGCCCCTACTTGCCTAGCTCCAGATTTTTATTAAATTGAAAAGAAGAAAAATCTGGGCTTATGTAAATCACTGATATTTAGGATTGTTTGTTATGTGTAGCCATCTGTATTAATCTGTTTTCACCCTGCTGATAAAGACATACCCGAGACTGGGAAGAAAAAGAAGTTTAATTGGACTTACAGTTCCACATGGCTGGGGAGGCCTCAGAATCATGATGGGAGGCAAAAGGCACTTCTTACATGGCAGTGGTAAGAGAAAATGAGGACGCAAAAGCAGAAAGCCCTGATAAACCCATCAGATCTCATGAGACTTATTCACTATTCTGAGAATAGCATGGGAAAGACTGGCCCCCACGATTTAATTGCCTCCCCCGGGTCCCTACCAAAACACATGAGAATTTAGACACACTACAATTCAAGTTGAGATTTGGGTAGGGACACAGCCAAACCATGTCACCATCTAATTCCAAATCATTCTTTCTCAAATTTTCATCTGTAGCAATAACCTTTTCAGCTACATATTTGAAGTTTCTACTTGAGTGTTGAATTGGAGTCTTAAACTGAACAGGATCCAGACAGAACGCTTGATCTTTTTCTCCCCTTTCTTCCCCAAACTTGGTCCTTCCAGAGTCTTCCCCCTGTGAACTAAATGGTACCCCCATATGCCCAGTTGCTCAGGACAGACACCAAGGAGTCATTCTTGATTCTGTTTTACTTCATTCCCACACATCAGCAAGTCCTATGGGCTCCACCTCCAAAACATACTCCACATCCATCACTTCTCACCATTTCCCAGGTTCTCACCATTGTAGCCACTGTCATCTTTCACCTGGAGTATCTCAGCAGCCTTCCAGCTGCTCTGATTACACTCATCTCACTGAAGTCCTCCCTCCACAGTGGCCAGAGTGACCTTCTAGAAAATGTAAATCAGATCATATCACTCGTCTGCTTAAATCCTCCAATGCCTCCCACTGAAGTGAGGATAAAATCCAAACTACTATGGCTCACAAAACTCCAAGTGAGCCAGTCCCTACTACTCATTACCCTACTTTTTCATGAGCTAGACTCCTAGCCCTTCTTGCCTTCCTTACTTGATATAGTTTGGATGTTTGTCCCCTCCAAATCTCATGTTGAAATGTAATCCCTGGCCACATGTGGTGGCTCATGCCTGTAATCCTAGCACTTTGGGAGGCAGGAGTGGAAGGATCCCTTGAGCCCAGGATCCTAGTTTGAGACCAGCCTGGACAACATGGCAAAACCCCATATCTACAAAAAAAAAAAAAAATTATCCAGGTGTGGTGATGCATGCCTATAGTCCCAGTAACTCAAGAGGCTAAGGTGGGAGGATTGCTTGAGCCCAGGAGTTCCAGGCTACAGTGAGCTTTGATTGCACCATTGCACTCCAGCATGGGTGACAGAGTAAGACCTATCTCAAAAAAAGAAAAAAAAATGTAATCCCCCGCTTGGAGGTGGGGCCTAGTGGGAGGTTTTGGGGGAAGATGCTTCATTAATGTCTTGGTGTTGGTGCTGTCCTCATGATAGTGAGTGAGTTCTCATGAGATCTGGTTATCTAAAATGGTGTGGCACCTTCTGCTCTCTCTTGCTCCTGCTCTTGCCATGTGATGTTCCCGCTCCAGTTTCACCTTCTGCCATGATTGTAAGCTTCCTGAGGGCCTCCCCAGAAGCTAAGCAGATGCTGGTGCCATGCTAGCACAGCCTGCAAAACCACAAGCCAGTGAAACCTCCTTTCTTCACGAATTACCCAGCCTCAGGTATTTCTTTTTAGCAATGCAAAATGACCTAACAAAGAAAATTGGTACCAAGAAGTGGGGCATTGCTAGAAAAATACCTGGAAATGTCGAAGCAACTTTGGAACTGGGTAATGATCAGAGGCTAGAAGAGTTTGGAGGGCTCAGGAAAAGATAGGAAGATGAGGGAAAGTTTGGAACCTCTTAGAGACTAGTTAAAATGGTTGTGACCAAAATACTGATAGAAATATGGCCAGCAAAGGCCAGGCTGACAAGGCCTCAGATGGAAATGGGAAACTGGAATAAAGGTCCCCCACATATGGACATTTACGCTATTTCTATTATTTTGTAATTTAAAAAAATTACAATACATCCTTTTACATGTATTTGGTGCATACTTGCGAGCATATCAGTTGGACAAATTCCTTGGAGTTGAATTGCTGCACCAAGGCTGTGTGTATTTTACATGTTGATAGATATGATGGAATTACCCTTTGGTCCATTTCCCATGGAGTCACCCCATAGTACAGTTGAGATGGATCATCTAGTGACACAAGCAAAGACTTCCCACGCAGGGAGCTGTTCACCTCCTATCAGGCCAGGGCCTTCCAGAGAGTCCTTAAAATCACACTTTACACTCCTGGTAAGCGAGGCTTCTAATTTCTGCCTTATCTCACCTGGAGCAGGTATCTTCTTGCCTTTTCTGCCCATTTGTATATAATTCATTTCTAATTCTTTTCAACACTTCCATTGTAACAAGAGACTTAAATCTATGCTATTCGGGTCTAGCGCGAACATTCTTTACCTACCTTGCATCTATTTTCAAATTTCCTCCTTCCCAACCAACTTTATGCTGTATTTATTTGGCCAGTTTTCTATGATTTATAAGGCTTAGAGAGCTGTCATCTTTTTTTCATCAATGGATGATTTAAAAAACAAACAAACAAACAAAACCATGATTTAAATTAGTGTTCCAAAAAGTCCATGTAAGAGTTTTTTTGTTTTTTGAAAAAAAGTCTTGCTCTATCACCCAGGCTGGACTGCAGTGGCATGATCTCCACTCACTGCAACCTCCGCCTCCCGAGTAGCTGGGATTACAGGCACGTTCCACCATGCCCAGTTAATGTTTTTCTTTTTTTTTTTTTTTTTTTTTTTTTTTTTTCAGTAGAAACGGAGCTTCACTGTGTTGGCCAGGCTGGTCTTGAGCTCCCAACCTCAGGTGATCCAACAGTCTCAGCCTCCTAAAGTGCTGGGATTACAGGTGTGAGCCACCATATCCAGCCAAGGGTTAGTTATTTATTTATTTTTAGCTCTTGTGCGCTCCCATTCCTGGCTTCACTTCTGTGCCTCTTCCTCTCCATTTCCTGCCATTCAACAACGCACATGCTTATAAAGTAGATTTATTATCTAGTATATTTTTTGACAAAGAATCTCCATAGTGTAGGAGTTTTCCTAAACCAATGATTTCCTTCAAAGTCACAGTAAACAAGCAGAGCTATTCTGTGAGGCCATGGCACTGTGAGCAGGCCCACTGGACTGGGCCCTGGGAAACCTGGATGGGATCCCCCACTCTGCCTGCATCTGGCATCTCCTCTGCAAGACCCCTGAGAGGTCTCAGTTTCCTCATCTGAAACGGTCAGACCAGACCATCAACCCCTGTCAGGACAAAAAGTCCATGATTCTTAAACACTTTTCCAGATGGACTCTATCTGCCAGTAATATTCTTGACTATTCTTTAGGAAAAAAAAAAAAAGTCTCTTTCCAGAGACACATACAGAAACAATTACGAAAATATTTAAAACACACATTGGATTTGCTCATCTCTTCTCCTCCAGGACTGTATCTTTTGAAGTAATTGAGAAATAAATAAATGGGCCACAGAGTCATTTCCACCTAAAAGCAACAGCAACAACAAACTCCCACCCAAATTTTGAGACCATCTCTGGGGAGTGAGGGGTTTCTTTTTTTTTTTTTTTTTTTTTTTTTAGGACGGAGTCTCGCTCTGTCACCCAGGCTGGAGTGCAGTGGCGCAATCTCGGCTCACTGCAAGCTCCGCCTCCTGGGTTCACGCCATTCTCCTGCCTCAGCCTCTCCGAGTAGCTGGGACTACATGCGCCCGCCACCACGCCCGGCTAATTTTTTGTATTTTTTTAGTAGAGACGGGGTTTCATCGTGGTCTCAATCTCCTGACCTCATGATCTGCCCGCCTCGGCCTCCCAAAGTGCTGGGATTACAAGCGTGAGCCACCGCGCCCGGCCGAGTGAGGGGTTTCTAAGGAGTAATAGATTAAGTTTGGGCCCTATAAGAAAATCTTACTCTGAAGTCTCCTTTTAAATGACATTAAGTGGAAAATAAGAATTACTTTAAATAAATTTTTAAGCCCTTAAAAAAAGAAAATAAGGAACCTATTATTGTTTAAACATTTCCTCTGCGGTTTTGCCTAACTTTTCAAGATTTTTATCTGTAGATCGTGAAAAGTTTTTTTTCATGGCCAGAAATCTCAACACCTTGCATTCTGTAGAACTATTTGAAAGTAACTGGACAAACAGACAATAAAGAAAGTATGTTTATCTTTGTAGACTGTTGGAAGCATTTTCTTTCTTGACATTTTTTTTCTTTTTTTTTTTTTTTTTTGGAGATGAGGTCTTGCTATGTTGCCCAACCTGGTCTCGAACTACCACACCCGGCTATCTTTCTTGAAATTTAGCAGAAAAAATAGTCAATGGCATGAATGCATCAAAGTGGTTTTGGCTTAATGTAAACAGTACAACCTCAAGAGGAAAATAAAATTTGGAGACAGATTTCTCATTGCATAAAACATCAATTAATACTACATTCATAAAGTCTCTTCTCCTAATCTAAAGGACAGTATTCCAGCCTGGCACGGTGGCTCACACTGGTAATCCCAGCACTTTGAGAGGCTGAGGCAGGTGGATCACGAGGTCAGGTGTTCAAGACCACCCTGGCCAAGATGGTGAAACCCTATCTCTACTAAAAATACAAGAATTAGCCGGGCGTGGTGGCAGGCGCCTGTAATCCCAGCTACTCAGGAGGCTGAGGCAGAGAATTGCTTGAACCCAAGAGGTGGAGGTTGCAGTGAGCCGAGATCATGCCACTGCACTCCAGCCTGGGTGAAAAAGTAAGACTCTGTCTCAAAAAAACAAAAGACAATATTCCTTGTGCAACATTTTAGTTGCTCTTTGTTCCTGAAACAATGTCTTCATTTTTCACTATCCACCATTTCAAGTTCATTGGTTACCTCTGTGGATATTATCCCCCAAATTGGGTGTTTCTCCTGATAACTGGATCAAAGTTTCCTTTTTACTTATTTTATGTCAAAGCCTTTCCAGAAAGTACTTGTTTATTTACTCAACCACCTAACAAATATTTACTTAGCATCAGCAGTGCTCCCAGCTCTAGGACATGTACTGTAGAGGATTTATGTTTGCCTTCCAAGGATTTATGATCTAAAATTTGCCTTGGGAAGGCATGTAAATCCAAGACTACATAGCAATATAATTCAATTCGGCAAATAATTATTGAAAGCCCACTATGCTCAAGACACCGGGAAGACAAAGATATATAAGATTCAGTGCAGCTCCTAGTCCAGTGGGGAAACAGATAGGACACAGGCAGGCAGTTCTAGTGCTTTGAGGTCAGACCTGTAACAGAGAGGTGGTTGAATGGAGAGAATGTGGGGAAACATGGGAAGAAGTGCTTCCTTCTGCCTGGAAGAATCCGAAAAGTCTACCTAGAAGGGTGTCTGGCTCCACTCCTGCTGCTATAGCAAAATACCACCAACTGGATAATTTATAAATAATGGAAATTTATTTCTCACAGTTCTGAAAGCTGAGAAGTCCAAGATGAAGACACTGACGGATTTGGTGTCTGGTAAGGGCTCATTCTGTGTTTCCAAGATGGTGCTTTATTGCCGTGTCCCCCAGAGGGGACAAATGCTATGTCTTCACACACCGAAATGGACAAAAGGCAAAATGACAAAAAGGGGGTAAACTCTCTTCCTCAAGCCCCAGTATAAGGGCACTAATCCTTCCCATGAGGGCAGAGCTCTCGTGGTTTAATCACCTCCAAGGGCCCCACCGCTAATACCATGACCTTGGGAGTTAATTTCCAACATGCAAATTTGGAGGGACACATGCATTCAAACCATAGCAAAGACCTGTGCAGGACCCAAAGACTGAGCAGGAATTTGCCAGATGCACATGGAGGTGGGTTGGTTGGTTACTAGGCAAGAAAAACAGGGCAGGGAGGGAGCATGATCCACTCAGAGGATGCTCCTTACCAAGGGGTTGGCTTTTATCTTTTAATCGAGGTGACGTGGAGCCACTGAAGAGTTGAAGCAGAGATGCAATACAAGACAACAAAAAGAGATGTCACAAAGTAGTATAAAAAAGGAATGGTGTTGACTGCAACTGCTTGATGGAGAGCAAATTACAGCCCCACAGCTGAAAAGCTGCCTGACCTAACTCAAGTTACCCAAGCTTTTTATGTCTTGATGTCTTCATCTGCAAAACTGAAGACAAAAGTTTTAGAGGGGATAAATGACTTAATACTTGTAAAGTGCTTAGAAAGGGGCTCATCACATAGTAAGTGCTCATCAAGTGTTATCTATGGTTATCAGTAGTAATACCATCATCATCACCATCATTATTATCACCATCATTTTAATAGTTACATCACTTCAGCATGGCATTGCTAAGCAAGTGGGATAGGGGTTGGATCTCACACCACAGAAGAAGAGCCTGTCTCTTCCATCTGGGCTTTCAATGCAAAAGTCAAAGCCGAGGCTGCTATTGAGCCTTGACCTCCTGCAGCATCAGTTGGGTTTCATGATGTTTGGAAGAACCTCAATGTCTCCCATTTCAAAGCAGTGGGACGTGGTCCTTGAGCAGGATTCTGGGAGGAACAGCACCTTCCTTTTGCTGGGCTGGGTCTTCACCATGACCAGAGTCGTGGAATGTGGATTCAAGAAGAATCCTAGATCGTTGGGTACAACCCCCTCATTTTACTGGTGGAGAAACTGAGTCACGGAGTCCTCAAATGATTTTTCTGTGGCCACACCACCAGTTTATCTCAAAACTCAACTCTCAGTGGTCCCCATGCCCAAGTTAGTTTCCTTCGTGACATTCCATGCTGACCAGATCACAGAGATTTCTTAGTCTCTGTTATCAAGTTTATTACTTCCTTCTGGGAGACCTTCCACCTGGCCTAACAAATGAATATTATTTGTGTGATTGAGAATTAGCAAAAGACTTTATTGCCAGACCAAAGTCTTCCTAAGACACCTATCTCTTTTAAGGAAAAGAAAGACAGATGTATTCTTTGCCCAGAGTCATTGGATCTGAAAAGTCTCTCTCAAATCTTTCCAGTAACTCCTACGGAGAGACATTCCCTGCCTAATGCATTAATCTCTTCGCTTTTCTCTCTTTCTATCCACAACTACTTACCCCCTCTTTTGCTTCCTGAGTTCTCCAAGAGAGTTGTCCCTTGAGAATTCATCAAACTGCATCACCAAAGCACCTCTCTCCACTCGGAGAATGCAGGGAAGGAAAGGGATGGATTTGCAGCCTTGAACAACTCCTGGTTTTCATACATGTCAACAATGACTCTGGCTTTTTCTTTCTCCTCCAGAAAGACTTTTGACTATAACACTGCAATATATTACCAGCAGGCCCAGCCTCAGTTTTACTGTCAAGCAAGACGGGTTCTGTTTGTACTGGAGTGCATTCCATGCTCAATTTAGTTTGGGACAAACCAGAAAGAGAATGCACCTCGAACGTAATAAAATGCCACTCGAAGGAGAAAAGAGATTTCGTTCCAGGCCCCTGGCCAGAATAAACTCATTCTTCTGCTACCACCACCTCCAGATGAATGCCTCGCTCATTAACTATTTGTTATCTTCAGCTTTAAAATGGCAAAAATAGGCACATTTGGAAAGCATGCTATAACTTCAGACAGCATTGGTGGTAACTTTTGAGTTCCCATGTTTGGTTGGGAGAAATTCAGGCCAGGATCATTACCAAGAGCAGAGCCTTTTTTTTTTGTAAGATGTAAGAGAAGTGACTGAATAGTAGATAAACATTGTTATCACTAAACATATAAATAGATGTTTGTCATCTTGGTGTTGGGCATTCCGTGGCATAGAGAACTTGAATAGCTGCACAGCATTATGTGGCTAATTCTGTCTGAGAGTGTGGACAGCCTTATTAGGAAAAGATAGTGCATTGTTGTGGAAGGATAATTTCAGAGGAGTGCAGGCCTCTCTCTCTCTCTCTCTCTGTCTCCCTCTCTCTCTCTCTCCGTCTCCCTCTCTCTCTCTCTCCTCTCTCTCTGCCAGAAGAACTGCGGTCAGTTAAAAGGATATTGTTCAGTGAACTGTTTCTAACAATCCAGTGTGGGAGTAGGCTATCACCTATTTCATGGTTTCTTTTATTTTTTTTTTTTGAGACGGAGTCTCACTCTGTCGCCCAGGCTGGCGTGCAGTGGCACGATCTCGGCCCACTGCAACCTCCGCCTCCCAGGTCCAAGAGATTCTGCTGCCTCAGCCTCCCAAGTAGCTGGGACTACAGGCCTGTGCCACCATGCCTGGCTAATTTTTATATTTTTTGTAGAGATGGGGTTTCACCATATTGGCCAGGCTGGTCTAGAACTCCTGACCTCATGATCCACCCGCCTGAGCCTCCCAAAGTGCTGGGATTACAGACGTGAGCCACCACGCCTGGCCTATTTTATGGTTGCTAAACCAGGCCCTGGTTTGAAATAACTAACCAGGTTTCCCAACTCCCAGCTCTAAAGGAAGACCATGACTGTGAGAGTCACAGGCAGAGATCCAGGAAACCCTCACTCACCTCCTCTTGAGGGAAGATTCCCTTGGCTCTCATAGGTGCTCTTTGAAATTGCTCTCATATCCACAATTGCTGGAATTCCCTGGGAGCATAATATCTTACCCTCTTACTTACTGTGTAATGCATAGTGGAACCATCATTAACCATCATGGAGCTCAACATCGCTATGACTAAGAATGATCTTTACAGAAAATGTACTAAATAATAATGCATCTTATTTAAGAAAATGCATTTTGTAACCAGAAACTTATTCCCTAGATTTACTTTGATTATTTGGTTAGGCATTTTTCCATATGAAGATATTTTGATGCCTAGCATTTCTAAAATTCCTAGGGGCTTCTTTACCTGCTATCTTACAATAAAAGGTACAACATTGATACTTTTCTTGTTTTACCAATATCGTTAGTTTCTAGGAAGACTCAATGTCTGCCTTTAGAGGTTCTAACATTGGGTTTGATCATTTCCAAAAAATCTTAAATAAATTGGAAGAACTGGGTGAGCACAGTGGCTCATGCTTGTAATCCCAATATTTTGGGAGGCTGAGGTGGAGGATCACTTGAAGCCAGGGGTTTGACATCAGCCTGGACAACATAGCAAGACTTTGTCTCTATAAAAATAAAAAATAATTGGCCTGGCACAGTGGTGTGCACCTGTAGTCCCAGCTACTCAAGAGACTGAAGCAGGAGGATCACTTGAGCTCAGTAAGTTGAAGCTGCAGTGAGCTGTGATTGCACCACTGCACTCCAGCCTGGGCAACAGAGTGAGACCCTGTCTCAAAAAAAAGGAAGAAATTTGCGCATTTTTTTACTTACATGTTTCTCCTATCCCCAGCCTACTTTGAGTATTCTACTCCATAATGTAACCAATGTATACAATATATCTTTATCTATAAGTCAACATGCATATGTATAAAATATCCCAGAGGACCTAGAAAGACACCAACACCTGCTACAAGATATAATGGCCATACAGACAAAATTTCAACCATAATTTCAAATATCATGCTTTCTTTTTGAATCATGTCCCAGCTTTTCCCCTCCAAAAATGTAATTTTAAACATGTAAGAAGGGTGAAAGACATGTGAGATTCTCCTTTATTAGGGAGCTATGGAGGTAGTTAAATAGAAAACTGAACAAGTAGGGACCATTGTGGGACAAGCAGTCATGAAGAAAAGGAGTATGAACCGACCAGTGAAACCTGATCAGACTAGGAACAGCGCGGGCTGCGGGGCAGGAAGAGTTCATAGAAACAGAGCCCAATCCAGAAGGAGACACCACATAGTCAGAGCTGGTCAAGCTGAAGTTGCAAAGAGAATAGCCACGGGCATCCTCTGGGTCCAGGTGGAACTCGGCTAGACTTCTGGCTGAGGCTTCTGCTGACTTTTGTTTTTTCCTCCCTGATTTTTTGTCCCCAAACACACATACACATGCACATGTTAAAGGTATATCTTCAAAAATAAAATATCCTGTGCTTAGGGGAAGAAGAGAAAAGTTTATTTATTTATTTATTTATTTATTTATTTATTTATTTATTTATTGAGACAGGGTCTCACTCTGTGGCCCAGGCTGGAGTGCAGTGGTGCAATCATGGCTCACTGCAGCCTCAACCTCCCTGGCCCAATGGATCTTCCCACCTCAGCCTCCTGAGTAGCTGGGACTACAGGCACACACCATCACACCTGGTTACATTTTTGTATTTTTTATAGAGACAAGGTCTCACCATGTTGCCCAGGCTGGTCTGGAACTCCTGAGCTCAGGTGATCCACCTGCCTTGGCCTCCCAAAATGCTGAGATTACAGGCGTGAACCATTTCACCCTGCCAGAAAATGTCATTTTTTATTTCTTTTCTTCTTTTTTTTTTTGTTTTTTGTTTTTTGTTTTTTATTCAGGATCTTGCTCTGTTGCCCAGGCTGGAGTGCAATAGCACCATCTCGGCTCACTGCAACCTCTGC
The DNA here is from genome assembly GCF_009828535.3 of Hylobates moloch. Taxonomy (NCBI): domain Eukaryota; kingdom Metazoa; phylum Chordata; class Mammalia; order Primates; family Hylobatidae; genus Hylobates; species Hylobates moloch. The sequence goes on from NW_026652278.1 coordinate 95,918,834, forward strand.
CTCTCAGGTTCAAGCGATTCTCTTGCCTCAGCCTCCTGAGTAGCTGGGATTACAGGCATCCACCACCATGCCCAGATAATTTTTTGTATTTTTAGTACAGACAAGTTTTCACCATGTTGGCCTCAAACTCCTGACCTCAGATCACCTCAGGTGATCTGCCTGCCTCGGCCTCCCAAAAGGCTGGGATTACAGGCGTGAGCCACCATGCCCAGCCTTTTATTTCTTGTTGACTAAGCAGTGAGGCCAACCAAACTAGAGTCAAGGGAAACACAAATCACAGGGCCATTGAAGCGTTGTGGATGATTATCTCACATGGAAGGGACTGTCTGTCTAGCTCCTTACAGCCAAAGGGGGAATCTGAAGTTTTGTAACCTTGAGTGCAGTTATTATTAAAGGAGATCAAAGTCAGATATGAGGGGAGGGACAACATGGGAAGTGCCTGCCGGTACAGATAAGCACCTCTTTATAGGATTTTGAGAAGAACCCTGAGGTACCTTGGCTTGGACTCTATTGGTAGCTCGAGATAATATCATCAGACTAGCCTAACTCCTCTGGAGGAAGTAAGAGTTTGTTTAGTTCAGGTCAATAGACACATGGTAAGTGGAGCGCCTGTTAAGTGCCAGGCATTGTACTAAGCCAGTGGTTCTTAAACCTGAATGTGCATTAGAATCACCTGGAAGGCTAGACCCTACCTCGAGAATCCCTAGTTTAGGAGGTATGGCTAAAGAACTTTCAGTAAGTTCCCACATGATACTAAAGCTGTGGTCTGGGGAACACACTTCGACAACCACAGCTAGAAACATGGTAGCTGCTCCGTGGTCTTAAAGGAAGAGACCTTTAAGCAGTCACTGCACTGCAGTGTGACACGCACAGCAAGCAAGGTTAAATTCTGGCACCATCGTGGCAAGAGGAAGAGGACTCAACTTTGATTGAGTAAATCAAGGATAGTTTTATAAAGAAGAACATGATTGAGTTGACTAGTGAAGAAGTAAGAGTGTGTCAGCCATTCTGAGAAGAAGAGCCTGGAGGATGAGTGAAATGGATGGGCTTGGAACCTCAGAAGAGTTCAGTTCAGTTCAGTACAGCTGGAGTGAGAAATGTACCTGGGAGAGTGACCAGGGAAGGAGGGTGGAAACCAGGTCATGGAAGGCCTTGTCTGTCATACCAATGGGTTAGACTCTGTCCTATGGGCTCTGGAAAGTCACTGCAAAGTTTTGCTAGTGGTGGAGGTATCACTTATTTTGTGGTTTCTGAGCCAGGCCCTGCTTTGAAATATCTAAACAGGTTTCCCGACTCTCAGCCCTAAAGGAAGGCCATGCCTGTGAGAGTCCCAGGAGACCCTCACTCGCCTCCTATAGAGGGAAGATTCCCTTGGCTCTCTGAAATTGCTCCCATATCCACAATTGCTGGAATTCCCTGGGAGCATAATTCGTCACCCTGTTACTTAGTATGTCATATAGAATGGAAGCATCTTTAATCATCATGGAGCTTATCATCACTATGACTAAGAATGATCTTTACAGAAAATGTGTTAAATAATAATCCATCTTATTTAGCAAAATACATTTTGAAACCAGAACATTAAATTCTGAGCAACGACTTGGTTCAACATGCCTAAATGTCTAGGGTACTTTTGTAGAGAAAGAGACTAGAAATCTGTTTTGGAAAATTATGATTTAAACAAGCAGAGATACATCTATCTTCTTCCCTACTGTTTCCCAAGTGTTCATCCCAAGGTCTGGCACATAATAAATATGTGTCAAATGAATGAATGAGTGAGTGAAGCAATGAACGAATGAATGAATGAATGGGCTGCAGTCATTTTTCAAAGGCAAAGCACAGTGGGAAAAACCACTGGATTGTAAATTGGGAGACCTGGATCCAATCAATAACTAGCTATGTGATGGAGAGGAAGTCTCTCTGTCTCTCCAAATCTCTGCTTCCTGAGCTTTAACCTGTGGGGTTGGATTAGGATTAGGATAATAGATTTCAACAATGAGTGTATATTAGAGTCACTTGAGGAGATTTTAAAATGTCACTGCTGAAGAACAAGTTAAACAGCCTCGTGGAAGCAGTAAGGCAAATTTAGAAGATGGAATATTCTATAAACAAATGACCTGATTTCTTCCACAAATGAATGGGAAAAATACAAGGAGGGACTGGCACAGATTAAAAGAGCTTTAGAGGGCTCTCATCCAAATAAAATGTGTGGATCTTGTTTGAATCATGGTTCTAACTCAATCAGTCAAGCAATCCAATTGTAAAAAGGCATTTTTGAGCCAGTCAGGGACATCTGAACATGCAGTTGGGTTACCAGATATTATTAAGACATTATTCTCCAGCCTGGGCAACAGAGTGAGACTCAGTCTCAAAAAATAAAAAAAAGAAATTATTGTTCATTTCTTTAGGTGTGATAACAGCATTATATGCGTGCATATACATGCATGCACACACAGGCGTAGTCCTTATCTGTTCAGAGACGCATACTGAAGTATTAGAGTCAAAATTATAATCATGTCTGAGATTTGATTTAAAATCCTAAAACTCTAACAACCACCACCAAAAAAGCTGGAGGGAGTAATCAACGTAATGGATTGGAGAAATGTTGATAATGATTGAGGCTGAATGATGGGTGGCTACGCAGGGATTCATCACATGTTTCTCTTTACCTCTGTGTATTTTTGAAATTTGATTTTTAAAATTACTTTAAAGATACTGACACTTGGGTTCACAGCAGACTAAATAAATTAATATTCTGATTGAGGAAGAGAGAATAAAGACCTTGGTGTCAGTATTCTTTAACCTTTCCCCCCACTTCTGGTGATTCTAATATTGCAGCTAGGATTGAGAACAACTAGATTATTACAGAATACCTTTGATTCTACCAGAATAATTCATCAATGATAAATCTGGCATCCATATATTTTATCTTGGGCACTTAAAAAGACTGCCTGAAGAAAGGGACAGATCCCTGGATCTCAGATCTCAGTACCCCATGAGGTTTATTTTCCCCTTTATCTATCTATCTATCTATCTATCTATCTATCTATCTATCTATCTATCATCTATCTATCTATGTAAATCTATCTATTTACATTTATATTAGCTGGATATATGTTCATATATATTATATTTTCCAAAACTGATATATTGTCCAATATGCTTATATCCATCCAATATAAATAGATATATATTTGATGGATATATATATATATATATCTGTTTGGAAAATATAACATATATGGATTTATATATCCACCCAATATAAATATAAATATATATATACATATGTTTATATTGGATGGATAAATATAACTGTTTTGGAAAATGTAACATATATGGATACATATATATCCATCCAATATAAATGTAAATAGATAGGATATATTAGATGGATACATATATCTGTTTTGGCAAATATAATATAAACATATATATATTTTATATATTAATATAATATATATATATGTTTAGAGAAAGGATCTTGCTTTGTTGTCCAGGCTGGAGTGCAGTGGATATTCACCAGCATGATCATATCACACTACAGTTTCAAACTCCTGGGCTCCAGTGATCCTCCTGCTCAGCCTCCCAGTACCTGGGACTATAGGAGCATGGCATATTTTCAAAAATTAAACTTGTTATTTTGAGATAATTTTAGATTCACATGTGATTGTAAAAAATGATAGAGAGATTCCCTATACTCTCTGGCCAGATTCCCCTGATAAAAACATCTTGCAAAACTATAGTAGAATATCATGTGATATAATATAATGTCATAGCTGGCATATTGACATTGATACCATCGAGATACAGAGCATTTTTACCACCACATGAAAATTTCATGTTGTACTTTGATAGCCATGCTCACTTCTCTTCCACTGCCACCCCCTCATTAGCCTCTGGTAACCACTAATTTGTTCTTCATCTCTATAATTTTGTCCTTTTCAGGAACATTATATAAATGGAGTCATAAAGCATGAAACCTTTCAAGATTGGCTTTTTCACTCAACATAATTCCCTGGAAATTCATCCAGGTGTTTGCAAGTGTCAAGAGTTCAGTACTTTTTGTTGTTGAATAATATTCCACAGTATGGATGTACCACAGTTTCTTTCACCATTTGCCTGTGGAAAAACAGAGCAATATCCAAAGTGAGTATAACGTTTCAAATTTGTGGGACACAATTAAAGCACTCCTGAGAGGGAAATGTTTAGATCTAAATTTTACCTTTAAAAGAGGAAATGTCTCAAGTCACTAATCTAAGCTCTTATGTTAAGAGCTTCTTGTTGAGGAAGGAGTATTGAAGACTCCAACTATATTTATGGATTTATCTACCTTTATTTCACTTCTATCCATTATATCACATATTTTGCAGTACTGTTGTGTGTATACATGAAGGATTGCTAGGTCTTCTTTGTGGATTGACCCTTTTATTATAATTTTCTTCAGTGTGAAGTCTTTTTAATCTGAAGTTAATATAGTCACTCATGCTTTCTCTTGAATAATATTTGCATGATATATCTTTTTATATCTTTTAAAGTCTGCCTATATCTTTATGATTGAAGTAAGTTTCTTATCAACAACATACAGTTAGTTCATGCTTTTTGATTCACTCTGCCAATTTCTGTATTTTAATTACTGTATGTAGACCATGGGCATTTAATATAATTATTGGCATATTAAAATTAAGTCTACCAGTTTATTTTTTGGTTTTTGTTTGTTCTCTGTTTTTCCTTTATCTATTTTCTTTTTTCTTTCTTCTTATGGGTTCCTTCAACACTTTTTAGAATTCCATTTTGATTTTGATTTATGTATGGTGTTTTGGGTATATCTCTTTTGATAGTTTTAAGTGGTTGCTCTAGGTATTATGTTCTATACATATTTATATCTATATAAAATAAATTGCCAGTCTACTAGTGTCATCGTTTTACCTGTTTGAATGAAATGTAGAATCCTAACTTCCCTTGACGCCCCTTTTACCTTCTCTTTTTGCAATTGTCTGGTTTTATTTTGTTTTGTTTTTCTCTAGAGACAGAGTTTTGCTCTGTCACTCAGGCTGGAATGCAGTGGCACAATCATAACTCACTGTAGCCTCGAACTCCTGGGCTCAAGTAATCTCTCGCCTCAGCCTCCTAAGGAGCTAGGACTATAAGTGTGTGCATCACCACCCCTAGCTTTTTTTTTTTTTTTTTCTCTAGAGACAGGAGCCTTCCTATGTTGCCTAGGCTGGTCTTTAACTCTTGGCCTCAAGCGATTTTCCTGCCTTGGCTTCCCAAAGCAATGGGATTATAGGCATGAGCCACTGCACCTGGCACGTATAATTGTCTTAAATATTTCCTCTACCTACCAAATCAGCCAACTATAATTTTTGCTTCAACCATCAGAAATAATTTAGAAAACTCAAGAGGAGAAGGAAAACCTATATAATTACTCATATATTTGCTTACTGTGTTCTTTCTTCCTTCCCCCGCTCTAAGATTCTTTCTTGTATTATTGCCTTTCTGTTTAGAGCATTTTCTTCAGCCATTCTTTTCGCGTACCTCTGCTTGTAACAAATTCTCTTGACTTTCCTTCATCTGATTTGTCTTGATTTCCCTTTTATTCCCGAATATTTTTGCTGGATTTAGGATCCTGAGTTGACCAGTATTTTCTTTCAACATTTGAAAAATGTGCTATTTTCTTCTGGCTTTGATGGTTTCTTATGAGAAATCTATCACTCAGTTGTCTTCCCCTATAGGTAAACGTTGTTTTTTTCTCATTGCTTTCAAGAGTTTTCCATTGTCTTCAATTTTCAGAAGTTTAATTATGATGTGACTTGTTCATTTCTTTGAATTTTCCCTGTTTGGAGTCATTCAGCATCTTACATCTGATGCTTTATATCTCTTGCCAAATTCAGGACATTTTCAGTCATTATTTCTTCAAGTATATTTTCAGCTCTTCCCTCCTGATATGAAACAGATGCTAGATCTTTTGCTGTAGTCCCACAGGCCTCTATGACTCTGTTCATATTTTTCAGTGGATTTTTTCTCTTTTGCTCAGATTGTATAGTTTCTATTGCTCTGTCTACAAATTCACCAGTTCTTTTTCTCCTCCATTCTGCCATTGAACTCATCCATTGAATTTTTTTTTAATTTTGGTTATTTTATTTTTTCATGCAACATTTTTCATTTGGTTTTTCTTGATATCTTCTATTTCTTTGCTGAGATTTTGTATTTCTTTGCTAGACTTTCTATTTGTTCACTTGCTTCGGGTGTGTTTGTAATTGCCCATTGAAACACTTTTATGATGGCTGCTTTACAGTCTTTGTCAGATCATCCTAACATTTCTCTCTTCTTGGTGTTGCATCTATAGATTGTTGATTGTCTTTTTTCTTTCGTTCAGCTTGCTATCTTCCTGGTTCTTGATATGACAAGTGATCTTCTGTTGAAACTTGGATTTTCAGGAGTATCATGTGATGAGTCTCTGAATCTTACTTAACGCTCTGCATTAGACGACTTCCTCTGACATCTTGTGGCAGAGAAAGGGGAGGATGCCACCTCATTATTGACAGGTAGGAGAAGTCCACACTTCCCATTCAGCTCCCATTGACACCCAAGGTGGGGAAAGTCCTCATTATTACCTGGTAGGTGGGAGAGTCTGGGATCCTCACTGGCCCTCCACTGATTCCTCCCTGGCTAGAGGGTGTAGGAGCCCCTCATTACTCCTCTCCATGTAACCTCCACTGATGCCACAGGGTGGTGGCTTTGTGACCTCTGGGCAGAAGTGACAGTCCTGATTTTCCATTAGGCCTCCTCTGATGTCTCCTCAGTGGAGTGTGGAAGGGGCACCTTATTGCTGCCAGGTGGGGGGTGGGGTGGAAATTCAGGCCTCCCATTTGATCTTTGCTAGCATGGGCATGGGTGGCAGTAGGAACATAGTCTTTCCTGAAGTGTTTGACTGGAGCAAAAAGTAGTTATTGTCTAAAGGGCTTCTGCCTCTTTCTTGGTCCTTTGGCTAGTGAGAGTAAACTTTTGTTGGTTTGTTTATTAATATTTATTTATTTTTATTCTTTTAAATAGAGACAAGAGTCTTGCTGTGTTACCCAGGCTAGTCTTGAACTCCTGGCCTCAAGCAATCCTCCCACCGCAGCCTCCTTAAGTGCTGGGATTATAGCCAAAGCCATTGCATCCATCTATTTATTTTAATTTTCTTATTTTTATCTGTGCCCTTTGGCATTTTCAGGTTGCCAGGTTCTTTAGCTCCAAGTCTGGGACATATGAGATCAACAGAAAACCCAGACAGCTCATCACTGTGTTATTCCTTGGGTCCTGAAATCCCTAACCTGTCCACTTTCTACCACCTTTAAGGTTTTTCTTATGTTTGTTTTATATGTAGTGTCCAGGATTTTTAACTGGACTTGGAAGAACAGGGAAAAGTATGGCTACTTTAACTTCCCAGAGCACATAATATTTTTTATATATTTGATACATACCAAAGAATATATGTAAGTATATATGTGTATTATAAAGTAATAGCACTAACATTAAACCTTTTAAAATGGCAAATATATAATAGACTTTTTCCTAACAAAAAATGAAAACTACACTACTCAATCCCACACTAAACCACTTGAGCTATCAATCTAAGTTTGGCCTTCTGGGACTCTGAAATAAACATCCTTTGCCTCAAGAACCTGCCAATGAATGAGTCTTGATCCCATGACTCGGTTAGCATATCACTGTTGGTGGTTGTTGTTATTTAAAAGCCACCTTTCCTGTATTCTGAAGTTTCCTGCCTCCGGGCTACATGTCAACATCAGGAATGACACAGCCTTGCAGCTGGCAAGACTGTGAAGCCAGTGACTCAGGATAACGAAAATAAACACTCTCATTGCTGAGGAGTCCCACAGTCTCTGGCTATTCTGCCCTATTTTCTGCCCCATCCTGTGCCTTCTTTCCTTTTGTCTTTCTCCTGGATGCTTTCTGCATCTCTTTTGCTGCGTGATGTAGTGGCCATCCCCATTTTTTGCGATTTTAATGAACATCAGATGTCTAGGAGAAGACTCCCAACATCTGTCTTTTTTTTTTTTTTTTTTTTTGAGACTGGGTCCAGGCTGGAGTGCAGTGCTGTGCCCTGCAACCTCTGCCTCCTGGGTTCAAGTGATTTTCCTGCCTCAGCCTCCTGAGTAGCTGGGATTACAGGCACCCACCACCACACCCAGCTAATTTTTGTATTTTTAATAGAGACGGGGTTTCACCATGTTGACCAGGCTGCTCTTAAACTCCTGACCTCCAGTGATCCACCCACCTCGGCCTCCCAAAGTGCTGGGATTGCAGCCATGAGCCACCATGCCCGTACCCCAACATCTGTCTTGTTCAAAAAAGAGCCAGCACACACCAGGCAGGGCTGGGGATGCTGGCCAGGAGATGGGATCTGATCATCAACTGAAAAGTTACCTGGGAGGTCTTCAGATTGGCTACCTCATCTCCTTTCTCTCCAGGGGACGTTTGCTAGCACATGAATCTTACTTCACCTTTTCTAGACAGCTTCCCTTCCCCCTGGCAGCCCTTGCCAGGCTTCTAGGAAGTGAGGGGACATAGGAAATGGACTTCACACTATTATTGAACACATGAGAGTCCCTGAGGTCACAGATTCATTTCCTCCCGACTAGCCTTGTCACTCTGGTTGTTTCTCTCCCCAAGTTTCGAGTTGCCTTAGCATGAAGGATGAGATGGCTTCAGAGAGGCTGGGCAGCCCGGGTTGTATGTTCTGTCCACAACATGCTGTTTGGGTTGGTTCTGGGAAAAGATCTAAGCAAGTCTCACAAAGAACAAAGGATTACAGCTCAGTTACCTGCTGAGAAGCACCCCAACTGGATCTTGCCTCTAAGGCTCATTGACTTTACTTTCCATTTCTTCTGCTTCTCCAGCATCAGAGTGGCAGTGGAAAGTACCTTGGGCTTTGCGGTCAGAAGAGCCCAGCTCCAGGGCAGCAGGGCAGTGTGCTTCCTGAAGCCATGTGACCTTGAGCAAATCGCTTTTGCCTTTGACCCTCTGTTTTCTTCTGGGTTAACGGAAATAGGGTAATGATACCTTTTCCACAATCGACTATTTATTAAATGATATGAGGAAATGAATTATGACATTGCTGGAGATGATAATAGCATTGTGGAAACCATATGTTATCTAGGGCTTGCTTTAGAATATCCTAGCAAAAAATAAAAAGGAGGAAGAGACAGGATAAATGAAACAGGCTTGGCAAAATGTTGATAACCATTGAAGGAGGATGCTAGGTTTGGGGGGTCTAGTCTAGTATGCTGTCTATTTTTGCATCTGTTTGAAATTTTCCATAATAAAAATATTTTTAAATTAATTATTTTATATCCCAATAGGATCAATAAAATAATGGATAGAAATACCCTTTATTAATATGAATACCCTACAGAAAAACAGTGTCTTGCTGTAGGAAAGATTGTCACACACTGGTTCTCTAACTAAATAACTGCAAGGATGCACCTCTCTCATTGACCGAATTTGTCTGTAATCACTGTAATGCATCTGACCGGCGAATACATGGAGAAGCCCATCCTCTCTGCCCTAATCCCCAGCTCTCCAAATACAGGGAAGATCCAGAGCCTCTTGTGGGGCAGAAGGTGGAGTTGCATGATCGCCCCAGACAGGTTGGAATTGCCTCTCCCTCTTCTTCAGGGCGATGCTTCTTTGCCACACGTTCATGACTGCCTGCCACTTCCTCTCGGTTCTCTTGCCTCCTCTGTCTGGAGGACATGCCTCAGTTTCCTCCACTCCTGGATTCTCCTTGCTTTTGTCCTCAGACCATCAGATTCAAGAGAGGCAGTGCAGGTGGATGGCGAAGGGACCGGATACAAAGAGCTGAGTCAGGCCCCGGGCCAGGGCTAACCACGTGCAGGGTGGAGTCCCTGGGGCTGCAGTTGGTCAGCATTACTGTTTTCTTTTTCTTTTTCTTTCTTTTTTCTTTGAGACGGACTTTCCCTCTGTTGCCCAGGCTGGAGTGCTGTGGCACGATCTCTGCTCACTGCAAGCTCCGTCTCCCAGGTTCACGCCATTCTCCTGCCTCAGCCTCCCGAGTAGCTGGGACTACAGGCACCCGCCACCACGCCCGGCTAATTTTTTGAATTTTTAGTAGAGATGGGGTTTCACTGTGTTAGCCAGGATGGTCTCGATCTCCTGACCTCATGATCTGCCCGCCTCTCAGCCTCCCAAAGTGCTGGGATTACAGGTGTGAGCCACAGCGCCCGGCCTTCATTTTTGTTTTTAAAGACAGTGTCTCACTCTGTCACCCAGGCTGGAGCATAGTGCTGCGATCACAGTGAAACAGGAAAATAGGGTCTGAAGGCAGGGAACATAAGGCCGATTCACACTTCAGCTATAACAGGAAATATCCTCTCCATAGGGCGTACGAGGTAAATGACTTTGTAACTTTACTTCATCGTCTCCGGTTTACATAGGACATACCCAAAGTGAGCAATGGAATCCTCTAGGGGGTATTTAAACTCCCAAAAATTCTGTAAAGGGGCCTCTGAGCCCCTATGCTCAGGCCCGCTCCCACACTGGAGTGTGCTTTCATTTTCAATGAAACCCTTCATTCCTTCCTTGCTTTGTTCATACGTTTTGTCCAATTCTTTGTTCAAGACGCCAAGAACCCGGACATCCTCCACTGTTTAATAATAGTTCACTGCAGCCTCAAACTCCTGGGGTCAAGTGACACTCCTGCCTCAGCCTCCCAAGTAGCTGGTACTACAAGCGCCTGCTGCCATGCCCAGCTCATTTTTTAGTTTTTGTACAGAGTCTCACTATGTTGCCCAGGCTGGTTTCAAACTCCTGGGCTTAAGCCATCCTCCTTCCTAGGCCTCCCAAAATGCTGGGATGACCGATGTGAGCCACTGTACCTGGCTAGCCCAGCATTACTGTTTTTGAGCTCTGGGAGAAGTAGATGTTAGGTACTGGTTCTGCAAATATGACAAACACCAATTGCTGTCCCAAGGAACTCACTTGTGTCTGGTAGTAGAGAAATGCAGATAAACAAAGAGTTGTGAAATGAATTAAGTTCCAGGGATAGACACATGTAGAGAAAATGAATAGAATCTCAGCCAGTGCAGTGGCCCACACCTGTAATCCCAGCACTTTGGGAAACTGAGGCAGGCATATCACTTGAGGTCAACGTGGTGAACTCCATCTCTACTAAAAGTACAAAAATTAGCCAGGTGTGGTGGCCCATAGCTGTGATCCCAGCTACTCAGGAGGCTGAGGCAGGAGAATCTCTTGAACTCAGTGGAGGTTGCAGGCAGAGATTGCTCCACTGCACTGCAGCCTGGGTGACGGAGTGAGACCCTATAAGAAAGAAAGAGAGGAAGAGAGAAATTGAGAGAGAGAGAAAGAGAGAGAGGGAAGGAGGAAGAGAGAGAGGGAGGAAGGGAAGGTAATGGAAGGGAAGGGAAGGGAGAAAGAAAAGAGAGAGGAAAGAAAGAGAGAGGAGGAAAGAGGGAAAGGAAAGAAGAAAGAAAGAAAGAAAAAAAGAAAGAAAGAAAAGAAAAAAAGAAAAGAAAAGAAAAGAAGGAAAGAAATTAGGACCTCAGAGGAGATGCCCCACCCTGCCTCTGGGTATTTAAATTGTGGATAGAGTGAAGGCCGTGTCTCAGTCACAGAGTGACCTGAACTCCTGAACTCAGCATTAAAAGATGAGTAGGTGGCATGAAAAAGGAATTGCAAGTCTGTGCCACAGCACAGAGAGGTGAGGGAGTGGAAGGATAGACACACGCCCTTCTTTCTCCTCTGTTTGTGAAATCTTTCTCTTGGAAGAATTCTACGATAGAATTGTGAATCCCTACATCAGAGAGCAAGAGGACTAACTCACTTGCTTCCTCCAGATGAAACACTTAATAAGAGCTTATTAACAAGTGACAAATGATTGTGGAACCACAAAGGGACCTGGGTAGATTTGCAGAAAGAGGAAAGAATACTTTTTTCCTATGCTGATCAGGAAAGAACCAAACAGCCCTGGGACCATACCCTGGCTGTCATCCAGGAGAAAGGATATTTTTCCAACATTGAGAAGTTCTTTTTGTTACTGTCTTCCATTAACAGGAAACTCTGTTTGTTTTCTAGGTCAAATTTAGTGCCTGCTCCTCATGTTTCCTGTGTTGAGTTTGGATGATTAAGCCTAATGTTTCTCCTCATTCTAATGATCTATTTTTCATTGTGGAGTCTATACTGTCCATATTAGTTTATTTTGCATTTTGCATAAGCTTTTTTTTTTTTTTTTTGAGACGAGTTTTGCTCTTGTCTCCCAGGCTGGAGTGCAATGGCGCAATCTTGGCTTAGTGCAACCTCCGCCTCCCAAGTTCAAGCGATTCTCCTCCCTCAGCCTCACAAACAGCTGGGTTTACAGGTGACCGCCACCACGCCTGGCTAATTTTTTTTGTATTTTTAGTACAGATGAGGTTTCACCATGTTGGCCATGCTGGTCTCGAACTCCTGACCTCAGGTGATCCGCCCGCCTTGGCCTCCCAAAGGGCTGGGATGACAGGCGTGAGCCACTGTACCCGGCCTGCATAAGCTTTTTAAGAGACAAATAGAACAGCGTCATTACAAATATTAACACCTAATACCAAAAGATGGCACCTCTCTAAAGAATCGTAAGCATTTTAAACATGCTTTTTATCATGCAGCAGAATGCAACGTGCTCACAGCTAATGACTTCACTTTCACTCCTCTTCCCAAGAGGTCTGTCTGTGGACCTCTTTCTTTCTATGTTCAACAGGGGTGGCCTCATCCACCCTCCTGCCTTCATGTTCACTAATGTCTCCCAGTGATGTGTCCTTGGCTTTTACCTCTCTCCTGAGCAGCAGACCTTTCTGTCCAACCAATACTGGGCATCTCCATTGGAATGTTCTGTGGGATCCCCAAACTTAGGTTTTCCACCTCCAACTTGCTCCATTTCTTACATTTCATATGGGGCTCAGCCCCATATAAGAGACCAGAGCTATGCTGAGCTGTGCCTGTGGCTTTCTACTCTCTCTACCCCTACCCAATTCTTCACCAATGCAGGGAAGCAGTTTTCCCTCAGGCCCTTCTATCACTTGCACTTTCAGACACACCTCTCACTTCTTGAGTCAAGCACTGCTACTGTTTCCAAAACAATTCCTTTAACATTTCATAAAATTCTTTTGCTTTAAATAAACCCATTGGCTTTCCACTGCCTCAGAATCCAACCAAATTCTTTTTTTTTTTTTTTTTTTTTTTTTGAGACGGAGTCTTTCTCTGCCACCAGGCTGGAGTGCAGTGGCGCCATCTCGGCTCACTGCAACCTCTGCCTTCCGGGTTCAAGCAATTCTCCTGCCTCAGCCTTCCGAGTAGGAGTAGCTAGGACTACAGGCATGTGCCACCATGCCCAGCTAATTTTTGTATTTTTAGTAGAGGCGGGGTTTCAACATGTTGGCTGGGATTGTCTCAATCTCTTGACCTCGTCATCCGCCACCTCGGCCTCCTAAAGTGCTGGGATTACAGGCGTGAGCCACCGCACCCGGCCCCAACCGAATTCTTTACCAATACACAAGGCCTCTCACACTCAGGCCCGAATGCATCATTCCAGATTCACATTCTTCCTTCCCACCCCAGGCAGCAAATGCCGCCATCTGCCATCGTCCCAAGAGCTTTCCTCTTTGTGACTCTTGGCCTTTGCACACCTTTATTGGTTCCTCTCCTTGGAACGCCCTCATCTTTCCTCTCAGTTTTGTCCCTTCTAAGAAAAGTTATATGAGACAATCCCCAGAACTCCTGCCTATTTCATTCTTTCATTTATTCCTAAATTCAAAAAATATTTACTGAGCATCTACTATATATATGCCAGGCATCATTCTAGGCAGCAGAATGCAGCAGTGAGCAGGACAGAAAGTCCCTGCCCTCATGGAGCTTACATTCTAGCAGGAGGAGAGACAGAAAACAAGCAAAAGGAAAAAGAATTCGTGTTTGATTATGATTGTGATGAGTTCTATGCAGGAAGTTAAAGCAGAGGAGACCTACACAGAGTGAAGGAGGGCAGGAGTGTTCCTCACTCTCCCCTTTCCATAAAGTGCAGACAGGTTGTATTTTCCTGTTTCTATCAGTTTTCTGGCGCTGCCATCACAGAGTACTACAAACTGGGTGGCTTACAACAAAAGAGATTTATTCTCTCACAGTTCTAGAGGCCAGAGTACAAAATCAAAGTGTCAGTGGACCCTGCTCCTTCTGAAGGCTCTAGAGTAGGTTATTTCCTTGCCGCTTCCAGCTTCTGATGGCCCTGGGTGTCCCTTGATGTGTGTCAGCGTAACTACAATCTCTGCTTCCATCTTCACAGCTCCTTCTTCCCTCTGTGTCCCTCTGTGTCTTCTCCTTGTCTTGTAAGGATCCCACTCATTGGATTTAGGGATGACTCTAAAATACAGGATGATTGTATCTCAGAATCCTTAACTAATTACATCTGCAATTACCTTATGTCCTACTAAGATCACATTCTGAGGCTCCAGGTGAACGTGAATTTGACAGAACACTATCCAATCCACAAGAGTAAACAGTAAATGGAGAGTGGCTTGCTCTTACCTATGTAAAGCACATCCTTTTTTTTTTTTTTAAACAGAGTCTCACTCTGTTGTCCAAGATGGAGTGCGTGGCATGACCTTGGCTCACTGCAACTTCCACCTCCCGGGTTCAAGCGATTCTCCCACCCCAGCCTCCTGAGTAGCTGGGATTATAGGTGCCCGCCACCACACCCAGCTAACTTTTGTATTTTTACTAGAGATGGGGTTTCACCCTGTTGGCCAGGCCGATCTCAAACTCCTGACCTCAAGGGATCTGCCTACCTTGGCCTCCCAAAGTACTGAGATTACAGGCATGAGCCACTGCACCTGGCCTGTAAAGCAGATCTTAACTTTAAAACTAAATAAAGCATAGAGATTGTGAAGTGAAACTCATTCCTGCCTCTATGTTGATCTTTTCTTTTTATTTCTAGAGGTCAAAGGGAGAAGAGAGAATCAGCTCAACAGCAAGAATGGCTGGTGGGCATCATCATTGCACGGCCCCAGAAAGGCTCTGAGTTCTCTGGTTTCTTTCAGTATCACCAGAAAGAGCACATCTGTCCCGACATCAGCACTTTCCAGAGCAGTTGGAGCAGAGGGTTTATGGTGACTTGAAGCTCATTTTTTAAAACATCTCTTCAATTTTTCTTGGCTCACACCTGTAACCCCAGCACTTTGGGAGGTGAGGTAAGAGGATCACTTAAGCCCAGGAGTTTGAAACCAGCCTGGGAAACACATTGAGACCTCGTCTCTACATAATTTTTTTAAAAAATTAGCCAAATGTGGTGGTGCATGCCTGAAGTTCCAGCTACTCAGGAGGCCAAGGGAGGAGGATCTCTTGAGTACAGGAGTTCAAAGCTACAGTGAGCCATGATTGTGCCACTGCACTCCAGCCTGGTAACAGAGCAAGAGTGAGAAGGAAAGAAGGAAGGAAGGAAGGAAGGAAGGAAGGAAGGAAGGAAGGAAGGAAGGGAGAGAGAGAGAAGGAAGGAAGGAAGGAAGGAAGGAAGGAAGGAAGGAAGGAAGGAGAGAGAGAGAGAGAAAGAAAGAAAGAAAGAAAGAAAGAAAGAAAGAAAGGAAGGAAGGAAGAAAGGAAGAAAAATTTTATTCCAAACAAGAGTAAAATATCTTACACAATAATAGTTAGCTGATTGAGCACACTGACTGATCACAGTGCCAAGAGTTTTTATACACATTATCTTATTTAATCCCCACAACACACTTATGAGGGAGGTACTATTAATATTTCTATTTTATAGATGTAAAAATATACTGAGACTCAGACAAGAGGTCGTGTGATCACCCTTACCAATGAATATGCAAGTATCCAGGGACCATCATGGCTGCTAATTTACAAACTGCTGACACGTGGGTAATAATTCTTTAGAGGAATTGCATATATGGCAAGGCATTTGTTTATTTCATCTTCTTAAAATTAAGTTTAAAATTTCTACAACACCTACTTTCAACATAATGAGGCTCATGAAAATGTTTATAAGACTTTTACTTGTTTCTGAGCACTTAATTACTTCATTGATGACTTTTACACATTTTTCCAGTAGTTGTTGGCTTAAAGGTTTAAAAGTTTTTAAAAAACATTAACATGACTAAGTGAAATGTAAGACTTTGAAGAACCATAGAGGAAATGCTTATGAAATAATAGCAAAGCAATAAATAGAGACCCAAACCAACAGAGAACACTGAAGAATGAAAAGAAAAACCAGAAATGAAGGAAGAAGAACAGAACGAGGTGACACTTGTCACAGACAAGTTCCAGCCAGTAAGGAAGAAGCAGGCAGGGAAAGCTCATACTCAGGTAATATGGATTCTACATCTGAGACCGCAGCATGATACATAAAGGTTAGGAGATCAAGACCATCCTGGCTAACATGGTGAAATCCCATCTCTACTAAAACTACAAAAAATTAGCCAGGCATGGTGGCGGGCACCTGTAGTCCCAGTTACTTGGGAGGCTGAGGCAGGAGAATGGCATGAACCCAGGAGGTGGAGCTTGAAGTGAGCCGAGATTGTGCCACTGCACTCTAGCCTGGGCGACACAACAAGACTCTGTCTCAAAAAAAAAAAAAAAAACAGAAGTCAAATCTGGCCAGGTGGAGTGACTCCTGCCTATGATCCCAGCACTTTAGGAGAATGGGGCAGGAGTATTTCTTGAGGCTAGGAGTTCTAGACCAGCCTGGGCAACACAGTGAGATCCTGTATCTACAGAAAAATTGGAAAATCAGGTGGGCATGGTGCTGTGCACCTGTAGTCCTAGCCACCTGAGAGCCACCTGGGAGGATTGCTTGCACCCAGGAGTTTGAGGCTGCAGTGAGCCGTGATTGTGCTACTGCATTCCAGCCTGGGCTACAGAGCAAGAGCCTATCTCTGAATAAATATATAAGTAAGTAAATAAATAAATACATGTTTTAAAAGAACAGGAGTCAACTCCGTTGCAGACACTCATTAGAGTGTCATGATGGAAAGGTTTAGCCCAATCCCAGTGTGACAACTCCCACGAGAGCTGTGTAAGCAACAAAACTGCAACATTCTGTGGGAGAGTCCACTGAGCACTGGCTTCTGCACCAAAGACAGCACGTTTGGTCCCTGTAGTATTTCAGTGTTTCATTTGAGAAAAACATAACTGCTTACTGTGCTTGCAATTAAAACAGGAACATAGGGCCGGGTGCGGCGGCTCACGCTTGTAATCCCAGCACTTTGGGAGGCTGAGGCGGGCGGATCACGAGGTCAGGAGATCGAGACCACGGTGAAACCCCGTCTCTACTAAAAAATACAAAAAATTAGCCGGGTGTGGTAGCGGGCACCTGTAGTCCCAGCTACTTGGAGAGGCTGAGGCAGGAGAATGGCGTGAACCCGGGAGGTGGAGCTTGCAGTGAGCCGAGATTGCACCACTGCACTCCAGCCTGACTCCATCTCAAAAAAAAAAAAAAAAAAAACCACGATCATAAATAAGGAGCACTGATACCTTTTTTTTGAGATAGGGTCTTGTTCTCTTGCCCAGGCTGGAGTGCAGTATTGCAGTCATGGCTCACTAGAGCCTCTAACTCCTGGGCTCAAGTGATCCTCCCACCTTAGCCTCCTAAGTAGCTGGAACTACAGACATGCACCATCACACCCAGCTATTTTGAATTTTTTTTTTATAGAGTCGAGGTCTCACTATGTTGCCCAGGGACTGGTCTGAAACTCCTAGCCTCAAGTGTTCCTCCCACCTCAGCCTCCCAAAGCTCTGGTATTACAGGCATAAGCCATGGTGACCAGCTGGCATTAATGCTTTATTAATACCTGCTCCACCTTCCTATGCTAATGTAGAGTGGCTAAGAGTTTCCATTTGCCTTTGACCGGGATGCCTTGAACATTTGGGGTGACGTCTGCTGACACTGAAGCTGGGAATCCTCTGTTGCTGTGTCTATTTTTGATGTTCTGTTAAGTCTGTTTCCCTTCCTAGTTAAATGCAGTCAGCTTGATTAAATAATCTCCCACCTCCACGATTCAGATAACTGGCAAGATTTTCTTAACTCCTGAAAGTATTTAAGTTTTTTTAGGAGTGTTTCTGTGGCAGAATTAAAAAAAGAAAAGAAAAGAAAAGAAAGAAAAAGAAAATGCACAAATTTCCCCAGAGCGAAGCTTCCTGATTTTAGCTACCTACGCTAATCTACTTATTTTTTTCTTTTTTTTTTTTTTTGAGACAAAATCTCGCTCTGTTTTTTACCCAGGCTGGAGTGCAATAATGCAATCTTGGCTCACTGCAACCTCTGCCTCCCGGGTTCAAGCGATTCTCCTGCCTCAGCCTCCTGAGTAGTTGGGATTATAGGTGCCCACCACCATGCTCGGTTAATTTTTATATTTTTAGTAGAGATGGGATTTCACCGTGTTGGCCAGACTGATCTTGAACTCCTGACCTCAAGTGATCTGGCCACCTCGGGCTCCCAAAGTGCTGAGATTACAAGGGTGAGCCACCGTGCCTGGCCAGTAATCTATTTTTTAAGTTTCATTTTGCAAAGAAGAAAGCATTCTACATGATAGGTCATATTAGAATGCATCCAAAGCTATATAAAATAAAGCATCCACTTACTACAAGAAGAAAGGAATACTGAGTCAGCAATATTAAACATTTTTTAAAATTTCACACTATCATAATATCATAATATTTGAAGGATTCTGCTGAGTCACCTCATTCTGAGAGGAGACAGGGTAGCAGAAGACATACATGTAGTCTACATTCTCTGTTCTGCCCATACCTCCCTTCTAGTGCACAGGCTTGAGTTTCAGTTGGAAGCATCTGCTTCACTTTGCCTGAGGGCTTCTCTGACAGCTGGAGCCCCTCGCTATCCATCTACAAAGCAGCTGGAAGTTCTGGAGACTTAACACTCCCTGGTACCAGCTCTCACCCAACCACTGTTAGGAATGTGGGTATAAATACCCCAGCTCCCTTGCCCCTTGGGTGCAATTAATCTGAGGAGTGTGTCTTATGTTGCTCCCAGAGCCCCAGCAGTGTTATGTCCAGATATCCATAGTGATAATTTGCCCAATAACATACCCTTTCCTGCCTTCTCTCGTTCCTTATTCTCCACTGGTCTCTTATTCACCTTGTAAATAAACTACTTGCACTCAAATCCTTGTATTATGGTCAGCTTCTGGAGAGATCCAAAACTAAGACAATGTAAATGTCACTGATGATTCATATTTAAGCTTGAATCCAAAATAGCTTAATTCCTGTAGATCTGTAAACCTAAGTAATTTTCAGTATCCTCAACCTTTGGAAAAATTCTCAACTTAAAACCCCCACTTGTGGCTCTTACTAAAATTTAACTGTATCTGTGATGGAAGTGTAAAGATTTCCATGTTGTCTTGCTGACCGATTCCTTCACTAAGTATCTCTGGGTGCTGGAAATTATAATCATGCTACCTGATGTTTTAACTGGCACTGCACAAACCAATAGGACAAAATCTTGCAGTTCAGAAAGTGGTTTAGTAATAACCAGGAAATGAGAGTTAATGATTGTTTGGGACACAAACTTCTTGAGATTTACTCACTTCTCTCTCTCTCTCTCTCTTTCTCCCAAGCACCTCTACTTACTTTTAGACTTAGACAAAATACCACAACACAGGCCCTGGAATCTGACTTCTTGAGTAGCCACCAACACATGGGAAAAGTGGGAAAGTAAGTTCCCTGGAGGGTGAAACCTTCCAGTAGGAGGGAGGGGATAGAAGCGAGCCAGCCCTCCTCTGCCTTTCTTCCACGGACCCCTTGGAGATGTGGCTTCTCTGCAGAACACTTCCCCTGGAGTCCCCTGTGCCCTGCGAAATGGCTCCCGAGCCACCTCTGTGTCCTGGGGGTGTTGTGAAGCCAGCTTCACCATGCATCACATCTCTTTGTACTGTACGTTTCCTGTCTCACTTCCCTTTCATCCCCCCTTGAAACATTTCCGTTTGCACCTCTAAAAAAGTATGAACACTTTATTAACCGTGCCTCAGGCTCTGCTTTCTACAGCAAGGGTCTCCAACTTCCCGGTACCAGTAGCGGTCCATGGCCTGTTAGGAACCAGGCTGCACAGCAGGAGGCAAGTGAGCATTGCCTCCTGAGCTCTGCCTCCTGTCATGTCAGTGGCAGCATTAGTTAGATTCTCACAGGAGCACGGACCCTACTGTGAACTGCACATGCGAGGGATCTAGGTTGAGTGCTCCTTATGAGAATCTAATGCCTGAAGATCTGAGGTGGAACAGTTGCATCCCAAAACTGGCCCCCCACCCCAGTCCATGATGCCAAAAAGGTTGGGGACTGCCCTTCTAGAGGTTTCAGACAGGCTCTGAGGATGATCCAATCCTTTTGTATGGCTGTTTCATGTCTGTTTTAGGCATGTATTGTTTCCAGAATTAACTTGCAGCAGGCCCACTTTTTCTTCTGGAATATTTCCTTTGGAACACATGTTTACTC